>NC_052156.1:155281025-155581025 GCF_902713615.1 Scyliorhinus canicula | reverse complement strand
GCTGCGAAAATGCACGGGGTGGAAAGCCATATCAGCAAAGAGGGGGTGGACAATAAGCAGCCCTCTCTTAGTCTCCTGTACAATCAGGAATGGCAACTGACAGCAGAAGGAAAGACAGTAGATGCAGGAGAGAGCCGCAAAAAATTATACACTGCCTGACGTGTATAGAATAACATAGAATGTACAGCATAGAGACAGGCATGGCCCAATTCGTCTACGCCAGTGTTTACTTCCCGCACAAACCTTTTCCCACCCTACTTCATCTCTCCCATCACTATATCCATCTGTCCCTTTCTCCCTCGTGTGATTACCCTTAAATACATCTGTACTGGTCGCCACATCCACTCCTTGTGGTAACAAGTTCAACATTCTAATCACTCCCTCTGTTTCTTTTTTCTTTCATGCGATGTGGGTGATTCCAGCCATGCAGCTGCGCACGCCGCTTTAAAACTGATGCCCTGTGTCATATAGGTGAACCCCCCCCCCCCCAGGGCACCACTCTGGGTGCCCTCCAGCCCCAGCCAACCCATCAGCTGCATGAGCGCTCCAGCACAACCTGTCCCCTCTTTTCGGCCCTGATCAGTGTGTGTGTGTGTGTGTGGGGTGGGGTGGGGGGGTGGGGTGGGGGAGGGTGGGGGGGTGTTGTTTAAGCGCTGCTGCATCTTGTCAGCTGTGCGAGTGTCCATCAGAGACCCGGCCATTCCCGCAGCCTTTTTCGTGGGTTTCGGTGGTGTTCCACGCGGCGCCGGTGCTAGCCCCTGAACGGTAGCAGAATCGGTGCAGATTTGGCAACGGATTCTCCATTGGTGTCAACACTTAGTCTCAGAAACTGGGAACCCGGCCCCACATGTTCAAGGCCTTGTGTATGAGACCTGAAACCATCTGACTCAAAGGCGATTGTGCGACTCACTGAACCAAGACAGAGAGTGGTCAGGTTTCACACCTGCTCAAATCCTGACCATATCTAATATTAGTCCACAGGGTCCTACAGGCAGATGTGATGGTCACCGAAATCTTGAAATGAATCTTCACGAAACAATGCAGATCGGGCCCCTCCTTCATTGCCATGACTTTCCCACGGGGCAGAAGCTGGCGTGAAAAGAGGTGGCCCTCCTGGTAAGCATGATACGTTCCTTCATATGGGGTCAAGAGCAGGAGCACTCCTGTGGCTCCCAGCATTACTGTAATAGAATCATTTGCTGTCTTATAGCCACTTCAAAGTCAAAACCTCCTGATCTGCGCCACGCAAATTGTTGCTTCCTTTTGTGAGGTACAATCACATCTTATGTGGGCAAACGCAACAGCTGATTTGCACTGGCAATGACCCCCTTGTGAAAGCCACATGACTCACCAATCTGATTGGCAGTGGCAAGGGTGGACTGCTGGCTCTCTCCATTGTGGACGAGGAACTCAACAGGCACCACCACGGAGAAGGAGGGTCTATTGGACATGAGCAATTGCATGTTTCCTGAAGGAAGGGAAGCAGCGAGTCTTTCTGCTGCTGTTTGCAAAGTGCAAGTTGCAACACGCTCCCCCTGACTGAAGATGCCAACTTATCAACTTTGTAATTCTCTAAGCTGGTCATTGAATCTCAGTTTGACACTTCACAGTTGGCTTGCTGTCGTTTTATCCCATGTGTGCGCAAGAACCAATATGAAAATGGCCCCAAGGGAGGTGAAGTGCAGGGAATGAAGTAGGGCTCAAGAGAAAAGTCCTGACAGTGAGCTGGCAAGAAGACTGTGCTGGAAAAGATTGTGAACCGTCTGTGGCCAGGGGGTTTGATAATTGTAAGATTTATTTTTGTGAAGACTGCACGGACTCCGCCAGTGACGCTTGTCTTGCTGTAGTCTCTGAAGCTGCGTTGATGTAACTTTATCAGTCTTGTAACGATGAGAAAGTTGATGCATGGGAGACGATATTGTGACTTGCATTTGCGAATGTTGTGTGGGTGATTTGAGGGTGTTGCTGGTGAATAGTATGAGGATGGTGTTTTTTAAAATAACTTTAGAGTATCCAATTCTTTTTTTTTTCCAATTAAGGGGCAATTTAGAGTGCCCAATTCGCCTACCCTGCACATCTTTGGGTTGTGGGAGTGAAACCCACGCAGACATGGGGAGAATGGGCAAGCTCCACATGGCAGGTGTGAGGATAGTGATGGTGAAGATTTGAGTTTTTATTGATGAGCGCTGTGTGTGGTATTAATAAACAGTGCGGGTATAATGTTGGTGAAGATTTGAGGGTTGTATTGGATTGGGAGTGTATTGCTCTTTGGGACGTCCTGGATGCTTTAGAACACAAATTCCCCTCTGTTTTACACTCCTTCACCTCCTTGATCTGCCCCTATGTGCCTTTCAGTCATTTTGGCGAACCATAATGCATCATAAAATCATAGCTACAAATACCATTACAAAGGAAATGGGTGATCACAGTGATGTTAACAACACCATCATGTTTTTTCATTGAGGGAGATGTGGATTAAGGTAGTTAATCAATAGGTGGGCCAGTTGAGCTCACTTGACTAGAGAGCTGGTCCGTGATGCAGAGAGAGGCCAGTAGCGCGGGTTCAATTCCCGCACTGGCTGAGGTTATTCATGAAGGCTCCGCCTTCTCAAACTCCGCCCCTTGCCTGAGATGTGGTGATCCTCAGGTTAAATCACCACCAGTCGGGGCGGCACACGGCACAGTGGTTAGCACTGGGACTACGCCGCTGAGGACCCGGGTTTGAATCCCGGCCCTGGGTCACTGTCCGTGTGGAGTTTGCCCATTCTCCCCGTGTCTGCGTGGGTTTCACCCCCACAACCCAAAGATGTGCAGGGTAGGTGGATTGGCCACGCTAAATTGCCCCTTAATTGGAAAAGAAATAAATTGGGTACACTAAATTTATTTTTTTTAAATCACCACCAGTCAGCTCTCCCCCTCAAAGGGGAAAGCAGCCTATGGGCAGCTGGGACTATGGTTACTTTGCCTTTATGAGGTGGGGCAGAGGGGCCCAGGAGTCTGGATGGAATGACCTTGATGGATCGAGTAACATTTCCTTGTTCTCGTCTTTTTAAAATTATAATGGCTGTATTGGTGATTCTGTGATTTACATCTACCAGTTCCCCCAAACCTCATTCCATTTGGATAGGACTGGATACATGCTGGGTCTTCTGTTATCAGAGTCAATGAGTTTCCTCTGCTCTTTTGGCAGCTCCGTCGAGCACAGCTGAAAGAAACAACCTGACTAAAACTAATAATGGATCACTGACCGGTGACTAAACCTTACCATTTAAAGGACAACATGCTTTGTTAAGCAGAGATGTAAGAGTACAACAACATTTTACATATATACCAATGTTTTTGGTGTCGAAAAACCCCCACAGTGCGTCAGAGGACCGATTATCAAGCAAACATTTGACACTGAGCTACGTAAGGAGATATTGGAACTGGGCGACCTCTCGGGTCGGGGCGGGAGGGGGTGGGGTGGTGGAGGAACAAATCAGGGACACTTTGGAATGGTAGGCCGGACGATTGGGGGCGATGAGGGTGAATCTGTGCGGGGGAGGAGGGGTGGTGGTGATGGAGAATTGTGGGGGGTGCGGTGAGGAGGGTGGCAAGTTGGTGGGAGTGAAGGAGGAGGTGTGGGGGTGCTGGAGAATCTGGGAGAATGGGGGTGGGTGTGGGGGTGCTGGAGAATCTGGGAGAGTGGAGGTGGGGGGCTGGCGGGTTCTGGAGAATCTGGAGGGTGTTGGGGAGGGGGGGGGGGGCGGGTGGAGAATCTGAGAGAGGGGACCATCAGAAAAGCGTGGTGCACAAGTGAAAGTGAGTATGGCAGATGTGGTGAAATCATCGATCAGGTCTGCGTTGGCAAACAGCTTTCTGGCAACCTGGGACATGGGATAAACCATGGACCTCAAACACGGAACGGTCTCGTGAAATCCGGGACGGTTGGTCAAGTTGTTGATTACAAATAGCTTGATTAAAGGGAGCGAGGCAAAGGGAAGGGAATTCTGGAAGGGAATTATGAACTCAGAGCCCAGGCTGCTAATTAGAATTAGAATTAGAATTTACAGTGCAGAAGGGGGCCATTCGACCCATCGAGTCTGCACCGGCTCTTGGAAAGAGCACCCTACCCAAGCCCACACCCCCACCCTACCCCCATATCCCAGTAACCCCACCCAACACTAAGGGCAATTTTGGACACTAAGGGCAACTTAGCATGGCCAATCCACCTAACCTGCACATCTTTGGACTGTGGGAGGAAACCGGAGCACCCGGAGGAAACCCACGCACACACGGGGAGAACGTGCAGACTCCGCACAGACAGTGACCCAAGCCGGGAATCGCAGCAATTAAAATCAGTAATCTGTGCAAGAGGCCATAACTGGAAGATTAGATTTGCAGCCTTAAAGTCTCTCCCGGGCATCTGCTCTTTGTCACATTCTGTTTATATTTAAGGTGATAGTGGGGGCAGCTGGACCAGTTTCCATCAGTTGTTTGTGTTGACAGCTGCTGGCGCAGATAACAACTCCCAAACATGCCCCACGCCCTTAATTGATGAAGGAATACACATGAAGTCTGGTTAAGCGTTTAGAAATACAGACAAGTTACTCTGGTGTCAAGCGCAGTTCCACAAAGGGAGCTGAAATCGCGTGAGATCCTCGTGGAGAACGAAGGATTGAACCCTTCCTCCCAGTACCCCTCGCCCTCCCCCGGCCAGGATGTTCCTGACTACATACCCACTGAGAGCGCCATTGGCCATTCCTGCCCTTCCCACTGTATGAAAAGGGTGGGGGAATGGGCAGGGGTGTGGAGGGTTGATTTCCCTTTTGTCTACCTGTGGTGAATGTATGAGCACTAGTAATTCACCAGTATACTGTGTTGCATTATGCCATGCCATTAACCCTGTGGGCTCCATCTATGGGCCACTGTGTGGCTTCACCCACAGGGGGAGATGTGGAGCATGTACAGGCTCCGCCCATGGCTCCGCCCCTTATAGGAAGTATAAGAGCAGCAGACCTACAGGACCGCCTTCAGTAATGTACCAGTCGCAGGCAAGCAAAGTTGTAAGCTGATTAAAACCGCTGTTTATTTCGACTTGAGTGTCCGAGTGAATTGATGGTTGCATCACTACCCTACTTACCTGTCCCTTCTCATGAGGAAGTTAGCGGCATACCCACCCGCTGGGCAGCGCATGGGGGAGCTGGAGGTGCAACATCCATGTTCACTCAGTGAAGGAGAAGGCAAAATCCCCTCCCCTCGCAACGCGCCGAGAATCTTTTGTCAGGGACTTTTAAACCCGCGATCGTTACCACCTAGAAAGGTAAGGCAGCAGACACATGGAAACATCATCCCCCCCCCCCCCCCCCCCCCCTCCACCCGCCCTACCACCCTGTAAGCCACACATAATACCGACTCGGAAATATGTCGCCGTTCCTTCACTGTCGCTGGGTCAAAATCCTGGAGCTCCCTTGCTAAGAGCACTGTGGGTGCACTTACACCACAGGGATTGCAGCAGTTCAAGAAGGCAGCTCACCAACACCTTATCAAGGACAATTAGTGAAGAGCAATAAATGTCGGCCCAGCCAATGAGGTTCGCATCTGCATGAAAGCATAAAAAGAAATGGTGGCATAATTTCCCTGGGAGTCCTGTCACTGTTACTGTGGAGTTGTGAGTGAGGGAAGGTGCAGGATGGGGAAGGTGTGAAATGCAAAGGATGATAGCAGGATGGTGAAATTGTAACAACGAAGAAATGCAAAACAGGGAGGGGCTCTTTACTCTGTGAAAGAGAAGGCTGAGGGGGGTGACCAGATAAGGATTCTGAAAAGATTTAACATGGTGGAAGCAGAAAAAAACATTTCTACTTTAAACTTCACCAGAATTGGGAGCCTTAAGAATAAGATAGTCAGTAATAAATTGAGAGGAGGAGACAATGGTGCCGTGGTATTGCCCATAGAATCCCAACAGTGCAGGAGGAAGCCATTTGGCCCACCGTGCCTGTACCAACCCTCCAAAAGAGTATCCCACTAAAGGTTCACTCCCCCACCCCCATAACCTACACAACCTGCACATCTTTGGACTGTAGGAGGAAACCGGAACACCCAGAGGAACCCCACACAGACACGGGGAGAAAGTGCAAACTCCTCAGACAGTAGCCCGAGGCAAGAATTGAACCCCGGTCCCTGGCGCTATGAGGCAGCAGTGTTAACCACTGTGACGCAATGTCTAGCAATACAGGGACCCAGGGTGATGATCTGGGGACTCGGGTTCAAATCGCACCATGACAGATGGCGAAATTGGAAGTGAATAAAAATCTGGAATTAAAAGTCTAATGATGACCATGAAACCAATGCCGATTGTTATAAAAACCCATCTGGTTTACTAATGCCCTTTAGGGAAGGAAATCGTCCATCCTTACCTGGTCTGGCCTCGAAGCATAGAAAAGAGAAGCAGGAGGAAGCCATTCAGTCCTTTGAGCTTGCTCTGCCATTCATTATGATCATGGCCTAGATGTGACTCCAGACCCACAGCAATGTTTAGAGTACCCAATTATCTTTTTTCCAATTAAGGGACAATTTTAGCGTGGCCAACCCACCTAACCAGCACATCTTTGGGTTGTGGGGGTGAATCCCACGCAGACACAGGGACAAGGGGCAAACTCCACACGGACAGTGACCCAGAGCTGGGATCGAACCGGGGTCCTCAGCGCCATAGTCTCAGTTTTAACCACTGCGCCACCGTGCTGCCCTGCGATGTGGTTGACTCTTAACTGCGGTAATGGTGTTGCATACTCGTCCACCCTGACCCCACAGTCCACCTGCTGGCCACCCCCCACTACTCCCTCCCCCCCCCCCCCCCCCGGCTCTGGCAGAAGCTCCCGGCCAATGGCACGGCTGTCAGCGAAGTATGGTGGTGCTGAACACTGTCGGCACGCTCTCTCGCTCTCTCTCAGCAGCCACCATGCCAGGCTCACGCTTTGTGAGAGCACAGGTGGACTGTGCCATCGGAGGTGGAGAATCACGGGTGGGCCCACTAATGATGTGCAAACGGTGTTTCAACTTTGCACGCCGTGCGTTGCACTGACGCCATTTTCGAGGAGGCATAGCAGCGCGATTCTCCGTCAAACCGGCGCTGCCGCGATTTCAGCATCGGGGGCTAGTCTCTGCACGATCGCATGAACCGAATGTCGAGTCGGCTAACGGAGAATCCCGTCCGCTCTGACGCTCCCAGCGCCGCACTGAGGCTGTGCTGCCGTTCTGGAGGTGCCATTTTTCAAATGCGATATTTTGCTGAGGCCCCAGCAGCCTTCTCGGATCCCGTGGCACATTTCAACGGTTTGGGGAATTCTCTCCTGTGTCCTGGTCAATATGTATTCTTCAAACAACATGAAAACTTATTTGCTTGCATGTGTATTCAGCTTAATGGTTACATTGTCAGTGTGCTCATCCAGAGGTGGAGATTGATGACCTGGAGACGTGAGTTCACAGTCCACTACAACATCAGGGGTCCACTGATTAAATAATTGGAAATAAAAGTCACCATCAGTAACGATGAGCATTAAACTGCTGTTTATTTTTAATCTGTTGAGTTCATTAATATTATTTTGGGATTTTCCGACCCCGCGCCAGGTCGGAGAATCGCCGGCGGGCCGCGCGAATCGCGCCGCACTGCCCCGATGCCAGCATGCGATTCTCCACAGAGCGGAGAATCAGTGCCAGCCTGGTTGGCGTGGCACCGGTCTCTGCGCGGTGCCGGTCTCTATGCAGCCCCCCCCCCGTGATTCTCCGGCCCGAATGGGCCGAGCGGCCGTAAGAAAAGAGCCGAGTCCCGCCGGCACCATTCTAACCTGCTCTGGGCCAGCGGGACCTCGGCTTTTAAGGGTCGGGTGGCGGCCTGTGGGGGGAGAGGGGGGGGGGGGGGGAGAGACTGGCCCCAGGGGGGCTGCGATGTGGCCTGGCACGTGATTGTGGCCCATCGATTGGTGGGCCGGCCTCTGTGGCTGGGAGCCTCCTTTCCGACGCGCCGGCCCCTGTAGTCCTGCGCCATGTTGCATCGGGGCAGGCGTGTTAAAGGAGGCCACTGCGCATGCGCGCGTTGGCACCGGTGCCATTGTGCATGCGCGGATCCCGCGGCGCACAGTTTGCACCGGGATCTGCAGCTGGAGCGGCGCGAACCGCTCCATCACTGTGCTGGCCCACTGTAGTGGCCAGAATTAGTGGTGGGAATGGCCCGTTCACGCTGTCGTAAAACGCGACGGCATTGACACTCTGCGGTGGGATTGGAGAATCCCCCCCCCCCCCCCCGACTTTACCCATTCTACCCTCTGGAGACTCCAGACCCACAACAATGTGTTTGACTCTCCATTGTCCTGTGAAATGATGTGGAAGCCACTCAGTTGTGTTCAGGTAGGTGACTTACCGCTATCATTTCCAGGGAATTTGGGGGTGAGCAATAAAAGGAGGCCTGGCCGGCGATGTCGCCAGCCCTGTGAATGAATAAGAAGAATCACATGGCAATTAGTGTGACCTTGCTCTGTACAAATTGGTTGCCCTGATTCCTACTGAACAAAAGTGACCACACATCAAAAGTACTTTACTGGCTGTGCTTTGGGGCCTTCCGTCGGCCATTAAAGACACTCTGTGCATGCCTGCCGATTGGCTTGTGTTGATTGGCTAAAGTTAAAATTCCCAACCTGCGGTTGGATTTCACAGTTGTTGAGTTTGGAGACTGGTGGAGCTGGGGGTAAGTGTCTGTGCGTCTGTCTGTGTCGGAGGAGGTGCGAGTCGCTGTCTCTGTCTGTGTGTCAGCAAGTGTGTCAGATGCCTGGCCAGGCTGGGAAGTGCTGCTCTGCATAATGAGTGGCGGAGAAACACGGGGCCGGATTCTCCGTCGGCGGGTTCCTCCGCTTCGCCGGCAGCGCACGCATGCCTGCGGATTTCCCGACGGCGTGGGGGTACCCACAATGGGAAAACCCATTGGCCGTCTGGTGGGATAGGGGATCCCGCTGCCGGCGGGGGAAGGGGGGGGCGCGCCGCACAGGAAAACGGGTGTGGCTGAACGGAGAACCAAGATATTGGAGAAAATGGAGAGAAAAGCTAACAGAAGTGTATCTCAAGGAGTTGTGTCATTGTGTACTGCAGCTTGTCAGGAAGCAGGAAGCTGTGTTCCATTTAGTTATTCATGAACTCTATTCCTTAAACTTTCTCTGTGTTGTACATTCCTGCGTTTGATGAATGGATTGGCAATGCATTATTAATTTTCAATATGAGGCCCACAGTGTTGTCAATTAGGGTGTATGTCGGTGATTTGATGGGGGCTAAATTAGGAGCTCTGCCCATTGCTCAGTTCCTTCAGCAATCATTCATCAAACAGAAGAGGAATGCGACAAGCTAGTAGTCATTCGCCTGCCCAGAGCCCGGAGACTCGTGTTCCCCTTGCTTTTCTCTGCAGCCGTTTGACTACGGCACAACGCTACACAGTAATGACAGGCAGTGTGTTACTGATAGTGTTGCAGCAGTCGAGGGAACTTGATTGTCTCTGGTGTGACCTCCCTCAAGGGAAAAGGGTCGCTGTGACCGGCTGCTCATTCCCGGGGAGACCTACCTCTAATAGCTTTCTGTCGCCCTGCGTTCTCACAGAAAATAAATATTCCTGACCACCCAAACATCATGCGCGGAGTAAATAAACTTCTTTTTAAAAAGGGTGCCCCAAGCTTTCCTTTCTTGCCATGATACACGGCAGCTTTGAATGAATGAGACAGCCAGCGAACCTCTTTACAATGTCTGTCCTTTCTCATGCAGCAACCAATGTACTTCCTCAGTAAGTACCCAATGCATAAATTACATCCCCCTCTTGCCAGTTGAAATGAATGCAGCAAATGTCAGCACCAAGAATCCTTTCTCAAAAATCAAAACAGTTCCTGGAGAATCTTGTTGCATTTATCTCGCTCGGCTTTCTCAGCTGGCTATTCCTTCAATGATTTCATTTGAATCTCTTCCTTTTAACCCGTGGATTGCCTGCCTGGTTCAGGGGGAATTGTTTCGAGTTAGAGGCAAGCAGTATCGAAGAGGCCGTTTGGCCCATTGACAAAGGGCGTAACCTTATGGAAATGAAATGGAGTCGCGTTTTGCGTGCGTTTAGCGGGGTGCTTCCCAGCACTTGCAGCGCCGAGAACGACCCCGCTATTAAACGGACTCTGCTTCATTTTTTAACCTCGGCGGGGAAATGCCCACCGAGACCACAGTAAGAAGTCTTACAACACCAGGTTAAAGTCCAACAGGTTTGTTTCAAACACGAGCTTTCGGAGCACTGATCCTTCCTCAGGTGAACCGAGACCACAATTAGGCTCATCTCCTGCACTCAGCTCGCCAGTGCAGGAAGAGATGGAGAGGTCATTTTTAAATGACCCTCTGATCCCTGACTCCCCCATCACAGCCTTGCCCCCCCCCCCCCCCCCCCCCCCCGCCCTCTCCCAACGCTTCAACTTACCAATTAGGGGGACCCCCTCGCATCCCAAAGCATAAGGGCAGGGAACCCACTGGCTAGATCTCTGAAATATGCTAACCACTGCGCCACTGTGCCCCCCCCCCCCCCCAATTCCCCCTCCTTATTGAACCATAACTCATGGGAACAGCTGATTCCTCTCCACCCTGTCCATTCCGCTCGATCTAATACACCTCAATCAGGCCCCCCCCCCCTCAGCTTTATCTGCTCCACTGAAAACAGCCCGGGTTTATCGGGACTCTCTTCATAGCTCAAACTTCTGCTTTTCCGCTTGTCACTCGCCAAGGTGCCAGCTACGACAGTGAAGGAAGACCGATAATGAGTAATTAAAATATCAGGAACGTCTTTAATTATTGGTGACTGAGGCAGTGTAATGCTGCAGAGTGGTTGCAGATAACATGCTTGCTTTACATCAGGAGCCCATGGGGGTGGGGGGGGGGGGTCAGCACGGTGGCGCAGTGGGTTAGCACTGCTGCCTCGCGGCGCTGAGGACCTGGGTTCGATCCCGGCCCTGGGCCACTGTCTGTGTGGAGTTTGCACATTCTCCCCGTGTCTGCGTGGGTCTGACCCCCACAACCCAAAAAGATGTGCAGGGTAGGCGAATTGGCCACGCTAAATTGCCCCTTAATTGGAAAAGATATTAATTGGGTACTCTAAATTTATTTCAAAAATAAATAAATAAATCAGGGGCCCATTGATTGCCCATCTTAGTGCAAAAGGGGCTACTGTCAATCAGCGGCTTAATTCCGCATTCTACCCACGTGCCTTGGCTTGTGAAACCAGACGATCCGGAAAACAGGATGGGTGTGAAACAACTTTCGGAGACACCACCATCCGGGGGCAACTTCACTCCCAGCGAGGGCAAAGTCCACAAGAGACCAAGGCAAGTACTCCAGGCTGGCGATGCTGAGGGTATGCAGCAGGCGCTGGCTCTCCTGCGATAAGTGAACGCGCTGTGTCAGGCGGACCCTGGGAGTCCCCCGGCGGCAGTATCTAATTTTTATTAATTTTTCGGGGATGTGGGTGTCACTGGCTAAGCCAGCATTTATTGCCCATCCCTAGTTGCCCTTGAAACCTGGTAACTTTCAATTTCCGCAATGGGCCGAAGTCCCGCCCGCCTGTAGCCGGTCCCACCGGTGTAAATTAGAGTAGGTCCCTTACCGGCGGGACCTGGCGGCACGGGCGGGCTCTGGGGTTTCTGGGGGGTCGCGGGGGGATCCGGCCCCAGGAGGTGCCCCCACGGTGGCCTGGCCCGCGATCGGGGCCCACCGATCCGCCGGCAGGCCTGTGCCGTGGGGGTGCTCTATTTCTCCACATCGGCCGCTGTGGTCCTCTGCCATGGCCGATGCGGAGACAAACCCTCCCGCCCATGCGCAGGGATGACGCCAGCACGCGCTGGTGCTCCCGCGCATGCGCCGACTCGTGCCGGCCGGCGGATGCCCTTTGGGGCCAGTTGCCATGGCACCAAGCCTGCTGGCTGGCGGGGCGGATTCCGCACTTTTCAGGCAGCCCGATGCCGGAGTGGTTCACGCCACTCCGTCGCGCCGGGACCCCCCGCCCTGCCGGGTACGGGAGAATCCCGCCCCATATTACACAAAGAGTCGAGAGTCACTGGAGAAGGTGCAAAAGAAAAAAAACTATTGTAAGTACGCGAGTGATTAACGCTGCTGCCTCACGGAGCTGAGGACCCAGATTTGATTCCCGGCTTGGGTCAGTGTCTGTGCGGAGTCTGCACGTTCTCCCCGCGTCTGCGTGGGTTTCCTCCCACAGTCCAAAGCTGTACAGGTCAGGTCGATTGGCCATGCTAAAATTGCCCTTAATGTCCAAAAAGGCTTAGGTGGGGTTACTGGATTACGGGGATAGGGTGGAGGCATGGGCTGAAGTAGGGTGCTCGTTCCAAGGGCCGGTGCAGACTCGATGGGCTGAATGGCCTCCTTCTGCATTGTAAATTCTATGATCTATGAACCCAAAAGGATGCGCAGTGCAGGTGGACTGGCCGCACTAAAATTGTCCTTTAATTGTGAAAAAATAATTGGGCGCTCTAAATTAAAAAAAAGTAAATCAGCCTCACCTCTAAATTGCAATCTCTCTCTCGCCGATTACAATCTATCTACCACCACCCCATCCCCCCCCCCAGCTGCGTCATTTAATTGATGCAGTTGTGGTCCATGCTCCTTCCTTCCCTTGTGCGATCTAAGATGTTCCCCCCTCTCTGTATTGAAATCATCGTCCATGTCCCACTCTGACTCATTCCCTTCAGGGTTTAGTCTTCCTTTTGCCCTGTACTATGGATCATGACCTTTCAACCCGGCTACTCCTGAAAATAAAAATGACAAGAGCCAATCCTGGAAAATCAATCCTGCATCTGCCTTTTAATTGAGGTTCCGACAGGATGCAGGGGCCTTTAGAGAAAGGGATTGGGCCTGAAAAAGGACATCAGTGTAAAAGGCAGCAGCTTCCCTTCAACCGATCAATCATTGCCAGGAAGCAAACAGTGCTGAAGTATGTACACTGATCCTGATTGGCAATAATGAGTCCAGTAAGTGCCCAAGTACTAAAGCCATTAACCCATGTTCATCCCAGGTTCACAGTCTGCACTGAGATAACTGCTATTATCCTGAGCAATGGTGTCATCGCCCTTGGGGGCAGGGAGGAGAACAATTAACCACAGAGATCACTCCGCAGGAGAAGCATTCACCTCATTCTCTCTATCTCCCTCTCTCTCTCCGTCCAAATACATACGGTGACTGAAAGTCTGTTTACAGCTAGCCCAGCTGCTCTTGACTTTAGTTTCAGGTATGAACATAGAACATAGAACGATACAGCGCAGTACAGGCCCTTCGGCCCTCAATGTTGCACCGACATGGAAAAAAAAAACTAAAGGCCATCTAACCTACACTATGCCCTTATCATCCATATGCTTATCCAATAAATTTTTAAATGCCCTCAATGTTGGCGAGTTCACTACTGTTGCATTTTTTTTAACAGTACAGCACAGAACAGGCCCTTCGGCCCTCGATGTTGTGCCGAGCAATGATCACCCTACTTAAACCCACGTAACCTGTGTACCCGTAACCCAACAATCCCCCATTAACCTTACACTACGGGCAATTTAGCATGGCCAATCCACCTAACCCGCACATCTTTGGACTGTGGGAGGAAACCGGAGCACCCAGAGGAAACCCACGCACACACAGGGAGGACGTGCAGACTCCACACAGACAGTGACCCAGCCGGGAATCGAACCTGGGACCCTGGAGCTGTGAAGCATTGATGCTAACCACCATGCTACCGTGAGCCACTCGGAAAGCCCCGACCTGGGACCCCACCCCTCCTCGCGACCCCCTCCGTCCCAATGGTAACCAAACCCCCCCAGGCTTGTTGTCGGGCAGTACCCATAACAGATCACGTGACAGGCAGCACGGTGGCACGGTGGTTCGCACTGCTGCGTCACATTGCCAGGGACCCGGGTTCAACTCCAACCCTGGTGAAAGTCTGTGTGGAGTTTGCACGTTCTCCCCGTGTCTGCGTGGGATTCCTCCGGGTGCTCCGGTTTCCTCCCACAGCTCCACCCCATCCCCGTAACCCCACTTAGCCTTTTTGGACACTATGGCACTCAGGGCAATTTAGCATGGCCAATCCACCTAACCCGCACATCTTTGGAATTGTCTCTTAGTGTCCAAAAGGAAAGGTTAGGTGAGGTTACAGGGATAGGGCGGGGGAGTGGGCCTAGGAAAGGTGCTCTTTCAGAGGGTCGATGTAGATGTGATGGGCCGAATGGCCTCCTTCTGCATTGTGGGGACTCTATGATTCTATCCTTCAATGCTTTATTTTGCCTTGAATTACCTTAAACCAAAACACAGCCATCTTGTAAAATCTCACATTCATAGCAATAGGGAGAAACTGTTCCCATTGGCAGAACTAGGTGATGCTGATTTAAAGTGAATGGAAAAAAAACCAACAGCAACAGGAGGGAGAGCAACTCATTCACAGAGTGTGCAGTCAGGATGCACTGCCTGAGATTGTGGTGCAGGTAGTCATCTCGATCTTCACAAGGTAAATGGATCATCCTTTGAAGAGAAAGATTTGTAGGACCACGGTGAGGGGGTGGAGGGGGAGGGGGAGGGGGGAGGGGGGTTGCTGCGGTGGTGGAGTGAAACTAGCCGAATTGGTCTTCCAGAGAGTCAGAACTGTCATAATTGTCATAATATACACACCAGTATATCATGGCGCAGACACACACTGATTGACACACAGCAAGACCAATCAGCACACACAACACAGCAGCCAATCACCAGTTAGAGCACACTCACTATAAAGACGGAGGGCATCAGTTTTCCCGCTCTTTCAGGAAGCAGCCTCTCAGAAGGACAGAGCTCACAGCTTACAGCACAGATCTTCACCATGTGCTGAGATCATAGACTGGTTAGGATGGGCATAGGTCTTTAGTTTAATCTAACGTAGTTTCGACCCACAGTGAAAGTATGTTCAACAGTTTTTAGTTTAAGAAAATAGTGTTGTACTATTTCAAGTGTTGTTAGCCTCTCTATGTTACTGCTGAGGTAAACGCAGTTTCCACGGATCCAGAGTACCCAACACATCAACATGGGCCGAATGGCCTCCTTCCAAGCTGTAACCATTCTACGATTCATCCCAATATATCTGACACGGTTAGTTTGTCAGTGGAAGCAATCCAATTTCCACACTTTTTTCCATCTCTTTTTTGTGAAAAACGTTTCTGCGCTCGCTCACCTACGTTGTCTCCTGGTCAAGCAACATCCTCACTTTGACATTCTCATTTTCGTTTTCAAATCCCTCCTTGGCCATAATTACCCCTCCTTATCTCCTCGTCTCTCCTCCCACCCCACAACCCTCTGAGATGTCTGTACTATTCTAACCCTGGCCTCTTGTGCTCTTCCCGTAATTCATCCACCATTGGTGGCTGTGCCTTCAGTGCCAAGGCCCCAGGTTCTGGAATTCCCTCTCGACACTTCTCCACTTCGTTTTCCTCCTTGAGGCCACTTCTTCAAGATCTTTGGCTAAGATTTTGGTCACCTGACCTATCTCTTGCGTGGCTCGGTGTCATACTTTATATTATAATAACGCTCCTGTGAAGCGCTCTGGGGTGTTTATTTACATTAAAGGTGCTGCATCATTCATCCTTGTTGTTGTTTAGCTTCCTCGTTTTCATTCTTCCAGCGAGTGTCCCCTGGCCAACGATTTGTCAAGCTTCAGAACCAACTGTTCACCGGAAAGAATAAAAAGTGTTTTCCCCAGGGCAGCACGGTGGCACAGTGGGTTAGCACTGCTGCCTACGGTGCTGAGGACCTGGGTTCGAATCCCGGCCCTGGGTCACTGTCCGTGTGGAGTTTGCACATTCTCCCCGTGTCTGCGTGCGTTTCACCCCCACAAGCCAAAGATGTGCAGGATAGGTAGATTGGCCACTCTAAATTGCCCCTTAATTGGAAAAAATAATTGGGTACTCTAAATTTAAAAAGAAAAATTGTTTTCCCTGCGCATCCGCTCAGCCAGCTGTCCCCGCTTTAGTTTTTTAGAAGACGCTGCTTCAGTGAGCAGGAGGCAGGTCTTCCATTCACCTTCAGGAGGGCATCACACCTCATGGAACTGTTGGGCAAAGAGAGCCTGGCTTCTCTGTACACTGGCAGCGCCAAGCTGCAGGAGTGGCCACTGCCAGTACTGCAGGTAGGCCAAGCGGGTGGTATTCAATGATCACAGAACTTACAGTGTAGAAGGAGGCCATTCGGCCCATCGAATCTGCACCGGCCCTTGGAAAGAGCACCCTACTTAAGTCCATGCCTCCACCCGAACTCCGGAACCCAGTAACCCCACCTAGCATTTTTGGACACTAAGGGGCAATTTAGCATGGCCAATCCCCCTGACCTGCACATCTTTGGACTGTGGGAGGAAACCGGGGCCCCCAGAGGAAACCCACACAGACACGGGGAGAAAGCGCAATCTCCACACAGATAGTGACCCAAGCTGGGAATCAAACCTGGGACCTTGAGGCAGCAGTGCTAACCACTGTGCAACCATATCGCCCCAATGGACCTGGACATTTAGGTAGACCTGGGCCAGAGGGGGTCGGGAGTATATTGGACATTGGGCTTGGGAAGGTAAAACTGTTTTGGAGGGAGGTCTCTGATAGATACAGGGCAAACTAGAAAGTGACCCCATGCCTTTCACTGACCAACAGCCCACAGGGTTAAACCTATAAATTTGCTGAAGACACAAATAAAGGTAGGGAAGTAAATTGTGAAGAGGACATAAGGAGTTTACAAAGGGACACAGATAGGTTAAGTGGTTGGGCAAAAATTTAGCGAAGGGAATATAATATGTGCAAATGGGAAATGTCTATTTGGACAGAAAAACAATTAAGAAGCTTAGTATCTAAATGGTGAGAGATTGCAGAGCGCTGAGCTGCAGAGGAATCTGGGTGCCCTAGTGCATGAATCACAAAAGGTTAGTCTACAGGTACAGCAAGTAATTAGGAAAGCAAATAGAATGTTATAATTTATTGTGAGGGTAATTGATTACAAAAGTAGGGAGATTATGGCCGGGATTCACTAAAAATGGGGCTAAGTGTTGATGCCAGCGTAAATACCAAAGTGTTTCACGCCGGCATCAATGGGCCTCTTAGCTCAGCGATTCTGTAGCCCACAGGGGGCCAGCACGGCGCCGGAGTTCTCTGCACTGCTCCAGCTGCGTACGCGGCCCTGCACTGCGCACCGCGGGTCTGCGCAAGTGCGCAATGGGCGCTTGCACGCCAGCACCGCGCAACATGGCGGAGCCACACAGCGGGCCGACACGGAACAAGGTAGGCCGCCCTCCAGATGGCGCGCGCCCGCCGATCAGTGGCCCCCGATCGAGGGCCTGGCCATCGTGGAGGCCCTCCCGACCCCCCGGAGACTGATCCCTCTGCCCCCTCACCAGGGCGGTCACCGCAGACGCGACGCCAAGCACCCGCCGGGTGGAACCATACGTAAACCACGCCGGCGGGAACTCGGCCGGTCGACCGCGGAGAATCGCCGGGGGTGGCCTCTTTCAACGGCACCCAACTGGCACCACATCGACTGCAGCCGATTCTCCGGTGGCCGGAGAACCGCTTCCCAGCATCGGACCCGATCGCGGGTCTGAGGCCCCATTCTCCACCCCCGTGCCGAGTGCCATTTCAGTGTGGAGGCTCAGAGGATCCCGGCCTATGTTTCAGTTGCATAGGGTATTGGGGAGACCAGATCCGTTGCCTACAGTATCGGTCTCCTTATTTAAGGAAAGATTACTATTTAAGTAAATATGTTAGAAGTAGTTCAGAGAAGATTTACTAGACTAATTCCTGGAATGAGCGGGTTGTCTTATGAGGAAATGCTGGAGAGGAAAGGTTTGTACCCATTGGAGTTCAGAAAAATAAGAGGCAACTTGATCGAAACCTTTGAGATCCTGATGTTGTGAGACTCTGAAAAGTCTCTTCCTCAAAAGGCAGTGGAAGCAGAGTCTTTGAATATTTTAGGGCAGAGCTAGATAGATTCTTGAGAAGGGGTGAAAGGTTATAGGGGTTGCCAGGAATGTGGGGTTGAGGTTACAATCAGATCAGCAATGATTGCATTGGATTGGATTTGTTTATTGTCACGTGTACCGAGGTACAGTGAAAAGTATTTTTCTGCAAGCAGCTCAACAGATCATTCAGTACATGGGAAGAAAAGGGAATAAAGGAAAATACATAATAGGGCAACACAAGGTATACAATGTAACTACATAAGCATTGGCATCGGATGAAGCATACAGGTTGTAGTGTTAATGAGGTCAGTCAATAAGAGGGTCATTTAGGAGTCTGGTGACAGTGGGGAAGAAGCTGTTTTTGAGTCTGTTCGTGCGTATTCTTACACATACGTGACCTTACAGATGGGAACATACATAGAAAATAGGAGCAGGAGGAGGCCATTCGGCCCTTCGAGCCTGCTCCGCCATTCATTATGATCATGGCTGATCATCGAGTTCAACACCCTGATCCCGCCTTCCCCCCACATCCCTCGATCATCCCTTGACATCCTCAATCAGAGGGCCATCCTATGCACAACGACGGCATCCCCCACCCCCAGTACGTCGACCACCCCCTTTCCTCCAAACTGCCTGCCCTACAAACCAGACTACCCCCAGTACCAGACCAGACCACCTCACCCCCAGGGGCTGGTTTAGCTCACTGGGCTAAATCGATGGCTTTTAAAGCAGACCAAGCAGGCCAGCAGCACGGTTCGATTCCCATACCAGCCTCCCCGGACATGTGCCGGAATGTGGCGACTAGGGGCTTTTCACAGTAACTTCATTGAAGCCTACTCGTGACAATAAGCGATTTTCATTTCATTTTTCATTTCATAAGGTGCAGCCCAAAGTCGGCCTGAACCCTGAAATAAATGAACAGTTTCAAGAAAACAAGGAGTTAAAGTGGGAAAGCGATGCATGCGTGCTGATTCTCATGGGCAGTAATGAGTTCAAACAGTGCCTTGAAGTTTATCCTATGCATCGGATAGCAAAGAGGTTGTGAAACTGTTCCACTCAGCTCCCTCCCTGTAGCAACAGCGGGAGCTTTTTCAGAGTCAAATTAAACAGCAGGATAACAGTTCGGATAAGTTTGCATAAGGCTGAAACATGACGGCTCTCAGTCAAAGCTGATCCCATCCAACAAGGGTCAGTTGCATAAACAGTCGAATAAAAGGTCCGCTCCCTCAACAACAATGCATTTGCTTGAACGGGGTGCTCATTAGCTGCCTTGAGCTGTTCCAGTCGAACGGTGGACATGGTGATAACTGGCGGGGGCTTTCTCCAGTCCTGTTAATGGCCTGACTGATGGGCGGTGGATTGGATTGGATTTGTTTATTGTCACGTATACCGAGGTACAGTGAAAAGTATTTTTCTGCAAGCAGCTCAACAGATCATTCAGTACATGGGAAGAAAAGGGAATTAAACAGAATTCCGTCTTGTCAGGAGTTTGGGGGGAAATTGCACATAATTACATTGAATTTTCCAACACCAAAATCGACTATTCAGCTCAACTGGTCCATGTTGATGTTTATGCTCTGTCCCAACACTATTTCATTTCACCCCACATCCTTCTATCCCATTCTACTTTGTATGTTTATCTAACTTCTCCTTTAACACAGCTATGCCCTTGCCCTAATGTGTGGCAGCACGTTTTACATACCATCCAATCGGTAGATAATTACGTTCTGTCCTCAATTACTAATTGCATCTTTAATGACTATTTTACATTTACTGTTCCTGGTTTGGACAAGCCCACAAGTGGAAGCAGCTTCTCTACGCAACCAAACAGCTTCATCAAGTAAAGACCTCTTATCAGGTCTTCTCCTCCCCCCCCCCAGCCTTCTCCTTTCAAGCAATAAGGAAACCAGCTTGTTTTGTCTTTCCAAAGGTGGCTCGGGGGAGAATTAGCTCAAATGGTAGCGTGCTCGCTTTGCATATGAGAGGTAATGGGATCGATGCCCCGGTCGTGCAGCATAAAGCCCCCGCTTTACCTGCGGATATAGCTGGAGAATGGCTGGATCCGTGGCCGCGTATGCGCACGGCGGCAACCTGTGGCAGCCGTGCCGTGCAACATGATGCTGGCTGCACGCGCACCCGCCCTACCAAAAACTGCCCCCCTGTAACCTCCGTGCCACCCCCGGACTAAACCCCCCCCCCCAACCAGTCCCTCCAGCCCCCGCCGAATCCACCCTGCCTTTGGAACGGCTCCCTCACCCTGACTGTGGCGGTGCTGGACACAGTCCGCCGTCGCCACGCGAGGCCCCCGAACGGTGTGAGCACATGCGACCGACGCCGTCAGGAAATCGGGGGCGGAGCATCGGAGGAGGACCTCAGGTGATGTCCTGAGGCTGTCCATACGGCGTGCAGTGTACTCCCCAAGTACGCCGTATTTGAGTGGGCGAAGATTTCAGGTGCAGTGCACCCCCCAGGATTCTCCATCACGCCAGCCGGCCAATGGGGATTCCCATTGTGGGCAGCCCCAGGCCATCGGGAAATTCCCGGGTGCCGGCGTGACGGAGAATCCCGACAGCGGAGAATCCAGCCCGTAGTTTCTCATATCCAGAGTACAAAGCCCTAATCTGTTCAGTCTATCCTGATATTCACTTCCACTCCCAGGAGGATGAGGAACCTCAAAATGACTGAAGTGTGTGGTTTTATTGCACAGCATTTTAACACTGATCTATCCTCAGGCAGAAAATGCCAATCTGGGACTGTGAGCAGCACGGCAGCACAGTGGGTAGCATTATTGCTTCACAGATCCAGGGTCCCAGGTTCGATTCCTGGCTTGGCTCACTGTCTGTGCAGAGTCTGCGTGTTCTCCCTGTGCCTGCGTGGGTTTCCTCCGGGTTAATAGAACAGTACAGCACAGAACAGGCCCTTCGGCCCTCGATGTTGTGCCGAGCCATGATCACCCCACTCAAACCCACGTATCCACCCTATACCCGTAACCCAACAACCCCCCCCCAACCTTACTTTTTAGAACACTACGGGCAATTTAGCACGGCCAATCCACCTAACCCGCACATCTTTGGACTGTGGGATGAAACCGGAGCACCCGGAGGAAACCCACGCACACACGGGGAGGACGTGCAGACTCCGCACAGACAGTGACCCAGCCGGGAATCGAACCTGGGACCCTGGAGCTGTGAAGCATTTATGCTAACCACCATGCTACCGTGCAATTACTTGCTAGCTTACACTCATATTCTATCTTCTCCATGCTTATTGCTTTGTTAGTTGTCCTCTGCTTGCTTTTAAAGGTTTCACAATCCTCTGACTTCCCACTAATCCTCGCTACATTGTATGCTTTGGTAAAGCTCCTTTGGATATGGTAAAGCATATAGTCCAAGTAAAAGAAAGCATACAATGGAATACCAAATGAATGTTTCTTTATGGGCTTGCATTTTCTTACTCTCATCCCACACTCCCCCTGCCCAACCCCCATATCACTTTCCCATTTCCAACAAGTTCCATTTGGCCTTTTTAGCGTTTTACATTTAGTTCATATTCCATAGATTTTTTGTCCTGGCTATAAATCAACCCGCGTTCTCCGGTTTTCTCCCAAAAGACGTGCTGTTAGGTAATTTGGACATTCTGAATTCTCCTTCTGTGTACCTGAACAGGCGCCGGAATGTGGTGACTAGGGGCTTTTCACAGTAACTTCATTGCAGTATTACTGTAAGCCTACTTGTTGACAGTAATTATTATTATTAAGCAGTGTTCCCGTTTCCTCACAAAGAGGATTAGGCTTTTTCAGCCACGATAGCAATTGGTGAGCAGATTCAGTTATTGCTGCTCGGTATTTTCTGATCCGACATGAAGCTTGAACAGAGGTTATGAGTCTGTTCATGTCTTTATGAGCAAAGAGACACTGGCCACGTAAACCGCAGCTCCCATCATGGAAATGTGTCCCTCTTTGTGCTTTTGTTACCTTGAGACTTGTCTAGTCCAATATAAACTAAGAAAGGGGAGTTGCTGGAAATACTCAGCAGGCCTGGCAGCATCGGTGGGGAGAGAAACAGCGAATGTTTCAGGTCTGTGATCTTACTGATGAAATGCTGCACGGAATTTAATGGAAAAGTATCCAAGTCCATTTGTGGCGAGGTTTACAGGGAGCTCCCCATCGCTATGAAACAACGCTCTGGGTGTGACCCAATGGCCGCACTGCGCCGGATAGTCAGCTCGCTGCGGCACAGCGTGGGCAATAAAAGCTGGTAGACCCCACTCCCGGGGTCTACCCAGCTCGCAACGCCTTGCGAGATCCACCGCGATTTTGTGAGACGTTATGAAGTAAATCCTGTTCATTGTGTCCTGTGCGTTTGTTGGGATGAGGTGCAGGGAGGGGTGTGGGGTGGGGTGCAGTTGCCAGTACATTCCCATGGTGTGTCCGGGCTGGGGTGTCAGGGGTCGCATTGGGGCCATTTTTAAATGCCGTCCCGATCTCTTGCTACGTCGGGGAGATCCGGCAAGCGGAGCTCCCCAGTGTACAAAACACGTTCCCCGCTGGGGCCCCTTATACAACACAAGTCACGGGAGCGGGGTCTCCCAGCTTCTATCAGCTGCACTGCGCCATGGCGAGCTGCTTTTCATGTGCAGCATGGCCGTTGGATCGTGCCCTACGTCTGGGCCAAACTGGTGAGAACTCCCCAGGGCCCAAAAGAGTGACTAAGGGCACGATTCAACTAATTGGGAACTGATGTACCGTCAATTACCACAAGATGAGAATGGTGAAACAATCGAGGCTTTATTGCACTAAGATGTTTTGCCTCCTGCAGCTGGAACCAGAATGGGAGCAGCGCAGAAGAGCATATACTTTTATATGGGTGGAGCCAGCAGGCTGGGATTTACCGTGGTACCTGTAATAAATGGGCAGTACTGTAATACATGCAATATGTTACTAGTGGTGTTTACCACATTCACCCCCTGTTTAAAAAAAGAATCTGCGAGTGGGTGAAGAAAACATTACAAATTGATTCCGTCGGGGGCTCTGACCCTCCGCTGCGATCGCCTCAGTTCTGGTGGTGATGTGGGCACCGACGTGGTCACCTGTGACTCTGGGAGCGTGTTGTAATTCACTTTGTCATCCCTTAGTGGATCCCGTGAGGGGATAGATCCTGCTGGGGTGGGGGCTGCGGTGAGGTTCGCTGGTGGGAGGATGGGTGGCGCAGAGGTGAATGAAGCAATCGGGGCGGGGGGGGCGGGAGACGGTATCAGGTGAGGGGTTGAGGGTGGGGACCCAGAGGGGTTCCAGGTCCCGGAGGGAGACTGTGTCCTGTCGCCCGTAGGGGTGTGTCACGTAGCCGTACTGTGGGTTTGCATGGAGGAGGTGGACTTTCTCAGCCAAGGGATCCAATTTATGGCTCCGCACATGCTTCCGCAGGAGGACGGGTCCAGGAACTGTCAACCATGCTGGGAGCGAGACCCCGGAGGTGGACTTCCTGGGGAAGGCAACACACGCTCGTGAGGGTCTCATTAGTGGCGGTGCAGAGGAGCGACCGGATGGAGTGGAGCACGTCGGGGAGGACCTCCTGCCAGCGGGAGACCGGGAGATTTCTAGGCCGAAGGGCCAGCAGGACGGCCTTCCAGACCGTCCCGTTCTCCCTCTCCACCTGCCTGTTTCCCCGGGGGTTGTCGCTGGTCATCCTGCTCGAGGCGATGCCCTTGCTGAGCAGGAACTGACGCAGCTCGTCACTCATGAAAGAGGATCCCCAATCACTGTGGATGTAGGTGGGGAAACCGAACAGAGTGAAGATACTGTGCAGGGCTTTGATGACTGTGGCAGAAGCCATGTTGGGGCATGGGATGGTGAAAGGGAACCGGGAGTACTCACCAATTACGTTGAGGAAGTACACGTGTCGGTCGGTGGAGGGGAGGGGCCCTTTGAAGTCCATGCTGTGGCATTCAAAGGGGCAGGAGGCCTTCCCCAGGTGCGCTCTATCTGGCCAGTAGAAGTGCGGCTTGCACTCTGCGCAGACGTGGCATTCTCTGGTTACGGACCTGACCACCTCAATGGAGTAGGGCAGGTTGCGGGCCTTGACAAAGTGGAAGAATCAGGTGACCCCCGGGTGGCAGAGGTCATAGTGGAGAGCCCGGAGTCGGTCCACTTGTGCGCTGGCACATGTACCGCGGGATAGGGCATCAGGGGGCTCATTGAGCTTCCCCGGGCGATACAAGATCTCATAGTTATAGGTGGCGAGCTCGATCCTCCACCTCAAGATCTTGTCATTTTTGATCTTGCTCCGCTGCATATTGTTAAACATAAAGGCAATCGACCGTTAGTCAGTGAGGAGAGTGAATCTCCTGCCGGCCAGGTAGTGCCTCCAACGTCGCACAGCTTCCACAATGGCTTGGGCCTCCTTTTCGAGAAAGGAGTGCCGAATCTCAGAGGCATGGAGGGTGCGGGAAAAGAAAGCCATGGGTCTGCCCGGCTGGTTGAGGGTGGCGGCATCTGATGCCTCGCTCTCAACCTGAAAGGGGAGGGACTCGTCGACTGCGTGCACCGTGGCCTTGGCAATGTCTGCCTTGATGTGGTTGAAGGCCTGGCGAGCTTCAGCCGTCAGGGGAAAAACTGTGGACGTGATGAGTGGGCGGCCTTGTCCGCATAATTAGGGACCCACTGGGTGTAATACGAGAAAATCCCCAGGCATAGTTTCAGGGCATTGGGGCAGTGGGGGAGAGGGAGTTCCAGGAGGGGACGCATGCGGTTGGGCCCTAGGACTCCATTTTCCACAAAGTAGCCAAGGATGGCTAAGCGGTTGGTGCGGAACACGCATTTCCCCTTATTGTAGGTGAGGTTAAGGAGTTTGGCGGTATGGAGGAATTTCTGGAGGTTTGTGTCATGGTCCTGCTGATCGTGGCCGCAGATGGTGACATTATCTAGGTACGGGAACGTGGCCCGCAGCCCATACTGGTCAACCATTCGGTCCATCTCTCGCTGGAAGATCGAGACCCCATTGGTGACGCCGAAGGGAACTCTAAGGAAATGATAGTGGCGGCCAGCTGCTTCGAAAGCAGTGTATTGGCTGTCCCCCGGGCAGGTGGGGAGCTGGTGGTAGGCGGACTTCAAGTCTACTGTGGAAAAGACTTGATGCTGCACAATCTGATTCACCATGTCAGCTATATGTGGGAGGGGGTATGCGTCGAGCTGCGTGTACCGGTTGATGGTCTGACTATAGTCAATGACCATCCTGTGCTTCTCCCCAGTCTTCACTACCACTGCTAGAGCTCTAGTAACAGGGGCTCTTACTGGCCTCAATGATCCCTTCCCGCAGAAGCCGTTGGACCTCCGACTTGATAAAGGCCCTGTCCTGCGCACTGTACCGTCTGCTCCTAGTGGCGACGGGCTTGCAGTCTGGGGTGAGGTTTGCAAACAGTAAAGGTGGATCGACCTTAAGGGTCCTGAGGCTGCAGACGGTGAGGGGGGGCATGGGTCCGCTGAATTTCAAAGTAAGGCTTTGGAGGTGGCATTGAAAGTCAAGACCTAGTAACAGGGCAGCGCAGAGATGGGGGAGGACGTAGAGCCTGAAGTTGCTGAACTCTACGCCCTGAACGGTGAGGGTCACAACACAGTACCCCCGGATTTCCACGGAATGGGATCCGGAGGCCAGGGAGATTTTCTGGGTGACGGGGAGTACGGGAGGGAGCAGTGCCTTAGCGTAGCAGGGTGGATGAAACTCTCTGTGCTCCCGCAGTCAAAGAAGCAGGTCGTCTCGTGCCCGTTGATTTTTACCGTTGTTGTTGCGGTCGCGAGGTTGCGGGGCTGAGACTGATCCGGGGTGATGGAGTCGAGCTGCGGAAAATGCTGGAAGGTCCCGGGCTGCTCAGCAGTTGTGGAGGTATCAGCGGGCAGCGAACGGCCCAACGAGCAGGGGTCCTGAGGTGCGGTCCAAGATGGCGGCGCCCACGTGGCGCATGTGGCTTGTGGTGGAGAAGATGGCGGCGCCCCTGGATCACATATGGGGGGTGTAGCAATGCCTGGCCTGGAAACAGCAGCAACCAACTGGGCCTGGCAAACGGAAACAAGTGGCCCTTCTTCCCACACCCGTTGCAGGTCGCGCTCCGCGCCGGGCAGTGGTGCCTGCGATGTCTGCTCTGGCCGCAGAAATAACATTTGGGCCCTCCGGAGTTGGCTGGTTGCCGCGCGGCATAGGCTTGCCGTGGTACCTGTAATACATGGGCAGTTATGTAATACATGCAATGTGTTACTAGTGGTGTTTACCACAGGAACAAAGTCCCATAGCGAACACATTTATCTGTGTGTTTGCCCGTGCTCAGTTTCCAGGGGGAGGGCCAGGGAGCCACCCTGCACCATCCCTGGCCACCCAGGGGTCTCCGATGGACCAGGAGACCCTCTGGGCCCTGATCCACATTTGTGTGGACCAGTACTGAACTGTGTCCGGATGCAGCCTCCGGTAAGCCGGTAGAATTCCGATGCCTCGCGGGACTTGGTTGATCCCACGAGGTGTGAAGGCTGTCGGGAAGCACGTGGGAGGCCTTTCCTGGGACCTACCGGCTGCGTTGTGCTCTCGCTGAAACGCAACGCGGCCACAAAATTGCTCTCTGAGAGAATATGTGTCGTTCACCAGTTGCCATTTTGTTGTATTTAATCTGTTTGTATTTTTCCAGCACGATGGACAAGGAGAACAAGCAAACAGTCCATTGTCTTCGGCATGACTGCCCTGTGCTTCTCCAATCTGCTCGGTCAATCCCTTACTGTCATTTCCCACAGAGCTCTCTGCATTTGTAACTGTAATTCAGTGACGTTCTGCTGCTTTCTACTCGAACACATGCCTCTACCGTATTTAAATCATGGAGATATATTGTCGGATTTCTAGGCTCACAGTGGGCGAAGGAACCCAAAGTGTAAACTTGCCGAGTGTCACATTATTAAAATAGCAAGTTGTCGAGAACATTTCTCCCTCCTTCCTCTCATTTTTCACGTTAATTCCCACCGAGGGAGCATCCAATATGGCAGAAAATGACACCAGTGGGAATTAATAGCTAATTCTTCTAAAACGGAGAAGAATATGAAAGTGATAATTATATGTCTGTACTTGTCGAGCTGACAGATGTTGACGTGTTGGCATCAAGCGACTGTTCTGCCCGTGCCAGCCTTGGCCCGGGGGGGGTGGCAGTCGTCAGCTCTGTGTCAGAGGGATGTGGGTTTCCGGTCCACCCACCAGAGACTGGAACTCAGAATCCACACTGGCCCTCTAGTGGGGAAGTGCAGCACTGCTGGAGGCACCGGCACATGGGCAGGAAGTTAAATCAACCCAGCCGCATGGATGTAAAAGATTCCATGGCACTACTTTGATAAAGGATTTCTCCTGGTGCCCTGGCCAATATTGATCCCTCAACCAACAGCGGTAGAGTATCAGATTTTGTTTCTCTTTTTAAATTATTTATTTATGGGATGTGGGCATTGCTGGCTGGCCCAGCATTTATTGGGCATCCCCAATTATTAATAATAATAATCTTTATTATTGTCACAAGTAGGCTTACACTAACACTGCAATGAAGTTACTGTGAAAATCCCCTAGTCGCCATTGGGTACACTGAGGGGAGAATTCAGAATGTCCAATTCACCTAACAGCACGTCTTTCAGGACTTGTGAGAGGAAACTAGAACATTTGGAGGAAACCCACGCAGACACGGGGAGAAGGTGCAGACTCTGCACAGATAGTGACCCAGCGGGGAATCGAACCTGGGACCCTGGTGCTGTGAAGCAGCAGTGCTAATCACCGTGCTACCGTGCCCTTGAATTGCCCTTGAACTGAGCGGATCGGGAGGGCATTAGTGATTTTCAAGAGTCAGCCACATTGCTGTGGATCTGGCATTGATTTCTGGCTATTCTTTGACCAATGCAAGGTCGCACTCTGTGAAACTGGTGAAAAATAAAAATGTTCTTGAGCCTTATGCCATTTTTTGGACGGTGGATATCTGGACTGATCATTGGTTCTGTGCACCTGCCGTTTGCATTCGCTGGAAGCGTGTCACAGGATTTGTGCATTTCGATGACTAATTCTGCCACTCAGGCCTGGAAACTTTGAACCATGGAAATTGGAGAGGTGAGGCATGACAGGGCGCAGCCCCAGGACCAATTTTCCAAGTCAAATTACTTGTCCCATATCATCCTTCGGGAGAACACAGGAGGCCACTGGAGACGTCCCCACACCAGACGATAGTAAGGGACCTATACAGATCCTCGTTAACTGTGGGTTTCAGTGTGATCGACCACATTATTATCCTGTTTTTGATCTTGGTCATTCCCAGAGCCAGGCTACACTGGAAAAATGGCCCAGGCGGTTGAAGAATCAGAGGGCAATTCCTAGCAGGACATCATCACCTTGAAAGGTGAGAGGGAAGAAAACAAGAGGAGCATGTCAAAGTGTAGGGCAGAAACCCGAATTCATTTCACGTACCATCTGCCGAAACTGCCCAGCAGGACCTGCGGACTGGGAATCAGGCTGGTTGTGGTTTATATTTAATTATACTGAAATAAAGGGCAGCACGATGGTGCAGTGGGTTCGCCCTGCTGCCTCACGGCGTCAAGGTCCCAGGTTCGATCCCGGCTCTGGATCACTGTCCGTGTGGAGATTGCACATTCCTCCCGTGTTTGCGTGGGTTTCACCCCCGCAACCCAAAGATGTGCAGGGTAGGTGGATTGGCCACGCTAAATTGCCCCTTAATTGGAAAAAACGAATTGGGTACTCTAAATTTATTAAAAAATAAATTATACTGAAATAACTGATTGGAGTCACCGCCTCTCTATTTCAATCCAAGGATTTGACAATTAAAAATAAATTGGTTTATCAACTTCGCATGAGGAACTCTGACTGCTTTGTGTAAGACAAGCAATATAAGTGCTGACCATAGTTCAGGAGCCTCTTGTAATTTGTAATGTCGAAATGCCTCCCCTCTATATTTTTAATTAATTACTTATAAAAGTTATGACCGTTTATTTAATTAATATTAATATAGCAAGGGTACTGGTGAAATGTGATGGCTGACTCACTACATTAATGCAATAAAAGATAATTGTGCTGTTTTCATTTATCCTTAGTGTTCTCTCCTGCTCTCCAGAAGGGCTTTAGATGGATCACCGACATAGGGTCATAGACATAAGATCACTACCACTGTATCGCTGCAGCACTCGGCTGCAGGTTATGCTGATGCTGTGTCATTTCAAAAGGTCAACTCGTTTGAAATGACGCACAGAAGCCTGGCAAGGTGGGATATGGCGGGGTCAGTGTTAAAGGGCACGACTCCCAGCTGGTGAGAGGAGTGTTCAAAGGGCTGATTTCCCAAACTATCGGAGGCGGAATAGACTTGCTGAGGAAAATACGTTCACCATGTGTTCACCAAGTACGGCAATCAGGGTTAAGTGAGTGGGCAAAGATTTGGCAAATGGAATTATCATGTGGGAAAATGTAAAATTGTCCATTGTGGCAGGAAGATTAAGAGAGAAGCTTATTGTCTAAATGGTGAGAGATTAGCGGAGCTCTGAGGTGTAGAGGGATCTGGGTGTCTTAGTGCATGAATCACAAGCGGCTAGTGTGCAGGGGCAACAAGTAATTCGGAATCCTAATCGAATGTTATCATTTATTGCAAGGAGAATTGATTACAAAAAGAGGGAGGTTATGCTTCAGTTATATAGGGCGTCGGTGAGACTGGAGTACTGTATACAGTATTCATAGACTTTACAGTACAGAAGGAGGCCGTTCGGCCCATCGAGTCTGCACCGGCTCTTAGAGCACCCTACCTAGGCCCACATCTCCACCCTATCCGAGTAACCCCACCCAACACTAAGGGCAATTTTGGACACTAAGGGCAATTTTGGACACTAAGGGCAATTTAGCATGGCCAATCCACCTAACCTGCACATCTTTGGACTCACCCCTCCGACTCTCAGGCCCGCAGACCCCGCAATGTGGCAGCATGTCTGCCGACTCCGCCTCCACACAACATGTGCGACTCACGGGGGTAATCTTGGTCATCCTCCCCCACGCGGCCGGCCATGTGCGATCCATGGGGGCCGCCATCTTGGGCGCCATTTTCCTTGCCGCCCGCCCATCTTGGACGGATCTTTTAGGATGGGTGTAAATGATTGACAAGTAGTTCAAAGCAGGTTTACTAGACTAATACCAGCAATTAGCAGCTTGTCTTATGAGGAAAGGTTGGACAGGCTAAGCTTGTATCCACTGGAGTTCAGAAGAGTAAGAGGCGACTTGATTGAAACACGTAAGATCCTGAGGGGTATTGACAGGGCGGATGTGGAGAGGATGTTTCCTCTTATGAGAGAATCTAGAACGAGGGGTCACGGTTTAAAAATAAGGGGTCACCCATTTAAAGTGGTGATGAGGAGAATTGTTTTCTCTCTGAAGGTCATGAACCTCTGAAACTCTCTTCTTGAAAAGGTGGTGGAACCAGAGCATTTTGAAGGCAGACGCGGTTAGATTCTTGGTAAGCGGGATGGGGTGTGGAAGGTGAAAGGTCATCAGTGGTGGGCAGGATGCAGATTTGAGGTTACAATCAGATCATCCATGATCCTACGAATTGGTGGAGCAGGCTTGAGGGGCCGAATGGCCTACTCCTGCTCCTTGTTCAGATGCTTGTATGTGCCATGGGGGTCGTACATGTCACCGGAGAAGGTAAATGTGGTCTCGGTTTGACATCAGATCCCAAAAACGGCACCTGCGGCAGTGTAGCCTTGCTGTTGCACTGGGTGAGTTAGTCATGATGTATTATATCATAGAATTTACAGTGCAGAAGGAGGCCATTCGGCCCATCGAGTCTGCACCGGCTCTTGGAAAGAGCACCCTACCCAAGGTCAACACCTCCTCCCTATCCCCATAACCCAGTAACCCCACCCAACACCAAGGGCAATTTCGGACACTAAGGGAAATTTATCATGGTCAATCTACCTAACCTGCACATCTTTTGGACTGTGGGAGGAAACGGAGCACCCGGAGGAAACCCATGCACACACGGGGAGGATGTGCAGACTCCGCACAGACAGTGACCCAAGCCGGAATCGAACCTGGGACCCTGGAGCTGTGAAGCAATTGCGCTATCTACAATGCTACCGGGACTTGACTCGAGGTAAGAGCGTTGTCAATGAGCCAGGGCTTACAGCACTTTGGGTGAAGTGTCATAGAGGCAGCTCTTTATTGCTGTGTCAAAAATACCCTCAACCAACAAAAAACATTGGCCTCAGTCTTGAACCTCCAAAGGCACCCAGCGTTCACAATTCTTGCAAGAAAGAATTCCAGATCTTGGCGGCCAATTGGGCAGAAAAATGCATCTTGAATTCCCTCTTGAATGGATTTGGCTCTAATTTTAAGTTCTGCAACTCATTGTTGAATCCACACTGAAATAAATAGTTCTGTTTTTATTTTGCTTCACCCACCCTTTCGAACTTGATTAACATTTTAAACATCTCAAGCATCACATCCATTAAACTTCTGTATTCGGTGGAGTACATTGCAAGGGATATAAACAAAGAGTCCTGTCGGTAGAACAGAAGTTTAATATTGCTTGAAGAAAATATGAAAAAGGTCAGGGAAGGTCTTCTGTTTAAGGCTGGCCAATGACGCCCTTTAATCAAGAGGAATTGGCCATTCAAGTCACACAGTACATAATCCTTGAATTATGCTCCAAAGCAATTTATATGAATCAGCTCCAAAAGAGATTTTCCCTTCTGGAGTATTTAATCTTCTGACTCCGCGCTGGTTTAATTTAAAATTGGATCAGTATTAAAATTGCCAATTAGGTTGGCGGAAGTGAAGCATTGACAGGTTTCAGACCGAGCTCAGTGATGGGGAACGAGGGGAGGGGTGGAGGAATCGCATCGCCAGTTATCTGCGTAATTACTCAGGATGAGTATTTGGAAAGAGCAGAGTACTGGCAGGTATTGGGCCTCATTCATACTGGCCGCGCACAGCCTGCCCTTCAAATCTGAAGTTCGGGGAGCGGCCTCAAAAGAAGACTTGGGCCAGAATTTCACCCGACCCGAACTCACGCAAGAAGACATCGGGCTATGTCCTGACATCTTGGTACGCTGGCGCGATATTTCAGTCAGTGGGTACGCGTGAGAGTCGGAAGAGCGCCCGCCGACAATTCAAAGGGCAGTAGGCCCATTAATCGTGCAATCGGCCCTAATTCTACGCGGCCTGTGTTCTATTACACTTGGCGCATGGGTCAGTCTGTCAGACGCTGTTCACATTTTTTCGCCACTTCCGATCCCAGACGGGACGAAAGGCCTGGGATGAAGACAAATAAGAGAAAATGTTTGAGGGTTGTGGTGTCATGTGTCATTCTACTTGATGTAGAGACTTTGCAGCATTTTTTTGGTCATTGTCACTTCAACAATGCGGCAGCTCTTCTGCCAGGGTGGCACTGCCAGGGTGGCACTGCCTGGGTGATGCTGCCATGGTGGCACTGCCTGGGTGATGCTGCCAGGGTGGCACTGCCTGGGTGATGCTGCCAGGGTGATGCTGCCAGGGTGGCACTGCCAGGGTGATGCTGCCAGGGTGGCACTGCCTGGGTGATGCTGCCAGGGTGATGCTGCCAGGGTGGCACTGCCAGGGTGATGCTGCCAGGGTGGCACTGCCTGGGTGATGCTGCCAGGGTGGCACTGCCTGGGTGATGCTTCCAGGGTGGCACTGCCTGGGTGATGCTGCCAGGGTGGCACTGCCTGGGTGATGCTGCCAGGGTGGCACTGCCAGGGTGATGCTTCCAGGGTGGCACTGCCTGGGTGATGCTGCCAGGGTGGCACTGCCTGGGTGATGCTGCCAGGGTGGCACTGCCTGGGTGGCACTGCCAGAAGGGGTTGCCGTGGCACTGTCCATGCAGGTTCCTCCCTCCCCGGGGTCTTTACCTACCTGTGCACACCAAGCGGCTTTCCCTTGACTGCTTCATGTTTTGCAGAAGCGGTTATAAACCTCGCCAATGTGACATTGCGTCAGTAAGGGGGGAATTCTTAATATGGGGGAACATATGAGGGGGAAGACCTTTAAATAGATGTAAATTTATTTAAATAGATTTAAATGAGGTTTTCGCTCTTTCCCCCCAAGATTCGCAGTTAATCGCACCCGACAAATGCCGATAGAAAATCCCCCCCCTCATCTGTTGTTCCCTGTGATATTAGGGGGTAAATTTCCTTTGAAATGAAATTCCCTATCTGTATGTTGTATTCCAAAATATTGCAAAGATAGGGCTTTGAACCTGAGACAGCCGGGAGGGAGATGGTGTAACTGATCCATTCATAGACTTCATTTTCTGTTACAGTGGCCGCAGGCAAGGTTACAATCAGAGATTTTCACAAGGGGGTCTCGGTCATGTGACAGCTGCAATGCAGGATGCTCTATGTTAGTGAAATTAGCTTTTATCTCGCATTGACATGGCTACCACACTGCCATCAAAACCTACATGAAGACTGAGCCCCCCCCCCCCTCAATGCAAATAACTTTGTTCATCCTTCATTGTTCCGGATGGAATCTATAGTCAGAAAGTCTCACTGTTGCCTTTATGTTTTGTGAAGAGTTTAGACAATGGCAGGTGTGATGTCCAGCAGAGGAACTGCCAATAACCGTGTGCCCTGGCAAATCCACATGCGGAAGTGTCCAGATTTGGCCAGATTTTAAAAATTAATTTGTGGAACGTGGGCGTCGCTAGATAAGCCAGCATTTATTGCACAACCCTAGGTGCCCTTCAGAAGACGGTGGTGAGTTGCCTGTCATAATATACACACAGGTACATGATGGTGCACAGACAGACATTGATTCACACACAGGATGACCAATGAACACACAGAACACAGCAGCCAATCACCAGACAGGACACGGCCACTATAAAGCCAGAGGGCACTAGTTTTCCCGCTCTCTTGGGATCCAGCCTCTGAGACAGTCAGAGCCCGTGAGCAACAACTAGAACATCCACCATGTGGTAGTAAGATAGTCTGGTCAGGTTAGCCTCAGGTCTCCAGTCAAGTCAGCATAGTGTCAACCCACAGCTAAAGTATGTTTAATAGTTAAGAGTTCAATAAAATCGAGTTGCATTTCTTCAAGTGTTGGAAGGCTGTCTCTCTCACTGCTGCAGTAAACACAGTCCTCGCAGACCCAGCTTACCCAACACATCATTGCCTTCTTGAATTGCTGAAGTCTTGGGATGTAGATACACCCACTGTGCTGTTGGGGAGGGCGTTCCAGGATTTTATCCCAGCAACAATGAAGGAACGGCGATGTATTTCCAAGTCACGATGGTGAGTAACTTGGAGGGGAACCTCCGGGTGGTGGTGTTCCCAGCTGACTGATGCTCTTGTCCTTTTAGATAGTTGTGGTCATGGGTTTGGAAAGTATTGCCTAAGGATCCTTGGTGAGTTACTGCAGTGCATCTTGTAGATTGTACACATGGCTGCCACTGTTTGTCAGTGAGGGAGGGTTTAAACGTTTGTGGAAGGAGGAGTAATCAAGCGGCTGCTTTGGGCGGCCTCGGAGGCTGCTCCTCGCACCCTATTCTCCCCTCCCGGCGGGGCTATGAGCGGCGCTCCGTAACTCTCGGCCGCGGGGGCGTCACGCCAAGAATGACGCGGCCGGCGCGCCTACTGACGTCAGCCAGGCATGCGCAGGTTGGCCGGCTCCAACCCGCGCGGCTGACGTCATGGCGCTGACGGCACGAACCCGCGCATGTGCGGTGGCCATCTTTCCCCTCAGCCGCCCCGCAAGATGTGGCGGCTTGATCTTGCGGGGCGGCAGAGGGGAAATAGTGCTTCCGATTTGGTGCTTGTGGTGCTCTTTCCTTGCTAGGCCACCTACAAGCCCCAAACGGGCTTCTCACTCCCGTTTCACGATGGCAGCGACCTGGCGTGTTTGCCGCCGTCGTGAAATGGCCGTGAACGGCAGGCCGCTAGGCCCATCCGGGTCGGAGAATCGCCGTGAAAAACGGCGAGCGCCGATTCGTCCGAACCGGGGGGGGGGGGGGGGGGGGGGGGGGGGGGAGAATCGCGGGGGGCGCCAGGGGGGCGTGAAATTTGTTGGCGGGCCGTCTCGCGATTCTCCCACCCGGCGTGGGGAGCGGAGAATCGCGCCCTTTGTCTTGGATGGTGTCGAGCTTCGTGAATGTTGTTGGAGCTGCACTCATCCAGGCAAGTGGAGAGTATTCCATTACACTCCTGATTTGCGCTTTGTAGATGGTGGACAGGTATGGGGGGGTCAGGAGGTGAGTTACTCACCATAGGATTCCTAGTCTTTGACCTTCCCTGGTAGCCACAGTATTAACATGGCTAGTCCAGTTCAGCTTTTGATCAGATGGCTTCTGAAGCTATTTTATGGTCTTTGCTTTGCAAAAGCCCTTTTAAAGAAGTTGAATATATATCCGATCAGCCGATGAAATTAAAGCTTAATATTCCATATGCACACATTACACCATTGAGACACAATGCAATAGTTTATATGGTTGTATCGTCATTGGCTCTGCAAGATTCCTTCTGCTTGAACCAGAATTCTGCTTTGATGTGGCATTCTTGAACATGGATTTAATGGCAGACACTCAGCAGAACAGTATTTACCTCAGCTCAGTTAATCATCCATGCAGCAATCGAATATGGGGAAATGAAACCCAGAGCACAAGCACATTTTACAGTAAAGTGATTAGACATTGAAAATCTACTGCTGCCTCGAGGTAAATCGCTGACAGCAGACTGATTGTATTTAGTGGGAAGAGCATTAAAATGGCTAAGTAGGGAGTATTTTATGCTTGGATTTTTGTATTTATTGTAAGCATTTTGGAACTATCAGGAACAGTGTACATAGGCAGTGAAAGGGATGTATTTTATAACATTAGAATTTGCTGCTTTAATCAGAATTGTGCTCAGATTAGATGTGAACTCAGCTGTGGTACATGGCATCCAAGTTAATCATGTCATGTGGATAGCCCATTCTCGTACACCATGTGATTTTTGATGATCTGGAAAGGGCAATCGAAAGCGAGAGTTAGCCTGAGCTTTTTTTTAAACAATCCCCGTGCTTAAATTACAAAAGATGATAATATGAGAGCTTGGATTCTCTCCGAAGGCTCCACAAATTCCTGCTGTGGGAAACGGGAGTTTCAGAACGTTACACCGTAAGGCCAGGTTTGATACATTTGGCTTGAATCCCATTGAGTGTAGAAGATTGAGGGGTGATCTGATCAAGGTGTTTAAAATTTTCAATGGACTAGATTGGGGGAAATTAAGAACCAGAGATCATTGCGTTAAAATCAGAGTTAGGTCATTCAGGTTTGAAAGCAGGAAGCACTTTGTCCACACAATGGGTCTTGGGAATCTGGAATTTAAAAAAAACAATATATGGGACGTTGGATTTGTTGGCTAGGCCAGCATTTATTGCCCATGCGTAATTGTCCTTGTGAGCTGCCTTTCCGAATCGCGACAGTCCGTATGATGTAGGTACACCCATAGTGCTGTTCGGGAGGGAGTTCCAGGATTTTGACATAACGACAGAAAAGGAACGGTGAAATATTTCCAAGTTGGGATGGTGAGTGGCTTGGAACAGAACTTCCAGGTGGTGGTGCTCCACATGCATCTGCTGCCCTTTTCCTTCTAGATGTTGGTGATCGTGGGTTTGGGAAATCGGGGGCAGCGCCGCTTTCGCGATGCTCCACCCCCTCCAAAGCAGCGTACACTAGGGGTTCGATTCCCCGCTGGGTCACTGTCTGTGTGGAGTCTGCACATTCTCCCCGTGTCTGCGCGGGTTTCCTCCGGGTGCTCCGGTTTCCTCCCACAAGTCCCAAAAGACGTGCTGCTAGGTCATTTGGACATTCTGAATTCTCCGTCAGTGTACCCCAACAGGCGCCGGAGTGTGGCGACTAGGGGCTTTTCATAGTAACTGTATTGCAGTGTTAATGTAAGCCTACTTGTGACAATAAAGATTATTATTATTATATTATCATCTGCAAACTTAGCAACAGTGACTTCAGTTCCTTCTTCCAGATCATTAATGTATATTGTGAAAAGATGCGGTCCCAGCACCGATCCCTGAGGCACACCACTAGTCACCGGCTGCCGCCCTGAAAAGACCCCTTTATCCCCGGCCAGCCAGCTGCCTGTTAATTGGCCAGCCAGCTGCCTGTTGATTGGCCAGCCAGCCAGCTGCCTGTTGATTGGCCAGCCAGCTGCCTGTTGATTGGCCAGCCAGCCAGCTGCCTGTTGATTGGCTAGCCAGCCAGCTGCCTGTTGATTGGCCAGCCAGCTGCCTGTTGATTGGCCAGCCAGCTGCCTGTTGATTGGCCAGCCAGCCAGTTAGATGCCTGTTAATTGGCTAGCCAACCAGCTGCCTGTTGATTGGCTAGCCAGCCAGCTGCCTGTTAAGTGACCAGCCAACCAGCCAACATGAAATTATGTTCTGGGGCCGTTCGCAGCCAGAAGCTCGTTTTGCACCTGTTTCCAGGCCCACCGGGTCAGTCCACCTGACACATGAACATTTCAGGCCATAATTCTGGCATTTCCCCATCCTGCAGCCATCTGTACACATTACTGCCGGAGATACCACTGGCACATGATTCAGCTGAGGAAGGAGCTGCGCTCCGAAAGCTACCTGTTGGATTTTAACCCGGTGTTGTAAGACTTCTTACTGTGCCCACCCCAGTCCAACGCCGGCATCTCCACAACATGAAATATCATTTCTTTGGGATATTAGGGGCTGGATTATCCTGCCCGTCCCGCCGCAAGAACGCCACAGGCGAGCCGCGTACAAAGTTAATGGAAGCCGACTTGTGACACTAATAAAGATTATTATTATTATTGAATGTTTGTGGAAGGGGTGCCAATCGAGCGGCCCACTTTTTCCTGGATGGTGTTGAGCTTCTTGAGTGTTGTTGGAGCTGAACGCAGCCAGGCAAGTGGACAGTATTCCATTACACTCCTGACTTGAGCCTTGGGTAGTCAGAAGGTGAGTTACTCGCTGCAGGATTCCCAGCCTCTGACCCGCTTTGGTAGCCACAGTATTTATATGGCTAGTGCAGTTCAGTTTCTGGTCAATGGCAAACCCAGGATATGGGGGATAGTGTGATAGTAATGCCATTGAATGTCAATGGGTGTTGGTTAGATCCTCTCTTGTAGGAGATGCTCATTGCCTGCTACTTGTGTGGTGCGAATGTCACTTGCCACTTGTCAGCCCAAGCCTTGATATTGTCCAGGTCTTGAGGAGTTGTGAATGGTGCTGAACATTGTGCAGTCATCAGCAAACATCCTAACTTCTGACCCCATGATGGAAGAAGGGTCATTGATGAAGCCGCTGAAGACGGTTGGGTCTTGAAATGAAATGAAATGAAAATCGCTTATTGTCACAAGTAGGCTTCAAATGAAGTTACTGTGAAAAGCCCCTAGTTGCCACATTCCGGCGCCTGTTCGGGGAGGCTGGTACGGGAATTGAACTGTGCTGCTGGCCTGCCTTGGTCTGCTTTCAAAGCCAGCGATTTAGCCCTGTGCTAAACCAGTCTTGGATACTAACCTTAGGAACTCTTGCAGTGATGTCCTGGATCTGAGTTGATTGATCATCAATCACCCCAACAATTTTCCTTTGTGCCAGGGATGACTCCAACCAGTGGAGGTGCACACATCAGCAGAGGGTGGGCGATACGTCGTAATCAGCAGGTTTCCTTTCCCATGTTTGACCTGGTGTCATGTGACTTCATGGGATCCAGATGTGATGTTCAGGACTCCCAGGGCAATTCCCTCACAACTGTATACTACTGTGCCACCATCTCTACTGGGTCTGTCCTGTCGGTGGAACAGGACATACTCAGGAATGGTGATAATGGTGTCTGGGACATTATCTGTAAGGTATGGTTCTGTGATTATGACTATATGACTAGACTGTGAGACAGCTCTCTCAATTTTGGCACAATCCCCCAGGCTTTAGTCAGGAATACCTTACTGGGTTGACAGGGCTGGGTTTGCCGTTGTTGTTTCCGTTGCCTGGGTCGATGCTGGGTGGTCTGTCTGCCTTTTGTTCCACTTGTAGCAGTTGAGTACAACTGAGTGGCTTGCATCATTTCCCACACAGTGCTGTGGAACACCCTGAGGTTTTAAAAGATGCTATATCAATGCAGCAGATACCAGTGCTTAGTCATTAGTGGAGTGGCCATTCCCTGTCATAAACGTCAACGCTCATCAGGTAGAAATGTCAATGGGTGGGATTCAATCAGGAAACGGGATTGGGCGGAGAATCGGGCGCCGATTTCTGGCCAAATTGCAATTTACCGAATTCGTTCCAGAACGCATGTACAACAAACGGCGTTGGCATATCATTAGCGGGCCTGACCCAGTATTCTCTGGCCCCTCCACCTCCAATGGCCTGAATTCCCGACAGCAAGGTTCACTTATGCTTTTAAAAATGGTGAGAAAGGAGCCATGACTGCTAAGGGAGAGGGAGGGGTGTACGGAGAGTGTCCAACATCGCCATAGTTTGCTGACAGTTGTGCTGCTGGCCGGGAGGCTTCTGCCAGGGCCGGGGGAGTAGCTTGGAGTGACCGGGAGGTGGGCTGTGGGATTGGGGTGGACGGGCATGGAACGCCATTGCCGCAGCCTGCAAGGCAGTGATGCAGTTGCGCATGCTGCTAATAGCCCGCTGTGAACTTGGATTTTCCCCCCAGGCCACCCCCCCAAGTGCCCTCTGGCCCCGCCAATCCAAACAGTGCCATTTTGTTGGCTGGATGGTGTGTGTGGGGAGTGAAGTGTGTATGTGCAACTGCAGCTTGTCAGCATCCTGAGTGTCAATCGCGAATCCGGCTAATCCGGCACCCTTTCTCATTGGAATCAATTGTGTTCCACGTGGCACTGGTACAAGCCCCTTAACAGGCGCTGAATCGGTCCAGGTGCGGCACCAGTTTCGCTGCCATGGAAATGCACAAATCCTGCCCCGGTGTCAATACTTAGTCTCAGGAACGGAGTGGCGGGCATTATTTACAATGCTTTAAAATGTCTTCTCCATGCTTCAGCTCTGGCCTCCAGCTCTTTCTACAGTTCGTTTACTTTTCCCTGAGTCCACACTTAGCCTTAACAAATCAAGCACAGTGAGCACCAACAGTAAGCAGACTCACATAATCAAACACAGAACAATTGAACACTACAGCCACCTTAATCTAGTAACTCCTTATTTCACTCAGTAATCAAGCTAAATGACTGAGCCTACCCGATACCTGTGTTTAAAAGCAGGCGAATGGAGCTCCTTCCAGCAGAAACCTTTGGAAGGGTTTTAACGGATGTTCATGCTTGGAATTGTAAATATGCCCCCCCATGTAGTGCAGCACAGCTAGATGTAGAGTAAATTCCCTTCCACCCATCCCCAACAATGTGATTTGAACCCCAACCTCACCTTTGTACTATTAGCTGAACCTGCACCACTACTACGATCTGGCCGTATTCCCTTGAGTTTAAAAGATTAAGGGATTACCTAATAATCTAACTGGGATGCTTTAAAGTGATTAAAGATTTTGAAAAGGTGGATATGCTCGCTGGCACAGTGGTTAGCACTGCTCCCTCACAGCGCCAGGGACCCGAGTTCGATTCTGACCTCGGGTCACTGTCTGTGCGGAGTCTGCACGTTCTACCCGTGTCTGCGTGGGTTTCCTCCGGGTGCTCCGGTTTCCCCCCACAGTCGAAAGATGAGCAGGTTGGGTGGATTGGCCACGCTAAATTACCCCTTAGTGTCCAAAAGGTTAGGTGGGATGGCCAGGATAGGGTGCGGGATTGGGCCTCGGTGGAGTTTTCTTTCGGAGGGTCAGTGCAGACTCGATGAGCTGAATGGCCTCAGTCTGCTCTGTAGGGATTCTATAATTCTGTGAATTCACTTATTAAATCTCTCCATTTCCCCATCTTTGAAACACATTTGGTCGATGTTGGTAAATTTAAATCTCGGATCCATGCACAGATGACACTAGTTTGTGTGTGGCGGAAATTATTTACAATGCTTCAAAATGCCTACTCCATGCTTCAGCTCTGGCTTCCAGCACTTTCCTCAGTTTTTTTACTTTTCCCTGAGTCCACACCCAGGCTTAACCAATCAAGCACAGTGAGCATCAATAGTGAGCAGACTCACATAATCAAACGCAGGACAATTGAACACTCCAGTCACCTTAATCTAGTAACTCCTTATTTTGCTCACTAATCAAGCTTGGTTTGAGCACTCTCTGAATATTTTGGCTTCTGTGAAACACCTTGGGACATTTTTCTAGTCAACGGCAATCTTCTTCAAGATATTACCGCAGATTACTTTGCAACGGAGAGAGCAAACATTGCCGTTTTAATATCTCTTCTATCAAAGAAGGCACCCCTGACCGTGCAACACTCCATCAGCATTGCACTGGGAGAGAGCCAGCCTTCCCTATGTACGGTATGCATTGTTTGTACAGCATGCAAGAAACAATACTTTTCACTGTATACTCATACATATGACAAAAATAAATCAAATCAAATCAAAGCCTGGATTGATTATATGCACGTATCGCTAGAGTGGGACTTGGATCTCCCCCCCCCACCCCCCCTCACCCCACTCAACCTTATGACTTGGCAGAGAGCGTGGCCTGAGGAATATGTAGCATCCTCCGGTTTTCCGATTCTTTTTTGAGCTGCACAGAATTCCTGCCTCCCGTCTCACCTAATGGACCACACACCTTTCTCTCTATGGAATGCGATGGGATATTAACAGCTTCATCTGCGTGCTGAAGTGGATAAGAACGACAGAGCAGTTTCAGGCCATTACCCCCAGCTACACGGCCATTAAATGCTGCTCACAGCAGTCCCACGAATGATTGATTGCTGTCAGACCCAGAGCACGTCCAAGCCCCATTTCCAGCTAATATTTACAATTAAGGATGAGATGTATAAATTATTCAAGCGCATTGCATGACGTTCATGTGATTTATACACCTGACGCCATGGAAACTTAATTATTTGGCCTAATACACCTCATTAAACATGTTGTTTCTGAACTGTGTTATTTATCTGCTGAAACACTACAGAACTTGGCTGCATCTCAAAGGGGGGGGGGGGGGAGAACATTATCGTGCAACATTTAAATCCTCGCAACATTGCAATTCGACAACATAGTTTGAATTATTCCCCTTTCGATGTTCTCATGGAGCACCAATCCAATTTTCGGGAGTGTGCAGAAGAAAGCTAAGAAGGACAGTAATGGCATTGATTATTTGCTTCGGATTAAGAGATCGCTTCATCAGGGAGTGCTGCTGTGATTAAAATGTGGGCTTGTCCAGAGACTAATGTGTTCCATGTGCTGGGACCCAGGTTCAAATCCAATTTAGGTAGCTTGGGATGAATGTGCAGGAGGATTGCCATCGAGAGGCAACTGAGAGCAGAAGACAAATAAACGTGGGTGCTTTTATGTCCAAAGGGGGACGTGTATTTGTTTTAGAATGAGGGGTTGGCGTTTGTTCCCCAGCCCTCATGCCATCAAGTGGTGGCACAATGGGGTGGCTCGGCAGCTCGATTCTAGGGCATTTCAGAGTCAAATGGGCCGATGTGGGTTTAGAGTCAAATCGAATGTGAACATTAATAATGCAACAGAACTGGAAAGGTCGGGGCAGCATGGTGGCACAGTGGGTTAGCCCTGCAGCCTCATGGTGCCGAGGTCCCAGGTTCGATCCGGCTCTGGGTCACTCTCCATGTGGAGTTTGCACATTCTCCCCGTGTTTGCGCGGGTTTCACCCCCACAACCCAAAGATGTGCAGGGTAGGTGGATTGGCCACGCTAAACTGCCCCTTAATTGGAAAAAATGAATTGAGTACTCTAAATTTATTTTTTTTAAAAGAACTGGATGGGGATGGGGGAGTGTGGTGATATGATCTGCATACTTGTCTGCCATTGGGCCAGAACGCCGGCTTACCATTGGCCCTGGTCGGTCATGTGCCTCTCGACCGATTGGCCGTTTTTTGTTTTTCGGGGACTCATTTCCTGTTCAGCCTTTTTGGATTTGCCTTTCTCTGGGTCTTGCTGGTTAACCTGGAGGTGAGGATACAGATTGGAACTTTGGAAATGCCTTTACAAGTCAGTTTGGGGCAGAATGAAACACACCTCGGCCAGGAATACAACCAGAAAACATAGACTTTTAAGGTGAACGCCGAAAAGAACCCGAGGTGATTTCAGGAAGTATTTTACTATCAACAGCGTGTTAAGATTTGACATGCCTGACTGGCAGGGGTGGTGGCAATAGATTCAACGGCAGCTTTGAAAAGGGAAGTAGATAAATTCTGCAAAGATTGCAGAGATGGGGCGTTACGGCAGCACAGTGGTTAGTGTTGCTGCTTCACAGCGCCAGGGACCCGGGTTCAATTCTGACCTCGGTTGCCTGTCTGCGTGGAGTTTGCACATTCTCCCCATGTCTACGTGGGTCACCTCCAGATGCTCCGGTTTCCTCCCAAAGTCAAAAGGTGTGCAGGTTAGATGGATTGGCCATGCCAAATTGCCCTTGATTAGTAGGTTATCCAATGGAGCTACGGGAATAGGTAAGGGGGGATGGGGGAGTGTAAATGGGTAGCTCTTTCAAAGGGTCAGTGCAGACTTGATAGGCCAAATGACCTCCTTCTGCACTGTAGGGATTCTATAAGCCCATGATATGAAGAAAGAGCAGGAGAGCAGAATTAAGTGAATTGCTCCTGGAATGCGACTCAATGGGCTCAATGGCCTCCTTCTGCACCATTTTCTCGGGTATTTGAAAATGTCAAAACTGTGATTGTTTTAGGTGAATGTATTAATGTTTACGGGAGTCCTGTGGTGCAGTGGGTATAAGTAGCAGAAGCTCCAGGTTCAAGACCCACTCCAGGACTTGATGGCCAAGGAAGGTGCGTTCCAACATGGTCAAACAGGTTGAGAATCAAGCTGCAAAATCCTTCCAAACAACCCAATGGCAGGCTGTAAGAGTGGGAGAGACTCTTGGGACAAAATCCTCCCAGAGGGAGACTGAGTGCTGACACCGGAGTGAAACCCGGAGTGTTTCACTCCGGCGTCGGAGGCTGCTCCTCGCCCCCTATTCCCCCCCCCCCCCCCCCCCGGTGGGGCTAGGAGCGGCGTTGCAGGAAACATGTCCGCCGCCCCTTGACACTGACGTCAAGGCAGCGCGCCGAGAATGACGCGGCCGGCGGCGCCTAAGTGACGTCAGCCGCGCATGCGCAGGTTGGCCGGCTCCAACCCGTGCATGCGCGGTTGCCGTCTTCCCCTCCGCTTCACCGCAAGACGTGGCAGCTTGATCTTGCGGGGGAGGGGAAAGAGTGCGTCTCTTAGAGACGCTGGCCCGATGATCGGCGGGCACCGATCGCGGGCCAGTCCCCTCACGAGCACACCCGTGGTGCTCGACCCTCTCTCCGGCCCCCACAGGCTCCACACTTACCTGTCGCGCGCTGTTCACGCCGGCGGTGACCAGGTGTGGTTGCCGCCGGCGTGAACCCGTCGGGGTCGTCAGGCCGCTCGGTCAATCCGGGCCGGAGAATCGCCGGTCGCCGGGAAAAACGGAGAGCGACGATTCTCCGATCGGCGTGTCACAAAATGCGACACGCCATTTTGGGGGGGGGGGGTGGGAGAATCACGGGGGGGGTGCCAGGGCAGCGTGGCGTGATTCGCCCAGCCCTCCCGCAATTTTCCCACCCGGCGTGGGGAGCGGAGAATTGCGCCCTTGATGTGGAATGACGCCCTCAAGCTACAAGCCTCTGTTGACAGACTAGTGACCTGTTCCGGGAAAAGTCTTGGAATGTGGACGTTGCTGGCCGGGCCTGCATCTGTTGCCCATCCCGAATTGAACTGAGTCGAACTAGACCATTTCAGTGGGGGGCAGTTAAGAGCCAACCACATCGCAGTGTGGGTCTGGAGTCACATGGAGGCCAGACCGGGTAAGGATGGCAGATTTCCTTCCTTCAAGGACATTAGTGAACCAGATGGGTTTTTACAATAATTGGCAACAGTTTCACGGTCGTCATTAGACTTTTAATTCCAGATTTTTATTTATTAAATTCATATTTCACCATCTGCGGTGGGATTTGAACTTGGTCAATTACCCTGGATCGCTAGATTACTAGTCCAGCAACAATACCACTATGCCAATGCCTCCCCTCTGGAGACAGATGAAAGTCTGCCTCAGTGCCTCACTAGTTGCGGAAAGAGATGTGAAATTGGAATTAATGTTGACGCAACCAAGGTGGGTAGATAGAGTTAAAGTAGAGATCATTATTGAACTAATTGAATGGTGGGCCTTAGTCAAGGGGCTGAATGGCCTATTTACTGGCTGAATAGAGCTTTGAACTGTTCCTGGAGTTGGGTTGCTGCAGGTGAGTTCCTAGTGTGCTCCACATAACTCTGACCCATGAGAAAATGAAAAGAGTCCCTCGAGACCTTTGAGCAGCGTTGAGCATGTTAATTAGAGCACAGGAGTGCAGACAGAAACTCAAGAGAAAGGCTCACCCAAGCCATCAGGCCCACTCTCACTAAGTGTGTGTAGGATTATTCCAGCATGGCCGTTCCTCCGCTCAACCTCCATTGCCAGTTCATCTTGTCATGGAATACAATGTTGACAAATGTGAGGTTATCCATTTTGGTAGGAATAACAGCAAGCGGGATTATTATTTAAATGATAAAATATTAAAACATGCTGCTGTGCAGAGAGACCTGGGTGTGCTAGTGCACGAGTCGCAAAAAGTTGGTTTACAGGTGCAACAGGTGATTAAGAAAGCAAATGGAATTTTGTCCTTCATTGCTAGAGGGATGGAGTTTAAGACTAGGGAGGTTACGCTGCAACTGTATAAGGTATTAGTGAGGCCACACATGGAGTATTGTGTTCAGTTTTGGTCTCCTTGCTTGAGAAAGGACGTACTGGGGCTGGAGGGTGTGCAGAGGAGATTCACTAGGTTAATCCCAGAGTTGAAGGGGTTGAGTTACAAGGAGAGGTTGAGTAGACTGGGACTGTACTCGTTGGAATTTAGGAGGATGAGGTGGGATCTTATAGAAACATATAAAATTATGAAGGGAATAGATAGGATAGATGCAGGCAGGTTGTTTCCACTGGCAGGTGAAAGCAGAACTAGGGGGCATAGCCTCAAAATAAGGGGAAGTAGATTTAGGACTGAGTTCAGGAGAAACTTCTTCACCCAAAGGGTTGTGAATCTATGGAATTCCTTGCCCAGTGAAGCAGTTGAGGCTCCTTCATTAAATGTTTTTAAGACAAAGATAGATAGTTTTTTGAAGAATAAAGGGATTAAGGGTTATGGTGTTCAGGCCGGAAAATGGAGCTGAGTCCACAAAAGATCAGCCATGATCTCATTGAATGGCGGAGCAGGCTCGAGGGGCCAGATGGCCTACTCCTGCTCCTAGTTCTTATGTTCTTATGTACTTTAAGTACTTTGCTTGAATTCACCCTAATGTCCCTTCTTGCCAGTTTTCAACCCACCTCCCTGTTGCACCAAGAGCTCAAATTCCTTTCGCTGTTTTGTCGCTCGTTTTATTTGTTTATGACACGTGGCTGAGGCCAGCTAGCATTTATTACCTTCCTAATTGCTCTTGAGGAGGTGGGAGTGAAGTGCAGAGTCCTTGCTTGGTGAACTATTCAGCATCCATCCTCCTTCGAGTGCATCTTTTCACTCCTCCTTTTCCTTCTTTTTTTAAATTTAGAGTACCCAATTATTTTTATTTCAAATTAAGGGGCAATTTAGCATGGCCAATCCACCTAACCTCCACATCTTTGGGTTGTGGGCGTGAGACCCACACAGACACGGGGAGAATGTGCTCTACACTCCACACGGACAGTGACCCAGAGTCGGGATTCGAAACCGGGCCCTCAGTGCTGTAGTCCCAGTGCTAACCACTGTGCCACCGTGCTGCCCCTCATTCATTTCTTTCTGAGCTTGTTTCTCTCCAGCCAGCTCACTGCTGCCTTCCAGTTACTTTCCCTCGATGCAATTATTCACCTTCTCCAGTGTCTTTAAGCCTGCCAAGACAGACTCTGAAAACACATGCGCTCCCAGCCAGCCGCGTCCCTTCCAATCTATCTGCCCTCATTAAGGGTCGTCTCCATCATCTTTCATCTCCCCTGTGCCGAGCTCTATCATATAAAAAGCCTGCAGCCGACTTTTCCATTGCCGCACTTGGGCATTCTCTAACTTAACATATTCGTCAATTGCCAAATCCAGTCGTGTATCTGAGATTTCCTGACACATTAACAATGGTTGTCTTTGTGTAAAAGGCAGATCAGATGAATTTGATTCACTGTTGGTTTTTTTTTGAAGGACTTCCCTCGGGGTGGGAATGAAATCCGCACGTGAGGCCTGATTTTTAGGCCCAACTGGGGTCAGGAATGTAGGCTGGCGGGCGGTGAAAACAATGCCGCCAGATTGTGAGCTGGTTCCGTGGCTCTATCCATCCAGCCACTGGGCCATTTTCCTGAAGGGGTGACGGGAGGAATGGAAGGGGAACCCACCCGTGTCCAGTTAAACCTATTTCCGGCCACTGAAAGCCGATTGAACTGGCCAGCTGGTATTTTCCAGTCAGCGTCCTGCTTCATGGAGACAGCGGGAGCCAGATTACCCTGGAGGCCCTGTCTGCCTGGGTGAAGCGTCAGCCCCAGGCTGCCCTGCAGAGGGACTTCTCTTCCGACAACCGCCCCATCCTCGCCCACTGCAGTGGCCCATGGGCAGAAGCCATTTTTTAAAATAATTTTAAGTTTTGAGTATCGTAGAATCATTGAATTGACAGTGCAGAAGGAGATCATTCAGCCCATCGAGTCTGCACCGGCTCTTGCAAAGAGCACCCTAATTAAGCCCACACCTCCATCCTGTCCCCGTAACCCAGGGCAATTTAGCACGGTCAATCCACCTAACCTGCGCACCTTTGGACTGTGGGAGGAAACTGGAGCACCTGGAGGAAACCCTCACAGACACGGGGAGAGCGTGCTGATGCACAGACAGTGACCCAAGCCGGGAATCAAACCTGGGACCCTAGAGCTGTGAAGCAACTGTGCTAACCACTGTGCTACCTTGCCGCCCTGCAGAGAAGTTGGAGAGAGGTTGCTCCATTTTGGGACATTCCTTTCCAGCTGGACGGCCTCTGATTGGTTCCCCCAGCTTCAAGAGCCCACCCTCAGACCTTCATTGGATGGAGAGCCCACCCTCCGGCTATTGATTGGATGCTGTGGGAAAAATCACATTGAGTGACTGTTTCCCCATGCACAATGTCGGGTTCTGAGCCCATTTGATCTGGATGGCAAGGTCCTCAAACCATAGCAAATACCTGGCCATCTTCTTAATTATCTCTGGCTTTGGTAAAAATACAGCAATTCCTACCTCAGAGCACGGAGGGCAAGTGAAGACAATAACAGTGATTCCAGGCCCTTGGGGGTCTAATGCAATCCAACAAGATAAACTAACAGAGTGGCAATGGGGCATTTAAATGAATTAGTTACAAGCAGCTGCAGGGTGCTAGGTGTAAGGGCGGCATGGTGGCACAGTGGTTATCACTGTTGCTTCACAGCTCAAGGGTCCCACGTTCGATTCCCGGCTTGCGACGTGTGGAGTCTGCACGTTCTCCCCGTGTCTGTGTGGGTTTCCTCCGGGTGCTCGGGTTTCCTCCCACAAGTCCTGAAAGACGTGCTGTTTGGCGAATTGGACATTCTGAATTCTCCCTCTGAACCCGAACAGGCGCGGAATGTGGCGACCGGGGCTTTTCACAGTAACTTCATTGCAGTGTTCATGTAAGCCTACTTGTGACAATAAAGATCATTATTATTATTCAGGACAGACATTACCCCAGGTGATGTCAGGTGATCAGGTCATATCGAGTTACATCATGTCTACAGCAGAGAAAGTAGGAATTTGGCCCAACTGATTGTTGCCAATATTTGTTGCGATGAGTTCTTGGTGTTAATAACCTCACTTTCCGTTTGTAAAGATCAGAAACTCTTTAGCCGGGATTTTCTGCTCCCGTTCGGGTCGGGCCTGTTTGGCAGCACATGGGTAATATTGCAAGAAGGCCTCAGGTCCCTTTCCCAGTGGCGCGATCGGCCTGTCTCCCCCACCTGTTCCGATGCCTGGGCCGACCTGGTGGAGCCCTGCAGTGTAATTCACAGAGCGTTTCACGCATCATCGTCACCTGTTGCACCCTGCACAACCTGGGGTTGCAATGGGGTGAGGAACTGCCTGAGGAGGAGGGCGGGGAGTGGCATGTTTCCGCTGACAAGGAGGACGTCAAAGGGGTGGCTGAGGTGGTCCTTGAGGGCGAGGATGTTGGTCATGCTTTGTCCTCATTGCCAGTATGCTAGTTAATGAGGAGTCCTGTAAAGGTAAATTCCAGTAGTGTCTTTCCTACTCGCAGTAAGGAAGTACAGTGGCGGAGAGCACTCCTAGTCCCACCTGGGACCATCCGAAGATACAGACTTCGTTCTGGGCCAGCTCTTATCTCAGGGAATTAATGAGCCCCGCTCTTGGGGCCCCACCCCTCAGCTTGATGTTTTGTGCTGTTATCATCAACAAATTCCCCAACATCAACACTGTGGTGGTTAACAGTGACCAGAAACTTAAGTGTACGAATGCATGACGACAGAGTTTGGGAGTACCACACCTCCTGAAGCACCCCTCCCCCCCCACAGCCCCCCCCCTCACACACACACAAAAGAAAACCTATCTACTATGAGTTTGGAATATGATGAAACACTCCTCATTTGCTTGGTTGAGTGGAGCTTCAACAACATTTAAAAAAACTTGACAACATCTGCCACCTTCAGCACTCACTCCCTTCACCGCCAACGCACAGTGGCAGCTGCGTGCACCATCTGCCACCTTCGACAGCACCTTGCGAACCTGCAGCACCTACCACTTCAAAGGACAAGGGCAGCAGATAGATGGGAACACCACCCACCACCTGGAAGTTCCCCTCCAAGCCACAAACCACCCCGACTGGGAAATGTATCGCCACCGATCCTTCAGTGTCGCTGGATCGAAATCCTGGAACTGTCCCCCCCCCAACGGCACTGTGCGTGTACCAACACCCTCAGTTACTGTTCAAGAGGCAGCTCCCCCACTACCTTCTCAAGGCCTTGCCAAATATGCTCACATCCAATTTAAAAAATATAAAATATTTAAGTATACCTTTAAAATTGTCGACTCAGAGTCCGGTGCAGCCTTGGTTAGCTGTACCCTTGCTTCACAGAGTTGTGGAATTAAATTGCACCCCAGAGTCTTGACGGGTTAACACTCCAATGCATTGGTTCACACTCCGATGAGTGAATGGTACAGTGTTGCAGATGCCACCTTTCAGATAAATTCCTAAATTGTGACCCCCCCCCATCAGTCCCGCAGGCTCACCCAGAAAAATCCAATTTGACATTCACTCAAACAGATTGTCTCTGGTCACTGTTACATCGGTAATTATAGGGACCTGGCTGCGAGCAAATTGACTGTCAGGCTTCCTACATTACAACAGTGACCACACTTCCAAAAAGTCCCTCGTCTGCCTCAAAGTGCGTTGGGGATGTTCTGAGCTTGTGAAAAGTGCTGTAGAAAGGGCGGTCTTTCGTTCCTGTAACAGAGCCTTCCCACGTCTCTGTGATGAGGAATTCAGCTCTCAGCTCAGCAGGAGACAAGATTTTTCGACAGGATCCTTTCCCGCTAATAGCCCATTGCAATTACACATTGGAGGCAATTTTCTCAACAGGGATTGTTTGACGTTAATATGCCTCCGACAGCTCCCCCACTGCACCACTCTACCACCATCAATTTTCCGTTTGGATTTTCTTAATTCCCACTTCCTTCCTCAACCCCACAACGTTACTGTCGGCGTCACAGGTCAAGTGTGCGGAGCAGATAGTGCTCACCCGACTTTAGAATTGCCTTGCGCCGGCGGAGAAGGATTGTTTTCAGAGAACTCATTGGCACTGGTTTGCCTCAAGTTGATGAGCTTTGATCATTTGTGCTTGTATTACATTGCATTAATTGCTTTGCTACATTGAGCATATAGCACAGATACAGGCCATTCAGCCCAACTTGTTCAGACTGGCATTTGCGCTTCACACAAATCTCCGCAAACCCAACCTCATCTCACCCAAACATTTTCTATCCCTTCCTCCTTCACATACTGAGCTAATTTGCGTTAAATTGCATCAATGCTGTTTGTCTCAACTACTCCCTGCGGCAGCAAGTTCCACATTCTGAACGGCTCAGTGACTGAAGATGTTTCTCCGACACTCCCGATTGAATATATCGGTGACTAGTTTGTATTTCTGGTCCATAATTGTGGTCTCCCGACAATTGGAAACAGTGACGGGTTCGGAGGCAGATGTCTCATTGGTGGCGCGGGGGAGGATTCAGTTGATTGGAGGTTGGCAATGCCGTGGGATACCTCGGAGCAGCTGGGGGATTTGATGGAGTTTTTGCTCCTTGAGGCGGTCAAGTACACCGGGGAGTGGGGGTGGGGGGGAGGGGAGATTTGATTGATGGGTTCTACCAGAGATGGCGGTCGTTTATATTGTAATTCAGGCAGTTGGTCGCCGTTAGCTGTTGGTGGTGGTGGTGGGTGAGGGGTCCTCGGCGCCATGAGGCAGCAGTGCTAACCACTGCGCCACCGTGCCACCCCGGTTTTCTTTTTTATAGGTGTTTGTGTGTTTGGTAATATGCTCCCAGTTGGCAGGCTGTGTATAATGCTTCTTTGTCCAATGTGCATCTGTTCCTGCATCAATAAAACAAAGGTTGGCCTTACCGGTATTGATATGCAACACCCACAGTCTGGGATAATGCAACCTGTCGTAATGCAAAGTTTCCTCTGCACTAACAATCGACTCCCCCCCCCCCCCCCCCCCCCCCCCACAAGAGAACATGTCCTGTGTGAATTATTCAATTTCCCTTGCCAATTATCCTTAAGGCCTTTCCAATTGAGAAGTCCAATTAGTGCCAAGTTGTCAGCAGTTTGCTCGATGACGTAGCAATTAAGGTAAGCTCGTCCAAACTCATTTGGTGGAAAATATGAAGCAAGAGTCCGTTGAGCCCATCACCAGCCAGTGCTCGCCATTCACCTGGAACGATCTACTCTAATCCCACCCAACCCTCCCCCCTTTCAGACAAAAGAGTAAATGAACCTTGATTCTCATGAATAGAAACTAGACTGAAGAATGGTAAACTGCTCCAGTCAATCATCCTCCCCAAATCCCAACCTAGAATCCAGGTTGGGGGCGAATTGAAATTTAGCCACTCGAGCCCTGCTGAAAATATATTTTATGAATCGATTTAATTAGAGCAGAACAGTTACGACTGCTCATAACAGACAATTATAAGGTAAAATGTAATATTTATAAGATACAATAATTTGAATTGCTGTGAAAATTAGATGCTGCTTTAATATTTAATAGATTATTAGCGTGATAATTAATTTACTCCTAAATTTAGCTTTATTGATCTAAATCTAAACGACAGCGCTACCCAGACATGACCGACAGAGGGCAAGAACTAATCGTTTTTATTAATAGCGACATGAGAATTGGACAAATAAAAGCAACGATGGACTACTTTTTAAGAATTGCTGGTAATGTTCTGGGGATTACTGCGCCTCTAGGTCTTGTGCAGGAATACGTGTTTCCAATTGAGAAGATCAGGGATGTGCTGTGATTCTCTGATAGCTCCCCTAATCAATTTGTTTGCAATGTTAATGACTCCGATTATGTGCTGTGACACAGAAGCAGCAGCGTTGCTGCTGAGTTGGAGAGTGGGGAAAAAGTTCAGTTAAAAGAACAGAAGACCAATACAGCACAGGAAAGGGCCCTTCGGCCCTCCAAGCCTGTACCAGTCATGATACCACCCTTGGCCAAAGCCCTCAGCACTCCCTCAGTGCCCTATCCCTCTATACCCATCCTATCCATGTATTTGGCAAGATACCACCCTCTGTGTAAAAAACCTGCCTCGCACAAATCCCTCAGATACAAGTGTGTCACATAATATTTACAGCAAACAAATAGATCACCAGCCCATTGGGTCAATGCCTCTTGTGTTTGTGCTTAGAACATACAACATAGCAAAATACAGCACAGAACAGGCCCTTCGGCCCACGATGTTGTGCCGAACCTTTGTCCGAGATTAATCATAGATTATCATAGAATTTACAGTGCAGAAGGAGGCCATTCGGCCCATCGTGTCTGCACCGGCTCTTGGAAAGAGCACCCTACCCAAGGTCAACACCTCCACCGTATCCCCACAACCCAGCAACCCCACCCAACACTAAGGGCAATTTTGGACACCAAGGGCAACCCACCATGGCCAATCCACCCAACCTGCACATCCCCCGACCGCGGGAGGAAACCGGAGCACCCGGAGGAAACCCACACACATACGGGGAGGATGTGCAGACTCCGCACAGACAGCGACCCAAGCTGGAATCGAACCTGGGACCCTGGAGCTGCGAAGCAACCGTGCTATCCATAATGCCACCGTGCTGCCCCTAAGAACAAATTAATCTACACTCCATCATTCTACCGTAATCCATGTACCTATCCAATAGCCGCTTGAAGGCCCGTAATGTTTCCTAATGAGCCTCCTGCAACCCTCGTCATCTAACATCATTAACATATTCTTCTATTTCTCTCATCCTTGCGTGTATTATTATTATTATTATATAGCTATATAACTTTACAAAGTCACCCAAGCGAGTCCCTCATTAATTTTGGTGGCCTTGCAAACTCTCCTTCAGACTGGAATCCCAAAGTTATTTCAGCCAAATTGAAGAAACTTGAGACTCAGGAGCAGGATGAGGCCATTTGAGCCTGCTCCACCTGCCGTTCAATAAGATCATGGCTTAGAACATAGAGCATACAGTGCAGAAGGAGGCCATTCAGCCCATTGAGTCTGCACCAACCAACTTAAACTGTCACTTCCACCCTATCCCCGTAACCCAATAACCCCTCCTAACTTTTTTTGGTCACTAAGGGCAATTTATCATGGCCAATCCACCTAACCTGCACGTCTTTGGACTGTGCGAGGAAACCTGAGCACCATGTCTTGTTATGCTCTAGATGTAGCATAAGCGGCTTCCTTGTGGTGCACTTGACAAAGGAAGGATCAGACGTGGAGATAACTTCTACACATTTATTAAAACTATTTACACTTCTATTCCTCGGGTTCGACACCTACTGTTAATCCTTCTATAGCTACCCAGACTGACTAACCAGTCTGCTCCAATCCATGTGGTGGGTGTGATATTGAATCAACCCTGTGTCTCTGAACTCACTGACTGTCTCCACTGGAAAGAGGCAAATCATGTGTGTGGTGTCCTTTATATATGGGTTGGTGTAATGCCCTCCTGTGATCGTGGCACCTCTGTGTGTATCGTGAATGCCCATTGGTCGTGTCCTATCCAACTGTTCTATTGGTTGAGTGTCTGTGTCATATCTCTGGTGCTCCCTCTAGTGTCTAGCTAGTCTACGTGTATTTACATTAACCCCTTGTGTATTTACAGTGATGCATATCACCACAACCCAGACACAGGGAGAAGGTGCAGACTCTGCACAGACAGTGACCCAGTGGGGAATCGAACCTGGGACCCAGGCGCTGTGAAGCCACAGTGCTAATCACTTTGTGCTACCGTGCTGCCCTGATTGCAGTCACACCTGCCCTTCCCTTGTCTACCAAAAATAAATTTAACTCACCCTTGAACAAATTTAATGACCCAGCCTCCTCTGCTTTCTGGGGAAGAGATTTCCACAAGCTAATTAAACTTTGATAGAAAGAAATTCTCCTCATCTCCCTCTTCAAAGGGAGACTGCTTGGGCGGGATTTTCCACCCAACCTGTTGCATGTTTTGCGGCGATGGAGGCGACCACCATTGGCAGGCGACAGGACCTTCTCATCCCGCCATTGTCAACAGGGTTTCCCGTTGAATGCACCCCTCGTTGACGGGAAACCTGCCGTGGGACTGGAAAATCTCGCTGGCACGAACAGCTGGAAAATCCCGCCCCTTATTTGTGTCACCTAATTGTATTTCTTCGGTCTCAGAATGGTGAAAGCAACGGTAGATTTTACCACACGTGGGTTCCAGTAAGTACACAGTAAGTACCCCATCAATACTCATGCATTAATGATGAATTATGGATCTTCCTGGGAAATCACCATTGAAATATAATCTCTAAATATCGGAAAAATGCATTCTAAAGTTTATCACGTTTTTTAAAATAAATTTAGAGTCCTCAATTATTTTTTTCCAATTAAGAGGCAATTTAGCGTGGCCAATCCACCTAGCCTGCACATCTTTGGGTTGTGGGGGTGAAACCCAAGCAGATACGGGAAGAACGTGTAAACTAAACGCAGTAACCCGGGGCCGGGATCGAGTTTATCAAGTTATTTGCGAAAGTACACTGAAAATATGTCTGTTAATAGATTGAATGTTTCAACTATTTTCATTAAAAGTACCTTGCAGGTCTAAAATGAATATATTTCCCCTAAGTATAGGGTAGGCTCTGTAAGGCCCTGTTATGCCAATAAGGCATTGCAGATAATAATAATCTTTATTAGTGTCACAAGTAGGCTTACATTAACAGTGCAATGAAGTTACTGTGAGAAACCCCTAGTCGCCACACTCCGGCGCCTGTTCGGGTACACAGAGGGAGAATTCAGAATGTCCAATTCACCTAACAGCACGTCTTTCGGGCTTGTGGGAGGAAACCGGAGCACCCGGAGGAATCCCACGCAGACACGGAGAGACTATGCAGACAGACAGTGGCCCAAGCAGGAATCAAACCTGGAACCTTGGCGTTGTGAAGCATCAGTGGTAACCACTGTGCTACTGCACCGCTCCACAGTACATGGCAAAATGTTATGTGTCCATTCACGATCTGTATATCAGGTGCCAATGGTGACACGGTGCTTTTCATAATTTACCCCAATAAGCACACTGGCACATTCTCTAAATGAGATAAATTTATTACGCAAAAGGAGTAAAACATAATTATTTGTCATTGAAAACGTTCGTAGGAATTCCTCTATCATAGCTCAGTGGGAAGCTCTAATATCCGCAGTGAGGTGGACGTCAGGAATGGTTGTGATTCATTTCAAGGCTGTGGTGACCAAATCACTGAGTGTCTTTAAGACAGAGATAGATAGGTTCTTGATTAATAATAATAATTGTTTATTGTCACAAGTAGGCTTCAATGAAGTTACTGTGAAAAGCCCCTAGTCACCACATTCTGGCACCTGTTCAGGGAGGCTGGAACAGGAATTGAACCCATGTTGCTGGCATTGTTCTGCATTACAAGCCAGCTCATTAGCACACTGTGCTAAGGGGATCAGAGGTTATGGGGAGAAGGCAGGGGAATGAGGATGAGAAAATATCAGCCATGATTGAATGGCGGAGCAGACTCGATGGGCCGAGTGGCCTAATTCTGCTCCTATTTGTAATGGTCTTATGGTCATTTCCAGGGTGATGATGGGGGTGCAGGAAATCAATCTGATCTCTGGATAATCAGTCAGGGCAGCTTGCCCTCGTCATCAACTAGTTTCCTCACTGGCTGGGAAGTAGGAACAAGGACTGGAAAGGATTTAGACAAAATAGTGCAGAGCAAGCCCCACTCCTAACCACCCCCCTCCCCCTCCATGCCAATGGAATAGTGCCCCGACACTCACCGTCTGAGCCACTTCAATGAGCAAGCGGAAAGAGGTCAGATTCTCAGGGAATCTTAGGGATTTCATTCTGCCAGAATAAGAGCCTTCAGAAGAGCTGGAACAAAACAGGGAGATAAAGGTTCAAAATGGCAAGTGGAATCCAGATCAATTTTATTGATCCAGACAGGCCAGGGGAAGATATCAGGTGTGAGGCAAGAGAAAAATATCTTCAATTGTGAGACTGATTAGATCAAGTGGTGAAATTGTGATTGAGTTATAGCTCAGTAAATATGAGGGGACATTTATCCTGTCAGACAAACAGCTGAGATCGAGGCAATTGATAAGGTATTGTAAGAGAGCTCCAACAAAGGTTTATTTTATTTCAGCGATTTATTTTAATAGATTATTGATATCAAGTGCAATGTCATCAGATGGCCAGCACAGGGCAGCATGGTGGCGCAGTGGTTAGCACTGTGGCCTCACGGCGCTGAGGTCCCAGGTTCGATCCCGGCTCTGGGTCACTGTCCGTGTGCAGTTTGCACATTCTCCCTGTGTTTGCGTGGGTTTCACCCCCACAACCCAAAAGATGTGCAGGGTAGGTGGATTGGCCATGCTAAATTGCTCCTTAATTGGAAAAAAGATGAATCGGGTAGTCTAAATCTATTTTTTAAAAATAAGATGGATGGCACAGTGGTTAGCACTGTTGCTTCATAGCACCAGAGTCCCAGGTTCGATTCCCGGCTTGGGTCACTGTCTGTGCGGAGTCTGCACACTCTCCCTGTGTCTGCGTGGGTTTCCTCCAGGTGCTCCGGTTTCCTCCCACGAGTCCCGGAAGACGCGCTTGTAATAATAATAATAATCTTTATTATTGTCACAAGTAGGCTTACATTAACACAGCAATGAGGTAACTGTGAAAATCCCCCAGTCGCCACACTCCGGTGCCTGTTTGGGTAAACTCAGGGAGACTTCAGAAAGTCCAATTTACCTAACAAGCACGTCTTTCGAGATCGTTGATTGTGCTCTGTATATAATTCGTTAGTTAATAATCCCTTCATTGTTCAGTAGCCAACTGGTTACCGATAATCATTGCATTTACTATATTGGTGGCAAGCAAAATCAACAGCAACTCAAATTGAAAAGAGTTTTGAGGGAAAGTTCGGTTGCCAGTGTAAACTCCAAACGAGTCCAGCCTGAAAAATAGTTAGGCCTCTCTTCAGAAAACTAGAAGCTTTCGACACTGCTACAGAGGACTAGGTACAGTATGTGGAGCATTTGCAATATTTTTTCAGGGCTAATGAAATAGAGAGGGGGGAAAGGAAGAAAGTCATTTTACTGATTGCATGTGGGACCCAGACGTATAACTCGACCCGAAGCTTACATCCTCGGATGCTCCCGACACAAAGACATTTGCAGAGCCATTACCACCCTAAGCCTTCAGTCATATTACAAAGATACAAATTTAACTCCACTGGGAGAAGTCCTGGGGCAACCATCACAGCCTTTGTCAAAAGGTTAAGATAAATGGTAGAGCGTTGCGATTTTGGGTCAGCGGTGAATGACATGTTGAGGGACAATTGGTATGCGGCGCAAACCAAGCAGTTGTACAGAGGAAATTGTTAGCTGAAGCAGAGTTAACTCTTAAAAAGGTACTGGAAATGATGTCAGTGATAGAGAGCTCCGAGAAGGATGCCCATGAGCTGCAAAGTGCACAGAATAATGAGGTCCACTAGATAGGATGGGGAACTGTGAACAGCAGTGGCACCAGGAGTGAAGGTACCAGTTTAAATAGAGAGAATAACACAGAAGCCAGAAAAGCCACAACCTATAGAAGATTTCAACAACAGCCTAAGAGGCCTTCCTTCTGGGGAGGAAGTCACTCCCCAGAAACGTGAAGATTCAGAGAAGCAGAATGTTTCAGATGTGGAAGAAAAGGACATCTGAGACACAAACAGGGCCCACCAGTACCAGCAGAGTAAATGATGCAGCCCCAGTGCTTAGTAAAGAGCATTGCCCAGCGGGTGAGCAGAACATTTTGTCACTGAATAATGTGAGAATGGGCAAGGTAGCCCCCATCACAATGGCGCTTTTAGTGAACGGCCAGCCACCAAAGATGGAAGTAGACATGGGGGCATGAGCCACTAGTATTAGCGAACAAACATAGAATATAGAAGGGGCAGCACGGTGGCGCAGTGGGTTGGCCCTGCTGCCTCACGGCGCCGACGACTTAGGTTTGATCCCGGCTCTAGGTCACTGTCCATGTAAGGTTTGCACATTCTCTCTGTGTTTGCGTGGGTTGCGCCCCCACAACCCAAAAATGGGCAGGCTAAGTGGATTGGCCATGCTAAATTGCCCCATAATTGGAAAAAATGAATTGGGTACTCTAAATTTATTTTAATAAACATAGAATATAGAATTTACAGTGCAGGAGGAGACCATTCGGCCCATCGAGTCTGCACCGACCTTCTTAAGCCCTCACTTCCAGCCTATCCCCGTAACCCAATAACCCTTCCTAACCTTTTTGGACGCTAAGGGCAATTTAACAGTGGCCAATCGACCTAACCTGCACGTCTTTGGGCTGTGGGAGGAAACCGGAGCACCCGGAGGAAACCCACGCAGACACGGCAAGAACATGCAGACTCTGCACAGACAGTGACCCAGCGGAGAATCGAACCTGGGACCCTGGCGCTGTGAAGCGACAGTGCTAGCCACTGTGCTACCGTGCAGCCGGTATCTCCAAGAAGGGGTTCAATCGCTTAGATTGGAGAGTACTGCAGCTATCTGGCTACATACACTGGAGAGGCCCTAAAAATAATGGGGGGGGGGGGGGGACCATGACACCAGTGAGCTATAAACAGCAGTCCACACAGCAACCATTGTTAGTGGTATCGGGCCAAGGACTGAGTTCACTGGGGCGTGACTGGCTCCAGGAGATCAAGTTTAATCGGCTGCAACTGTTTTAATTAAAGCAGGGGAGTCTGCACAAAGTCATTTACAAAAAACAAGATGTGTCCCAGGAGGAATTTGGAAAGATCAAAGATCCGGAGGTGACCACAGATTTTTAGAGCAAGACCTGTGCCCTACGCATTAGTAGGGAAGATAGAAACTGAACTAAAATGACCAGAAGATTTGCGCAACTCGGGGGCTGGTTTCCCCCCCTGCCGTACCACTACAGGGAGGCATATCCCCAGCTGAGTTGCTGATGGGTCTTCGCTTGAGAACGAGTTTGAACCTGGTAGTTCTACATTTGGCAGAGAGGGTGGCGACAAGGCAGTGTTGTCAGAAAAGGAACCATGATTTGGCAAGCGTGGAAAGATAGACAACCCAGTTTTTGCAAAGAGTTTCGAAAGTGGGCCAAGTTGGGTCCATGGAGTTGTGTTGACGGGGCGACTGTCTTGGGAAGCGAAAGTGGTGGACAAGTTTTTGAAGAAACACATAGATCATTTGCGGAGGTGGGAACCATCCCAAAGGCCAGCGATACTGCCTGATCCCATTGTGCCAGCAGACAGCGCTATTGTGTGTCCAATAGGTGATCAGTCAAAGTGTTGCCCCGGTGGAATTGAGGAATCGGTGGAAGGCGATGTACTGCCAGCGAGAGACAATTCCATTGAAGCAGGTCCAACTGAAGCCTCCTTTACAGCAGAAACTCAACCAATTGAGCCACATCGTTCCCAGCGAAAGAGAAAGTCCACAACGGGCTGAGCTTCTAATGAACTGTGTTAAAAATTGTTCATTACTGTTAATGTTTTGAGAGTTGTATAAGTTAGCAATGTAATATGGACTTAAAGGGGGGAGGGTGTAGCAGCTCGCCCCTTTAAGGGGGTATGCATTGGAAGGGCCTGATCAGCCAATGGGGAGGAACACAGTGATGTTGTTGCAGAGTGCTGGTTTTGCAGATCCTAGTGCTGAGAATGAAGACATTGTTGATTGTTCCCTGTATATAGTCCATTAGTTAATAAACCCTTTGTTGTTCAGTCGCCAACAGGTGGTGGCAAATCATTGCATTGACTACAAAGAGCAAGGTATTCAAAGGCAGTGTATTTATGGAGGATAATATTAGAGGAGGTGTTCGAAATGGACCAATAAAAGGTGGAATTTTCCGCCCCTCCCCACGGCGTGTTTTCCAACGACGGAAACGACCCGGCCTTGGGCGGCAGCGGGATTTGCCAATCCCGCCACGTGCTCCAGGATTTGCGTGGTCTGGACCCTCCGCCACTAGGGAACCTGCCACGGTGGGGGGGGGGTTTGCCATTGACAGGACCGGAAGATCCCATCAGCGGGAAGAGCCGAATAATTCTGTCCAATATGAGGAAGCTCATGTGGAGCAGAAACAGCCCAGCACTGAACAGATGGGATGAATGGCCCTTTCCTGTAAATTCCCCACTAAAAACAAACAAACGGCTGGAAAACATACTCGACATTCAGTTTTCGACCTCAGCCAATAAGATCTGGTGCCCCTGGGCTAGCTATAGAAAATCTACCAGGGCCATGTTACCATGACTTGCTCTGGTAGTAGATGTGTAAACGGAACTCTCTGAAAATGATACCCGTTACAGATTTATTATTCCCCTTCCCAACATTAGTTTTGTTTCCCCTCTGCTCCCACAGGCGCTGAAGTACAGCCCCAGAAGTCCAGAGAAGCTTTCTGGGTGCGTCACCAAAGTTTCTGTTTGATATGCAACGTTGGCCATTGCCCAATGACAGCGATAGGGCAACGTGAAGGCCATCCTCATTTTTCTGTGTTTAGCTGGAATCCACATGTGTAACTTCCAGCTGGGAAGTCATGATCGGTAAGGAGGCCATTTAAGAGTCAGTCACATTTCTCTGGCTCTGGAGTTAGATGTAGCCCAATTTTCTTACCTCAAAGTCGTTATTCTACTTTCAGAATTCCAGAATATTGATGAATTCAAATGTCACCATCTGCCATGGTGGGATTTGAACCCCAAAGTCACCAGATTTCTTGTCCGGAGAATCCCCAATGACGCCAAAATTGGGAACGGCACCACTTTCGCGATGCACCGCCCCCTGAAAAGCGGCGTAGTCTAAGAATATGCCGCACGCTGTATCCACCCTGCAATGTTCTGTCCCCAACCGGCCGAGTTCCCGATGGCGTGGGACACATGTGGTCTCATCTGTCATGAACTCAGCATGATGCCTGCAGACTCAGTCCGGCGCCGCCACAGTCGGGGGAAGGCTGATACGTGGGCAGAGGAGACTTCATTCGGGGCTGAGGGCACTTTGGGGAGGGGGCGGTCCGGGGCGCGCGAGGGGCCGAAGGGGTGGCACTATTCCATCCACCATGAAGCGCGGCAAGGCTGCTGCAGGCCGCCGCCATGCGCATGCGTGGCCACGGAGCCAGCAAGGCTCTGGGCAGTATCGGCAGCTACAGTCGGGAGCTCTACACTGCTAGCCCCCAGCCCCAGGGCACGGAATCGCTGGCCATTTTGCGCCAGTTGTCCTGGTATAAAACACCACCATTTTCACGCCGGCGTGGGGGACTTAGTCTCCCAAACGGAGAATCCAGCCCTATATCTATGAAACCCTTGCAAATGTCCATAATTTATTAAAAATTTTCCACACCTTGTTTGCATCACTTGCCTTTCTGTTGTCACATTTTTGTCACACCTCTTTGGTATCTTGCAGTAAACTATATACATTCATATGAAAGAACCCATTCTCTGCAAACAAAAGGTATATGTTCAAGCCCTGCTTGAATTACCTGGGAGCTTAGGGAGCCTATTGCTTCCTCCAGGGAAACACCCTGGCCAATCAGAATTGACGTGCCAACCAATCAGCACCTTTTTCTTCTATAATAAATTTGTTGTGAGCGTTTTCAATTTGCCATTCTTGCATTTGGCCTGATGAGTGAGAGACAAAAAACTTTGGCAACATGTTTCTCTTTTCAGTAATATACAGCTGATTTGGCCTATTGACGTTCCAGAAAGCTGACCTGCCAGGTATAATGAGGCTTCTGTCTCATTTTAACTCCTTACCAAAGGAGGAATGCACTTGTCTAGACGAGTGCAACGAAGGTTGATACCTGTGGAGGGAGAAAATTGTCAATGAGGAGAGATTGAGTAGAAGTTTGGAGGAATGAGAGGTAACCACCTTGAAACAGATAGCAGTGCTGTTTCTCCTGGTTTCAGAGTCCGGAACAAGGGATTATTATCTCAGGGTTATCACCTGCAATACTTTCACCACCCTGACTTTGAGCTATATTGCCGTTCTTTCACTGTTGCTGGGTCAAAATTCTGGAACTCCCTCCCCAACAGCACTGTGGGACTGCAGCAGTTGAAGAATACAGTTTACCAGTGTAATAAAATGCAGTAACAGTGTCGAGTAACAGTGGGCAGGATTCTCCGCTGCCTGACGGCGATATCGCAATCGGTGATTGGGCGGAGAATCCCTTCCGACACCCAAATTGGAAGCGGTGTCATCTCCACCCCCTTTGAAATGGCATCTTCGCATCGCGCCGCACATCATTGGAACGGCAGCGGCACGCCATCGGAAGGCCCTCCCCAATGCTCCGCCCCCGATCGGCCAGGTTCCTGACCTGGCGGTTGATGTGTGCTCTGAGCGCTCGCCAATCCGGCGTGACGATCGCGGATTGTGTCCAGCGCCGCCACAGTCGACCAGGAGCCGTGCCGCTCGCCAGGGGGCTTCCACGTGGGCTGGGGGGCACTGCTAGGGGGTGGCCAGGGGGTGGCCAGGGGGTGGACTGTGAGGCCGTATTTGGCAGGTTGGGTCCATGCACAGCCGGCGCCATGTTGTACGACGCGACCGCAGCAGGTTGGCGCCATGCGCATGTGCGGCCACAGATCCGGCCATTCTCCGGCCTTTTTTGACCCGGCACTCTGCTGGCCCCTCACTGGTCCCAGAGTCGGTGAGGGTCAAGCGCCGGTGTTGGCATCGTAAAACGCCCGGGAATTCTCCGTTTCAGCCGGCACTTAGCCGCTGAAACGGAGATTTCAGCCCAGTATATATAACAAGTTTATATGGCCTCCAACCACTAGGTGTCGTACAAGAGGAACAGGACACTGGAACGGGACAAAACCAGTCTTGATCGGAGTTACAGGAGCTGTTAGTAGCAAAGTTAGAAGCTCCACAGTTTAGTTAGCAATAGCTTAGGCCATCGACAATTAATTCAAAATTAAGTAACTATTCTCAAACTAGATGTTGTGTCATACACTGATTCATTTATTATCATAGTACACGAACATAACAATCACCGCCTTCTCAAGGGCAATTCGGATGAGCAATAAATACTTGCCAGCCAGCAACACCCCTATTCCCATGAATGAATAAAATAAAGGATAAGGAGTCAGTTATTTAGCAATTTCTTCATTCAAAATGTTGTGCCTCTATGGAATTCTGTGTCTCAGAGAGCGGTATATTCACAGCACAGATGGGTAGATTTTTAGACATTGAAAAGAATGAAGGGTGTGGTGATAGGGTGGGAAAGGGAAGCAAAGGTAGGAGATCGGCCTTGGCATTATTGAATGGCAGGGCAGGTTTGAGGGGCACTATGGCCGAAGGCTGCTATTGCTGATGTTATGTTTGCCTGAGGCTGGGTCTCGAATTTCATTCATCAGCGGCAATGAGGCTGGAAGTTGTACACACCACTCACCCCAAATTTCCGCGCACTATCGCCGCACTTTCTGCCTCTACCCCTTTGGAAAACGTAGGGTGGAAACTGCCCCGTGACCTCCCTGTGACTCCGCTTCAAAAGTCATAGGAAGGGGCCCTTTGGCCCATCAAGCCTGCACTGCCCCAAAACACTACTCTAATCTACACTAATCCCACTTCCCAACACTTGGCTCACGGCCATGAATGGCATAACATGTCAAATGCTCATCCAAGTATCTTTTAAAAGATTGTGAGGTTCCCTGCCTCAATTACCCTCCCAGGCAGTGCGTTCCAGATTCCCAAAGGATTTTTTTCCTCAAATCGCCTCTAAACTTCTTGGGCGCGATTCTCCCAAAACGGGAGAAATCGTAAGGCTGGCGTCAAACCCGGGCGGGTTTGACGCCAGCGCGCCCCTTCCCGACCGAGAACCGATTCTGGTCCCCGGTAGGGGCTAGCAGCCCGACGCCGCAAGCTCCGGCATCACGGGCTTAACGAATTTCGTTAAGCCCGCTTGCCGGAGTTAGCGCCGGCTCACGCGTCATATGACGTCAGCCGCGCATGCGCGGATTGGAAGACTCCAACCCGCGCATGCGCGGATGACGTCATCGCGTATTTGCGCGAAACCCGCGCATGCGCGGGCCGCGAATGGATACTGCGGGGCGGCGGAAGGACAAATAGTGCACGGGCATCGGGCCCGCTGCCCGCGATCGGTGCCCACCGATCGCAGGCCCATGGCACCCTTGGCATGGCCGTGGTACTGCCGTGCGAATCGGTGCCATGGTTATAAAAAGCGAGTTGGTGACGCCGTTTTTACGAATGGCCAGACCAGGTCTGTTTGCCGTTCGTAAAAACAGCGTAAAGGGCTGGGACTTCGGCCCATCGAACAGCTGTGAATCGCTGCCGGCCGTAAAAAAACGGCGGCAGCGATTCGTGTCGGGAGTTGGGGGGGGGGGGGGAGAATAGCGGGAGGGCGGGAAAAATGTCGGGAAGGCCCTCCCGCTATTCTCCGACCCGTTGTGGGGGTCGGAGAATTTCGCCCCTTGCCTTTCACCTTAAAATTATGTCCCATCATTATTGACCCTTCAACTAAGTGGAACAGCTGCTTTCCATCAACCTTGTCCAGGCTCCTCATAACCACCTCAATCCGGTCCATTCCCCTTGCTCAGCCTTCTCTGATCCAAAGAAAACAACCAGAGCTTATCCACCCTCTCTTCATGGTTAAAATGCTCCATCCAAAGCGACATCCCGGTGAAGCCCCTCTGCACCCTCTCCGGTGCAATCACAAAAACCTGGGATACACCTTCCATCAGAGAGGGTCATGCGCTCGAATCGCGTTTTGGTTTTGTTAAATATCTCTGAGCTGTATGGCAACCCCTATTTGTAGTCCACCTGCACAAGATATTGGGCAGGAAGGAGTTAAAAGTGAGGTTTCCTAACCGGACACAGATTTGGGGAAATGGTGGATGAGGGCCCAGGATTTTCTGGCCTACGCAGTCCGCGAACAATAGGCCGCTGCAATAGTGAATCATCCCACATTGCGAGAACGCTAGAATTCCTGCTCGGACCTCCGCATGTACATCAGCCAGTGTGTCATGAGCAGTATGACATTATGATTTTTGACGTGTAGAATGGAGCTAATGTTACTTTAAGTAGATTATATCAAACGGCAAATGCTAGTGCTAAGTTTGGATGATACGTGACACACAACCTAAATATTATCTTGCATTTCCTCACTGGTAATTTAGCATTTTATGGCAAGCATGTGATAGCACAGATGGGGGTAAATGATGATTCCTGCTTCCTTCAAAGCACAACGTGCAGGCAAAAAAAAAATGTAGAATTTGGGGAGGTTTTATTTCCATGGTCCGACGATGGTCAAATTTTTATAGCAGCTGCATGCTCGCAGCGGAGGATAATTGCAGCTAACGTATAACCCTGTTAACACGGGTCTCATGATAATTAGTTACACAAGACGTCAAAGGGAGCATTTAACAACCTGCATCGAAACATGCATCTTCGGGGGAGGTCAGGGGTCACAGGCTTGATGATGCCAAATAGCTGAGTGTCCTTACGGTCAGACTGTGTTTAAAATGCTGTCACATGTGTGCTGTGTGATGTTTTCATATTCCCCGAGACATTCGCGCCCAGGGTCCTGCTCCTCGTCGCTGCAGCTCCTCAATGATTTACACCACTTCTGACATTCAACTCAAAAGTCAATTGTGCGGCAATTTTTTGCCTGTGGCACTTGTGACTTATTAGGCCCAACATCACTCAATTTATTTATTTATAAAGCAGGCCGTTAGTCAGCTGTGGTGTCGTTCCTGTTGTGGTACAAGCCTGGTTGGCCATTCTTGCTTTGTCTATTTTGTTTTCACACATCTCAAGACGAGATTGAGGGAAGCATGGCGGTGGGAGGGGGGTGGGGGGGGTGGGGGGGGGGGGGGGGTACTTTCGCCTGGCGGGGCTGCAAAAGAGCCTTTCCGCACGCCTTCTCCTGGCTTGTAGTCATGTCAGGAAGGATTTAGAATCCCAAATAAAATGACTGCATCCACCGGCTGCCCATTTCCACAGACCTGCTTCCAATGTTATGGTGGGCTTGTGGGAGAAATCCCATGGAGAGACCCAAACACCCCCTCGCCCAGACTGTGTTACAGACACACCATTCTCCTGGGCTTTCTGCCGTCAGTCTTTTTTTGCAGCAGCAAATATGATAAAGAGAAAGACAAAATAAGGAAACGTTGTCAATACTGCACCAAACCACACAGAGGGTTGAAATTCCCAGGCTCTTTGCAGGCAGACAGAGAGCCCAGAGTTCTGGCAAAATGGAGGGGAGCTGAACGTCTCCCCGGCACCATGGCATATTACCAGCGGCAGTAAAATTGGCAGCTTAGGCACCCAGCCGGGAGCCAACTGACCTCTTTTGCGGTCAATTAATGAATGAAATGAATGAAAATCGCTTACTGTCACAAGTAGGTTTCAAATGAAGTTACTGTGAAAAGCCCCTCATCGCCACATTCCGGCATCTGTTCGGGGAGGCTGGTACGGGAATTGAACTCGCGCTGCTGGCCTTGGTCTGCTTTACAAGCCAGCTATTTAACCCACTGCGCTAAACCAGCCACTTCTTAGATTTCTGGGCGTGTTTAAAGCTGGATTCAGATTTTGGGGGAGGGGGTACCTCCATGGATCATAGAGGAACCCCCCCCCCACACATCCCTTCACCCCCAGCCCCAGTGGCCATAGTCTCCCCTGCAGCCACGAGACTGCTGACACTCAGCGCTCTGCCCCGCTCTGACCACCAGGGCTTGCCTGCCTAGTCCCAGCATCCACCAATCCAACTGCCTCTAAAGGTGCCCAGTTACTGCGCCACCCTCTCCCTAAAGCGGTGCTGAGGCTGCTGGCCCTCTGATTGGGTCAACAGCTCTTGGCTGTGTGTGGTAGTATGACTAGGGGTATTACGGTACCTGGGAGTGTGAGCTGCCATTGGTGCAGAGCACTCGCTGCCCATTGGCCCAGGTACCGTGTGCCTCTCAGCCCGATTGGCTAAGTGGAAGATAGCTCCGCCTACGAGGCGGGGTATAAGAACCCGTGTTCCCCGGCAGCCAGCCATTCTTTTGTACGTCTGCTGCCGGGTTCACTTGCTAATTAAAGCCTTTCGTTCGGACTTCATCTACGTTTCGTGTCCATTGATTGTGCATCACAGTGGATCATCATCTTCAATTGAATGGCGGTCCCGGCGGCAATCTAGTAATTGCCGCCAATGGCAAATGCCATCCTGAGTCCTAACGCTGACTGAAAGGGGGTTGCTTCCTGCTTTTGAACCCAGCTAGTCACTCGACCATTTCATGGCAAAATTCAGCTTGAGTGACTGGAATCATCGCCAGGTCCGAAGCTGTCGAATTCTCACCCTAAAACCTTGCCAACTCACCTCTTTTATTCGCTTCCTTAAATGATACCACTTTGTCCAAGCTTTCAATCACCCAAGAGCTCCTTCAATCGTGTTGTGGTGAAGCTTTATTTCATTACGTTCCTGAGAAGTGTCTACATTAAAGGTGCTTTATGGAGGAAAGTTGTTGTTGCCGATAAGATTTCAACTTCAGGCAGAACGGTGGCATAGTGGTTAGCACTGCTGCCTCACAGCTCCAGGGTTCCAGGTTCAATTCTGGCCTCGGGGAATTAGGCCGGTTTTCAGGGTGTAAGCTAAATATGGGGAAAAGTGAGATGTTTGCGGTCCAGGCGAGGGGACAGGAGAGGTGATTGGGGAAGCTGCCGTTTAGATTAGTAGGGGAAGCTTTAGGTACCTAGGCATTCAAGTGGCACGTTACTGGGACCGGCTGCATAAATTAAATCTGGCCCGGCTAGTAGACCAAATGAAGGACGATTTTCGGAGATGGGACGCGCTCCCGTTGTCATTAGCTGTCATTAGGGAGGGTGCAGATGGTGAAGATGACAGTCCTCCCGAGATTCCTGTTCATGTTTCAATGTCTCCCCATCTTTATTCCACGGTCCTTTTTTAAACGGGTCAACAAAGTGATCTCTGGCTTTGTTTGGGCGGGCAAGACCCTGCAGGGAAGGAAGGTAATGCTTGAGCGGAGTCGGGGAGAGGGCGGGCTGGCACTGCCAAATTTTAGTAACTATTACTGGGCTGCGAATATAGCCATGATCAAGAAGTGGCTGGTGGGGAGGGGTCGGCGTGGGAGCGTATGGAGGCGGCTTCATGCCAGGGCACCAGTTTGGGGGTGTTGGTAACTGCGCCTGTGCCGTTCCCGCCGGCACGATTCTCCACCAGGTGGTGGCGGCCCTGAGAGTCTGGGGGCAATGGAGGAGACATGTGGGAGCAGAGGGAGCATCGGTCTGGGCCCCAATCTGTAATAATCACCGGTTTGCCCCGGGAAGTATGGATTGGGGGGTTCCAGATACGGCGTGGAGCAGGGATTGGGAGGATGGGGGATATGTTTATAGAGGGGAGCTTTCTGAGTATGAGGGCGCTGGAGGAGAAGTTTGGGTTGGCGAGGGGAAACAAATTCAGGTATCTGCAGGTGCGGGACTTCCTACGTAAACAGGTGTCAACCTTCCCGCTCAGACCGCTAAGGGGGATTCAGGACAGAGTAGTTTCGAGACGGTGGGTAGGAGAAGGGAAGCATCTCTGACATTTACAAGGAACTTATGGGGTCAGAGGAGACGCAGACCGAGGAGCTGAAGCGCAATTGGGAGGAGGAGCTAGGAGGAGAGATAGAGGATGGTCTATGGGCGGACGCGTTGAGTAGAGTCAACGTGTCCGCAACATGTGCCATGCTCAGCCTGATACAATTTAAGGTCGTTCACCGGGCTCACATGACAGCGGCCCAATCAGCAGATCCTTTGGGGTGGAAGACAGGTGTGCAAAATGTGTGGGAGGACCAGCGAACCATGTCCACATGTTCTGGGTATGTCCGAAGCTTAGAGGATTTTGGCAGGGGTTTGCAGATGTCATGTCCTTGGTGTTAAAAACAAGGGTGGCGCTGAGTCCAGAGGTGGCGATTTTCAGGGTGTCGGAAGACCCGGGAATCCAGGAGGAGAAAGAGGCAGACGTTCTGGGCTTTGCTTCCCTGGTAGCCCGGAGATGGATACTATTGGCTTGGAGGGACTCAAAGCCCCCAAAGTCGGAGACCTGTCTATCGGACATGGTTAGCTTTCTCTGTTTGGAGAAAATTAAGTTTGCCTTGAGAGGGTCAATGTTAGGGTTCACCCGGAGATGGCAACCATTTGTCGACTTCTTTGTCTTGTCTTGTTGTTATAATACCAAAAATACCTCAATAAATTGTTTATTAAAAAAAAAAATCTCAGTGTGGCCTTGCTCCTCCCTCTCTCTCTGAGGTCTTTCAGACCTATTCAGAGCCAACCCTCCAGAATAGTAATGGGCAACTTGGGCTCGTGTGTAGGCCACATGAGGTGTCCTCCTTCATCTCAATGGGCCGCAAGATTGAAATCGGGCTTGTTCACTGATCATAATCCTTGAATAATAACGCATTTATTGCCCGTTCCTGAGGGCATTTCAGAGTCAACCACATTGCTGTTGGTCTGGAGTCACATATAGGCCAGACCAGGTAAGGACGACAGATTTCCTTCTCTTAAGGGCATTCACGAACCAGATGGGTTTTTACGACAATCGATTCATGGTCATCATTGGACTTTTAATTCCAGATTTTCTTTTATTGATTTCAGATTTCACTATCTGCCACGTTGGGATTCGATCCTGGGTCCCCAGATCATTACCCTCGGTCTCTGGATAGTCCAGCGACAATACTACGATGCCACCACCCCCCCCCCCCTAGAACTGTCATCAACTTTACGTGGCAGAAATAAAATAAATATATCCGTCTGATTGGACGCAGAGAGAGCTCTCGCAGTCAATGTTGTGTACGTGCCTCGCTTCACGTTCGTATCACTTCTGTTTTACTGGCAGGAAAAAAGCTACACGGATGGAAACCAGTGGAATGTGGCAACCCTGCATATGGCTGATGATCTTGTGGGCCACACTCAGAATCCTGATGGGCCATCACTGTTCTAGATGGCTGCACTGCTCCAATTCTGGCCTCTTGTGCAGTCCCTATTTTCATTGCCCCACCATTCGTGGTTGAGCCTTCACCTACCTAAGCCCTGAACTCTGGAATTCCCTGCCTAAATATTGCTGCCTCTCAAAATTTTTCTCCTTCTTTAAGATGCTCCTTGGATTAACTTCTGGTCATTTATCCCACTATCTCTTCATTTGGCTTGCTGTCAGATTCTATTTGCTATTGCTCCTGTGAAGAACCTAGGGAAGTTTGACGATGCTAACAGTGACCATAAGACATAGAAGCAGAATTAGGCCACTTGGCCCATCGAGTCTGCTCCGCCATTCAATCATGGCAGATATTTTTCTCATCCCCAATCTCCTACCTTCTCCCCATAACCCCTGATCCCCTTATTAATCAAGAATCTATCTCTCTGTCTTAAAGACACTCAGTGAATTGACCTCCACAGCTTTCTGCGGCAAAGAGTTCCACAGATTCACCACCCTCTGGCTGTAAAAATACCTCCTCATCTCAGTTTTAAAGGATCGTCCCTTTAATCTGAGATTGTGTCCACTGGTTCTAGTTTTTCTACAAGTGGAAACATCCTCTCCACGTTCACTCTATCCAGGCCTTGCAGTATCTTGTACGTTTCAATAAGATCCCCTCTCATCCTTCTAAACTCCAATGAGTACAGACCCAGAGTCCTCAAACGTTCCTCATATTAAAGTTCTTCATTCCAGGGATCATTCTTGTGAACCTCTTCTGGACCCTTTCCAAGGCCTTCCTTAGATACGGGGCCCAAAACTGCTCACAATACTCCAAATGGGGTCTGACCAGAGCCTTATACAGCCTCAGACGTACATCCCTGGTCTTGTATTCTAGCCCTCTTGACATGAATGCTAACATTGGATTTGCCTTCTTAACTGCCGACTGAACCTGCACATTAACCTTAAGAGGAATCTGAACAAGGACTCCCAAATCCCTTTGTGCTTCTGCTTTCCGAAGCATTTCCCCATTTAGAAAATAGTCTATGCCTAGATTCCTCCTTCCAAAGTGCATAACCTCACACTTCTCCACATTGTATTTCATTTGCCACTTCATTGCCCACTCTCCTAGCTTGTCCAAGTCCTTCTGTAGCCCCCTTGCTTCCTCATTAATATCTATCCCTCTACAGATCTTTGTAACATCTGCAAACTTAGCAATAGTGCCTTCAGTTCCTTCTTCCAGATCATTAATGTATATTGTGAAAAGTTGTGATCCCAGCACAGACCCCTGAGGCACATCACTAGTCACCGGCTGCCATCCTGAAAAAGACCCCTTTATCCCCACTCTCTGCCTTCTGCTAGTCAGCCAATCCTCTATCCATGCCAGGATCTTACCCTTGAGACTATGGACTTTTAACTTATTTAACAGTCTCCTAAGCGGCACCTTGTCAAAGGCCTTCTGGAAATCTAAATAAATCACGTCCACTGATTTACCTACACAAATGAAAGTTGTTGTAGTTAGGCTCTTGTTATTCAAATTTCCTGGGAAAATATCAAGGGGAGCAGTGGAGACATTGATTTCAGTTTAAAGGAAGATAGGTCTAACGTCACTGAGGGTGTACCTACACTATATGGGGCTGGATTCTCCGATTTTGCGGCTATGTCCAGAGGAACTGTCTGGTATTATGAGGAAAAGGTCAGGGTGGCCCCGCACAGATGCTCCGCTCAGTAAAGCTCCCGGCTTTACCTGCCGATATGGACGCACAATTGCCGGGTCCATGGCCGTGCACGAGCATGGTGGCGGCCTGCCAAATAGTGCCCGCTTGTAACCCCCCCCCTCGCCCCCCCGGACCACCCTCACCAGTCCCCCCATCCCCCACCGAAGCCCCCCATGCCAGAGGAATAGCTCCCCCCCCCCCCCCGACCCCCAACTGTGTCGGTGCTGTTTTTGAGGGGGCGGAGAATCTGAAAAAATGGTGCTTCCCCTGATTTCGGCATAAAAAACGGATTCTCCGGCCAATCGCCGAACGTGATTTTGGCGTCGGCAATCAGAGAATCCTGCCCATGGTTTGCAGCGGTTCAAGAAGACAGCTCACCGCCTCCTCCTCAAGAGCAATTGCCGATGGGCAGCAAATGCTGGCCCAGCCAATGACACGTACATCCTGTGAAAGAATTTCAAGAAAGTAACCAATGGGCTGTTCGAACTGGCATGATGGGTAAATGGTGTGCACATTAAGGCTGTTGCCTAATATTAGTGTGTCCAATGTATCAAATGTGGTAGATTCTCAACTGAATTAGATAAGACTCAGGTGGTATCTTCAAAGTGTGTGTGATTACTATCTTCCCTTCTAATAAAACCCCAGGAGATAAAGACCAAGATCTACCCAATAAATCACATAACGTGAACCTCAAGACAACACCTTCAACTTCTCGCTGTTTCAATAGTCGATAGCGAAACAGTCTGCGGGATTGTAAATGATTGGTACGTGCATTTATCAATTGGCATGTTGCTAAGCACTGTGGAACAGGTACCTTCCAACTTCGAACCCCAATCCATGGTTTATGAACTGATCATAGGCAGAGTGACCACAGAGATGCTACACTTGGCCGTGGTGGGTGAGAGAGTAGCAGAACGTCAGCCCAGATTGCTGAGTGCTACCCACTGACACGGGTTTGTACATGTCCGTGCTTGTGCAACATCAGCTTGGGCTGCGTTGACCCTCACGGTTGACCAGACCCACTGACACGCAGGTCAAGGTTCGCAGGTGAAACATGCACGGCGGGAGGCGGGTCAGGTACCATCAGCCCGTTCCCAGCCAACCATAGCCCAGCATGAGTAGGAACACACAGGGAAGAAAGAGAGAGAGAGAAAATAAATTAAAAGCCTTGATTATCCAGAATGGAAGTTGTTCTAAATGGATGGGGTGAAGGAGCAGATTTTCTTTGTGCAAAAGCCATTAAATCACATCTAAGTGGGTCACCATCTGTCTCATTCAGCTTTTTAATGTCCTTTTTTTCTCTTTTATCACTTATTCCCCAAGTAACTCTGAGTTTCAAAATCCCACATCTAATATCAGGCGGCGAGCGATCGCACTGGGCTCGTCCTTTTTTTGTAAAAACTTTCCCGTCATTACCAGACCAAATTCAGATAGTACATTTCCTCACGGGCAGATAACTGTCATGTACATGAATTATTAACAGTTTTTAAATAACGTGGCTCCTGACTGCGGATTGCAGCTGTACTCTTCGATCGTCTGGACACCGGCCACAGAGGTGGACAGGAATAATGAGACTACAAGAAATAATGAGACTGATGTGCAAACTATTGAACAGCCGGCATTATTGCGATCAAATCTATTATCAAAGCGTCTTAAACGTCCAAATTAGGAGCAGGATCTGCCACTCGGCCCATCAAGCCTGCTGTGCCATTCGATAAGATCAAGGCTGATCCGATTGTAACTTCAACCCCACATTCCTGCCCGCCTCCGGTGGCCTTTCAGCCTCCCGTGTTACTCAAGAATCCATCCCGCTCTGCCTTAAAAATATTCCAACCCTCTGCTTTCACTACCTTTTGAGGAAGAGGGTCCCAGACGCACGTGACCCTCTGAGAGGAAAGAAAATCTCAAGTTATTAATGCACAACAACTGGGAATGATGATCAAAACATGCATTAACATACAATAGTCATTAACTATTGAGGCACCTTGCCCCGATTCGTATCCCGCTGCTCATGATCTGTATACTTCACAGTTCCTTCAAACACTGCACTGGATTCTCATGGAGACAGGGAGGGACAAACTCGGCATGAGGGGGCATATGTGGCCATAGTGGGTGGGCGGACATCCATTGGCATGGATAGGGGCTGGTTTAGCACAGGGCTAAATTCGCTGGCTTTGAAAGCAGACCAAGGCAGGCCAGCAGCACGGTTCATTTCCCGTACCAGCCTCCCCGAACAGGCGCCGGAATGTGGCGACTAGGGGATTTTCACAGTAACTTCATTGAGGCCGACTCGTGACAATAAGCGATTTTTATTTCCATTCATTTTTCATTTCATGGGGCATAAGAATGGTGTGGGGCTGAGGGGCTGAGGGGTGAGGAGTAAAGGGCCTTACCTTTTTCATTATAAACGAGACCAAGTCTAACAGCATCGCCTTGGAACCCAGCAGCCCTGTGGCTGCCTCTGAATTTTCTCTCCGGTTTGGCTGGCTCTGATTTCAGCCCTCGCCCACACACTCAACAACCCCCCCCCCCTTCCCCCCCAAGCCATCCCCATGCCACCCCACCACCCCATCCCCACGTGACGCCCCCTCCCCCCACCCCACCCCACCCACACCTGAAGGTAGGACTGACCTGCACTGCCATGAACACCAGCGATTGTGGGGAAAGGTGGCAATTCCTGAATCTATCCCAGCTGGAACAGGGATCGAATCACATGCTGTTGACACCAATCTGATCCACGCTGGCTGTCCAGTCAACTGGCCGCTGAAGTGACAACGTGCACTTTTAAAGACCTCAGTTTTCCTCCCTTCACCTGGCTGACCACATATCTCTCCCACTAGCACCACAAATGACACTGGTGTGTGTTGGTAGGATTTACAGGCTAATACTCACTCTGTTTGTCCACATTATGAACACACCTTCTTTGGCATTGAGTCCTGGAGTGGGACTTGAAACAGAGCCTCTGGTTCAGAAGCGGGTATGCTACCCATAAAAATATAAAATATAGGAGCAGAAGTATTTGGCCGATTGAGTCTTATTTTTTTCAAATAACCTTTATTGGCACAAGTCGACTTACATTAACACTGCAATGAAGTTACTGTGAAAAGCCCCGAGTCGCCACATTTCAGCGCCTGTTCGGGTACACTGAGGGAGAATTCAGAATGTCCAAATTACCTAACAACACGTCTTTCGGGATTTGTGGGAGGAAACCGGAGCACCCGGAGGAAACCCGCGCAGACACGGGGAGAACGTGCAGACTCCGCATAGACAGTGACTCAAGCCGGGAATCGAATCTGGAGCCCTGGAGCTGTGAAGCAACAGTGCTAAACACTGTACTATTGTGCCACCTGAACCACCGTTAAATGACAGATCTGGTATAATTCATAGAACAGTACAGCACAGAACAGGCCCTTCGGCCCTCAATGTTGTGCCGAGCAATGATCACCCTACTTAAACCCACGTAACCCGTATACCCATAACCCAACAATCCCCCCATTAACCTTACACTACGGGCAATTTAGCATGACCAATCCACCTAACCCGCACATCTTTGGACTGTGGGAGGAAACCGGAGCACCCAGAGGAAACCCACGCACACACGGGGAGGACGTGCAGACTCCACACAGACAGTGACCCAGCCGGGAATCGAACCTGGGACCACGGGAGCTGTGAAGCATTGATGCTAACCACCATGCTACCGTGAGGCCCCCAAATTCTCAACTCCACTTTCCCGCCTTATCTTGATAACGCATGATTTCCTTACTGTCTGTCTCAGCCTTGAACACTCGCAACGACCCAGCCTCTACAGCCCTCCGTGGTAAACAATTCCACAGATTAACTACTCTCTGAGGGAAGAAGTTGCTCCTCATCTCTGTCTTCAATGGGCGACCCTTTACTCGGAGGTTATGCCCTGGACTCTAGTCTCCTGGACTCTCCCACAAAGGGGAAACAACCTCTCAGCATTTTCAAGGTGAAAGGGGGAAAGTTTAAGGGAGATGCGCGAGGTACGTTTTTCACGCAGAGAGTGGTGGGTACCTGGAATATGCTGCCAGAGGATATGGTGGAAGCAGGCACATTAGAAACATTTAAGAGGCATCTGGATGGGCGCTTGAATAGGGAGGAAATAGAGGGATACGGACCGAGTAAGGTCAGAGGGTTTTATTTTTAGTTAGAGCATCAGGATCGGCACAGGCTTGGAGGGCCGAAGGGCCTGTTCCTGTGCTGTACTTTTCTTTATTGTTTGTACCCTGCCGAGCCCCCTGAGAATCCTATACGGCTGAACAAGGTCGCCTCTCATTCTTCTAAACTCCACTGAGTACAGGCCCAGTCTACTCAACCTCTCCTCATCAGAAAATCCCTCCATACCCGGGATCAACCCAGTGAACCTTCGCCAGACTGCCTTCAATGCCAATACATCTCGCCTTAGATACGGGGACCAAAACTGTTCACGGTATTCAGCTGTGGCCTAACTGGTGCCTTGTATATTTTTAGTCAGACTTCCCAAGTTCAGCAGGGTAGCATGGTGGTTAGCATAAATGCTTCACAGCTCCAGGGTCCCAGATTCGATTCCCGGCTGGGTCGCTGTCTGTATGGAGTCTGCACGTCCTCCCCCTGTTTGCGTGGGTTTCCTCCGGGTGCTCCGGTTTCCTCCCACAGTCCAAAGATGTGCGGGTTAGGTGGATTGGCCATGCTAAATTGCCCATAGTGTCCTAATAAAAGTAAGGTTAAGGGGGGGGGTTGTTGGGTTACGGGTATAGGGTGGATACGTGGGTTTGAGTAGGGTGATCATGGCTCGGCACAACATTGAGGGCCGAAGGGCCTGTTCTGTGCTGTGCTGTACTGTTCTATGTTCTGTGCTCTATTCCCTTTGGATTTTGCTTTTCCAATTACCTGCTGAACTTGCATGCCAGCTTTTTGTGATTTATGCATGAAGACCCCCAAATCCCACTGTTCTGCAGTTTCTGCAGTCTTTCTCCATTGAAATAATATTCAGCAGCTTTATTCTTCTGACCCAAATGGATAACTTCACATTTTCCTCCATTATATTCCATCTGCCCTGTTCTTGCCACGCATCTATATCACTCTCTAGATTCTTTGGCCGGGATTCTCCGATTTCTGTTGCTGCGCGCCCTCGCCGCCAGCCGGATTCTCCGTCCCGCCAGCCAGCCAATGGGATTTCCCATTGTGGGCAACCTCACGCTGTCAGGAAATTCCTGGGCGTGGGTGCATTCCTGGCCCTACGGAGAATCCGGCCCTTTGTGTCATCCTCACCACTTGCCGTCCACCGATTTTTGTGTCAACGGCAAACTTGGCAACAGTACATTCACTTCCCTCGCCCAAGTCATTCATGTATATTGTAATATATTCATGTATATTGTAAATAATTGTGGCCCAGCACTGATCCCTGTGGCACTCCACTCATTACAGGCTGCTCTGCTGAAAATGGCCACTGCACAACAATACCTCAGAGGAGGTTAATCCATCGATGAGCGGTGGACATGCTGAACCTGAGAGGCCGTTTCTGAGCCGAAACTATCTTGTTTCTTCTTTAAATTACGATAAGTGGACCAAAGCCGTTGGATTCTTCAGAGTTCCTGATAAAAATAATAATCGCGTATTGTCACAAGTTGGTTTCAATGAAGTTACTGTGAAAAGCCCCTAGTCGCCACATTCCGGTGCCTGTTCGGAGGCTGGTATGGGAATAGAACCCGCGCTGCTGCCTTATTCTGCATTACAAGACAGAAATTTAGCCCACTGTGCTAAACCAGCATGGGAAGCCATTATGGACTTCCTTTGGCTTCGAAAAGTAGTACTTGGGAGGCTCTCTCCCACTCTTTAGTAGACTGCTCACACTCTTTAGTATCCTGCTTACACAGGCTCAATGAGGGTTGAGCCACAGGTTTATCAGACATCGTTGTCTTGTGTCTCAGACTAGACAGCAAAGCATCTACAGCCCCAGTCTTGAGTGAAGCAGAAGAATATCAGCACATAATAGGTCTCTGACAGGAAGAATGCCCCTCAAGGATCAAAGGTCGAGAAACAATTATGGTGTAGTGAATCAGAAAAAACATCTGGCTTCACTGCAACACGATCATCGCCCTTCGACTGTTGACCCTTAGAGGCCCATTACCCTGATATGGTCTCAGAGCAGGAGTCTTCCATTCTGCTTATACAGGTAAATAGACAACAGGCTTGAATCTGACAGGCTTTAATCAGGTTATTTTTGTTTCATCCTAATGATTTTTTTGTTTATTCCTAACTCCAATCTGAGATACTCGAGTGGAATTGAGGTCGAAACTCCAATTCCCCTTTTATGTGAAGAATGAGATGGGTTAAGAAGAAAAAAGAAAATAGAAAAAAGAATGAGATGGGTTTAAATTCCATCCATGCAGAAAGAAATTGATTGAGTGGTCCAGCCGCTAAGCACCCAATGTAAATGTCCATGATCTGCTTATTGGGGAATTAGATAGCAGGAACAAGGATAAATAGAAGGACATTCTCTGGTTTGTTGCCGGTGCCGCATGCTAGCGAGTTGAGGAACAAGGAGAGAGTGCAGATAAACATGTGGCTGCAGGGATGGTGTAGGGGGGAGGGTTTCAGTTACATGGATAATTGGAACACATTCTGGGGAAGCTGGGACCTGTCCAGACAGAGGGTCTGCATCTGAACCAGAGGGGCACCAATATCCTGGGAGGGAAATTTGCTTCGGCTCTTCGGGGGAGGTTTAAACTAATTTGTCAGGGGGCTGGGAAAACGAGCTGTAGTCCAGAAGCCAGTGTTGAGAGTAGTGAGGTACTGAGGAGGATATCAAGGTCGCAGGAGTGTACCGGCAGACAGGAAGGTTGGTTGAAGTGTGTCTACGTCAATGCATGATGTGGAGATGCCGGCGTTGGACTGGGGTGAGCACAGTAAGAAGTCTTACAACACCAGGTTAAAGTCCAACAGGTTTGTTTCAAACACTAGCTTTCGGAGCACTGCTCCTTCACCTGAGGAAGGGGCTGCGCTCCGAAAGCTCGTGTTTGAAACAAACCTGTTGGACTTTAAGCTGGTGTTGTAAGACTTCTTACTGTACTTCAATGCAAGGAGCATCCGGAATAAGGTAGGTGAACTTGGAGCGTGGATTGCTACGTGGGACTACGATGTTGTGGCTATTATGGAGACATGGTTAGAACAGGGACAGGAATGGTTGTTGGAAGTTTCGGGGTATAGATGTTTCAGTAAGAGTAGGGAAGGTGGTAAAAGAGGTCGAGGAGTGGCATTGTTAATCAAGGATAGTTAATGGCTGTAGAAAGGCAGTTCGAGGGGGATCTGCCTACTGAGGTAATATGGGCTGAAGTTAGAAATAGGAAAGGAGCGGTCACGTTGTTAGGAATTTTCTATAGGCCCCCAAATAGTAATAGAGATGTGGAGGAAGAAATTGCAAAACAGATTATGGATAGGTGTGGAGATCTCAGGGTAGTTGTCATGGGTGACTTTAACTTTCCAAATATTGATTGGAACCTCTATAGGTCGAACAGTTCGGATGGGGCAGTTTTTGTACAGTGTGTGCAGGAGGGTTTCCTGACACAATATGTGGATAGGCCGAAAAGAGGTGGGGCCGCATTGGATTTGGTACTGGGTAATGAACCGGGCCAAGTGTTAGATTTGTTTGCGGGACAGAACTTTGGAGATAGTGACCACAATTCGGTGTCATTCACTATTGCAATGGAGAGGGATAGGGCCATACGGCAGGGCAAGGTTTATAATTGGGGGATGGGTAATTATCATACGATTAGGCAAGAATTAGGGAGCATAAGATGGGAACAGAAACTGTCAGGGAAAGGCACAAATGAAAAGTGGAGCTTGTTCAAGGAACAGATACTGCTTGTCCTTGATAGGTATGTCCCTGTCAGGCAGGGAGGAAATGGCCACGTGAGGGAACCATGGTTCACAAAAGAGTTTGAATGTCTTGTGAAGAGGTAAAAGGAAGCGTATGTGATGCAACCATCAATCCTCACGAGACGGAGAGTTGAAGTGAACTGTGGCTTTAATCAGCTAGAACTGTGCCTGCCTGCGACTGCTCTGCACTGAGAGCAGCCTGCAGGGCAGCAGCTCTATATACCTGCCCTCAAGGGGCCGGAGCCCACGAAGGCATCAACCTGATACAAAGTGGTGTAATACAATACAATGGTCCATAGGTGGAGCCTGCAAGGGCAACGACATAGTACAATGCAATACAGTGGTGAATGGCTGTCATAATTCATTCACTAAGGTGTGTAAGGGTGAGAAAACAAGGTTCAGTTGGGTCACTTGAGGGTTACAAGGTAGCAAGGAATGAGCTAAAAAAAGGGCTTAGGAGAGCTCAGAGGTGGCATGAGAAGTCCTTGGCTGGTCGGATCAAGGAAAACCCCAAGGCTTTTTACTCTTATGTGAGAAATAAAAGAATGACCAGGGTGAGGTTAGGGCCGGTCAAGGACAGTAGTGGGAACTTGTACACGGAGTCAGAAGAGATAGGAGAGGCGTTGAATGAATGCTTTTCTTCAGTGTTCACCAAGGAGAGGGGCCATGTTTTTGAGGATGAGAGTGTGATACAGACGGGTAGGCTGGAGGAGGTAGATGTTCTGAGGAAGGGTGTATTAGCAATTTTGAAAAACCTTAGGGTCGACAAGTCCCCGGGGTCAGAAGGGATATATCCTAGGATTCTTTGGGAGGCAAGTGATGAGATTGCAAAGCCTTTGGCTTTGATCTTTGTGTCCTCACTGTCCACGGGGATAGTGCCAGAGGACTGGAGAGTGGCGAATGTTGTTCCTCTGTTCAAGAAAGGGAATAGGAATGACCCTATTAATTATAGGCCGGTTAGTCTTACTTCAGTGGTCGGTAAGTTAATAGAAAAGGTCCTAAAGGATAGGATTTATGACCATTTGGAAAGATGTAGCTTAATCCGGGATAGTCAACACAGATTCGTGAAGGGTAAGTCTTGCCTCACAAATTTAATTGAATTCTTTGAGGAGGTCCAGTTACCAGCGGTGTACCACAGGGATCAGTCCTGGCTCCTCTGCTATTTATGATTTTTATCAATGACTTGGAGGAGGGGGTTGAAGGGTGGGTCAGTAAATTTTCTGATGACACCAAGATTGGTGGAGTAGTGGATGAGGTGGAGGGCTGTTGTAGGCTGCAAAGTGACATTGATAGGATGCAGAGTTGGGCCGAAAAATGGCAGATGGAGTTTAACCCTGATAAGTGTGAGGTGATTCATTTTGGTAGGAAAGATCTGAATGCGGATTACAGGGTTAACGGCAGGGTTCTGAGGAATGTGGAGGAACAGAGAGATCTTGGGGTTCATGTCCACAGATCTCTGAAGGTTGCCACTCAAGTGGATAGAGCCGTGAAGAAGGCCTATAGTGTGTTAGTGTTTATTAACAGGGGGCTTGAGTTTAACAGCCGCGGGGTTATGCTGCAACTGTACATGACCCTGGTGAGACCACATTTGGAATATTGTGTGCAGTTCTGGTCACCTCACTATGGGAAGGATGTGGAAGCATTGGAAAGGGTGCAAAGGAGATTTACCAAGATGCTGCCTGGTTTGGAGGATAGGTCTTATGAGGAAAGGTTGAGGGAGCTCGGGCTTTTCTCTTTAGAGCGGAGGAGGATGAGGGGCAACTTAATGTGGTTTATAAGATGATGAGGGGGATAGATAGAGTGGACGTTCGGAGACTATTTCCTCGGGTGGATGTAGCTGTTACAAGGGGGCATAACTATAAGGTTCAGGGTGGGAGATATGGGAGGGATGTCCGAGGTAGGTTCTTTACTCAGGGAGTGGTTAGGGTGTGGAATGGACTGCCTGCTGTGATAGTGGAGTCGGACACTTTAGGAACTTTCCAGCATTATTGGATAGGCACCGTGTAGCACACCAGAATGACAGGGAGTGGGGTAGCTTGATCTTGGTTTTGGACAATGCTCGGCACAACATTGAGGGCCGAAGGGCCAGTTCTGTGCTGTACTGTTCCAGGTTCTATGTTCTATTCTGATATCAGACCATGGCTATAACCACAAACTCTGTAACCAAGGGACTCCAAGGCCCAGTTACACAGAAGGCATTGAATATATGAAACATCTAGCCCAAGAACTCACTGCAAGTGGACAGTGTCACCCAATGCCGAAACAGAGCTGGGCAGTTGTGAGGGGAGCGATAACAACAGAAACCTCTGGCAGGAGCTGTGTTCAGATGTCTCAGCCAGAATTTACAGGATGTTGAGTGGACATCTAATAGGTGGAATAAAGGGTCATACAGTACACTATGATCATTTCTGAACTTTAGAACTGTAAAATTTGTTTCTGTCTCGGTATGTTTTACATTCAATGCCAATGGTGTTCTTTGGGAAAAGGTTAAAGTGAGGAACATTCAGGACGTTCCTTCAAACGTTCCCGATTTACCTGTGGGAATGAACATAAGAAAAAGTAATGGGCTTGAAGAGGCATTCAACCATTGAGCTCATTGCTCCCAAAGAACCCGACTAACAACACCTTGAATTCCCCAGAAGCCTTTTGTGCCACCACTGAACCTATTTCAAACGGTTAGCGAACTACCCCCATAAAGTTAATTCTCCTAAGATCAAAGTTTACAGTTATTTTTCTTTGATTCAACTCTTGACTAATTTACCTTAAAGGGACACAACACAGGATGAATTCTCCATTGCCCAACACCAGTATCGGGATTTCCGTTCAGGAGGAGAATGGAGCATCGAGGGAAAAACAGCGCCAAACTCATTGCAACGCTCCAACTCTGTGCCAGTGATTTGCATCCATTTCAATTTGATTAATGGGCCAAAAGCCGACTTCACCACCCCAATCACGCACCGATCCTCACAGCCGGAAGTCCATCGGGTGGGCTTTGATGCAAGTTTGCCCAAGCATAGCCCTGATGCGGTGGACCCCGGGTTGCATCAAGGGAGTCAGTGCATAAGTGAGCAGCACAGTGGATAGCACTGTGGCTTCACAGCGCCAGCCGCCAGGATCCCAGGTACGATTCCCTGCTGGGTCACTGTCCGTGCGAAGTCTGCACGTTCTCTGCGTGGGTTTCCTTCGGGTGCTCCGGTTTCCTCCCACAGTCCAAAGACGTGCAGGTTAGGTGGATTGGCCATGATAAATTGCCCTTAGTGTCCAAAAAGGTTAGGTGGGGTTACAGGGTAGAGTGGAGGTTTGAGTAGGGTTCTCTTTCTGGGGGCTGGTGCAGACTCGATGGGCCGAATGGCCTTCTTCAGCACTGTAAATTCTATGATTCTATGATTGTAGGTCAGGCAGCATCTCTGAAGAGAAAGAGAGTTAACGTTTCAGGACAAGATAACATTCTACCCGAACTGGTAAATAGTTCAGCTGGAGGGCTCAAAGAAAGAAGATCATTTCCCCAAACTGTCGGCAGCAAAGCTCAGCAATCTCATCAATTTCAGCAGTAAAGGCATATCAGCCTGGTGAGCAGCTATTGTTCACCAAGAGTTTGGATTTTCCTGGGGCTGGTAGCAGCTTCTTTACCAGGATTATTTCCCGACTGAAACCAAAGTGTCTGCCGTGACAGAGGAAGTCCTGGAAGCAGGGGAGGTGTCAGGCACTCAAACATGACTGTTCTGTGCCATCGCACAATGCAAAGCCAGAAATAATTTGAAAAGCTGCCTAGCAAATGGAATGAAACTGAATTTTTTTTTAAAAATAAGACTATTCATGGCCTTTTTTGAAATGCACAGAGGATGCATGGCAGAGATCACTGTGGGTTTATCCCAGGAGTGGAGAACGGTGACAGATGAATTAGAAAGTCGCAACTAAGTATGAAAAGACTCCCTCAGGAGTTAAATGAACTGCAAATTTCAATGTAATAAAGGCAAAATTGCTCAAAACCCATCAGCATTTGTAAAGAGCAAGACAGGTTAATGGTTCTGGTACAGATACTTTAAAGAAATGAATACTTGCATTTCTACAGCCCCCCCCCCCCCCCCTCCACAACCCTCAATAGAACTTCAGAAAGCTCAAATTCACTTTACAGCCCATAAGGATTTTTCTGAAGTGCAGTCAGCATTTAGGGTTTATAGAGCAATGCAGCAGCCAATCCAAGCACAGCAAGGTTTCACAAACAGCAATGTGATATGGACCCAGATAATCTATTGTATCCATGTTACTTGAAGGATGAATATTGGCCAGGTGGCTGGGGATAATTTCCCATCTCGTCTTTGATAATGGTGTCATGGGATCTTTTACATCCACCCAAGAGGGCGGATAGACCCTTAGTTTTATATCCCATCCAAAAGACAGCACCTCTGAGTGCAGGACTCCCAGTACTGCACAGTGTTACAATAATGAGGTTTATAAGATCGTCTTATTTTGAAACCATGTGGTCCTGTGACCTGTTCAGAAATCTGCTTGGCAACAGGCCTGGGGTTGTTAATCAAAAGGAGACTCAGATTGTGTTACTGGGGCAATGGTGTGAGGTGTTCACGCTTGGAGACAAGGGTAAAAGTCTCTGACCTCACAATTGGTAGACTCTGAGTCTCCCAAAATCCCAGAAAGGTGTTGGAACTATTGGGTTGTAAACAGCCGTTCTGCAAACTATTCATTTACTTCTAAGATGAAAGAGAGTCCGGGACAAGGATAGCTAATCAGCATTTCTACTGGATTCAAGGCTAATGTGTTTCACATTAACATGGGGAAGAGTGCAAGAGCAATCAATTTTCAAATCAGGTTACAGGCTTCCCTGAATATCACAGACAGGCAGCAGTTTTGTGTGATCTACCGAGAAAGGAGGCAACGTGAAGTTGTGAACTATTACAGACAAATGAGAAGGAAGATCATATTTAGTCAAAGAGCATCCTGCAGCCATTTCAGGATTTCAGGAGAATCTATCTGGCTTGGTCAGAAGAGAAGAATAATGGGGGGGGGGGGAGCTTGACTGCTACCACCGGATTTAGGAATCCTGGATGCCCAGAGGTGGTCACACAAAATTATTACTCAACAAAGTGGAAAAATGAGAACCCATTGGTAGCTGAGAGGAACTATGGATTGTTTGCTATAAGGACTACAATTCCAGAGAAACTGCAATGTGTGATAAGTATAAAAGGGGAACCTTTCTTTCTACTGCCTAAAGTATAATTTGCCTGCAGAAAGAAAGTGGTGGTTCGTCAAGAGTACTTTTAGTCATTTGTTACAGAAAAAGTTTTAAAACGTGAAATCCAATTGCATCATTCTTTCAGCTATCAACTGCGAGTTTGAATCCCTTTTTAAAAAGATTGAAGATCGTAACAACTGAAGTGTCAATCTGTCTCGCCGGACAAAGAGCCTACGTTGCACCATTAACTTGCTTTCCCTTGCCAAGTGCTGATCTGCTGTTTAGTTCCAGCCTCTTATTTCAGTCTTGCAGAATATATAGTTTTGTTTTTATGATTGGGTTTTTCATTCTGATGCATTCCCTTCATAACATCGGGATATACAAATAATAATTTGTATTCTGTCTGACTTTGCTGTAACCAGGAATATTACGAGCCTCAGGGAGAGGAGAATATTTATTAAATATTCCCCACTATATTGCTCCAGTTGCTTCTGAGTTCACTTTAAGTCTGTCTGGTCAACAATTGTAGAAAGCCCCTAAGCGCGGGATTAATTTTTATTTGGGAATGTCATTTAGCACTCGACATTCTAATGCTGCACAATGCACTGCCTGAGTACCGCAATTCTTCATAAGTGTCCCGGAGGCAGCTGGTGTCTGAACGGATCGGAGTGCTAACAAATCACAGGTCTTAGTGTTGTCTTCAAAAACAAATTCTTTTTTCTCCAGCTCCCTCCTATTACCAGAGATTCTCATTGAGGTACAAGTTGGTGGATGAACATTAACGCACCTCCAAACCTAACCCAAAGGATCACTGTTTTTGTACATGAGGGAACGTTCCCACGATAAGCAGAAAAGTGTGATGCTGTCCTCATGCGCAATCCAAGATTATACTCTCCCGAGAACGAAAAACAAATAAAAATTACAGCACAGGAACAGGCCCTTCGGCCCTCCGAGCCTGCGCCGATCCAGATCCTCTATCTAAAACTGTCGCCTATTTTCTAAGGGTCTGTATCCCTCTGCTCCCTGCCCATTCATGTATCTGTCTAGATACATCTTAAATGGCGCTATCGTGCCCACCTCTACCACCTCCCCCGGCAATGCGTTCCAGGCACCCACCACCCTTTGCGTAAAGAACTTTCCACGCATATCTCCCTTAAACTTTTCCCCTCTCACCTTGAACTCGTGACCCTTAGTAATTGAGTCCCCCCACTTTGGGAAAAAGCTTCTTGCTATCCACCTTATCTACACCTCTCATGATTTTGTAGACCTCAATGAAGTCTACAAAAGAGGTAGCAGAGGCTGAATCGCTGGCTGATTTTGTTCCTCTGTTCCCACAGGATGTCGATGTCAATTGTGATCCTGCCAATATCTTAGCTAAGATCACTTCATTCAGTACCTTTGAGGAAACGGACCAAAAGACCATTTATTATTTGTGTACTTATCTCTAACTTTGTGTGTGGTGTATGTGGGCAAGTGTGAAGGGACACAGTATATTAAAACTGGATGGAACTGTGACCCACGCCCCAATTGACCTGGAGGTGGGGCCCTCATAGTCAGCATGAGGCCTGAGGCAGGTATGTAGGTGGGCGGTATCCAGAGCAAGAGGTTAAAAGGGCCGCCGCCATTCCAAAATAACCTTGACCAAGTGCTTTTGAAGCAATCAGCCTCTCGCCTATACGCATTTGAACATAGTGACTACTTTAACCTCTCCACCCAGTCCTCTCATTCCCCTCACACTCATTCCTTCACCCCTTCAACGCTCAATCTGACTCCATCACCCTTACCCCCTCATCTCTTCACCTATTATTCATTTCATGAACAGAACTCACATAAGAACATAAGAACTAGGAGCAGGAGTAGGCCATCTGGCCCCTCGAGCCTGCTCCGCCATTCAATGAGATCATGGCTGATCTTTTGTGGACTCAGCTCCACTTTCTGGCCCGAACACCATAACCCTTAATCCCTTTATACTTCAAAAAACTATCTATCTTTACCTTAAAAACATTTAATGAAGGAGCCTCAACTGCTTCACTGGGCAAGGAATTCCATAGATTCACAACCCTTTGGGTGAAGAAGTTCCTCCTAAACTCAGTCCTAAATCTACTTCCCCTTATTTTGAGGCTATGTCCCCTAAATCGGCTTTCACCCGCCAGTGGAAACAACCGGCCCGCATCTATCCTATCTATTCCCTTCATAATTTTAAATGTTTCTATAAGATCCCCCCACATCCTTTGAAATTCCAATGAGTACAGTCCCAGTCTACTCAACCTCTCCTCATAATCCAACCCTTTCAGCTCTGGGATCAACCTAGTGAATCTCCTCTGCACACCCTCCAGTGCCAGTACATCCTTTCTCAAGTAAGGAGACCAAAACTGAACACAATACTCCAGCTGTGGCCTCACTAACACCTTATATAATTGCAACATAACCTCCCTAGTCTTAAACTCCATCCCTCTAGCAATGAAGGACAAAATTCCATTTGCTTTCTTAATCACCTGTTGCACCTGTAAACAAACTTTCTGTGACTCATGCACTAGCACACCTAGGTCTCTCTGCACAGCGGCATGCTTTAATATTTTATTGTTTAAATAATAATCCCTTTTGCTGTTATTCCTACCAAAATGGATAACCTCACATTTGTCAACATTGTATTCCATCTGCCAGACCCTAGCCCATTCACTTAACCTATCCAAATCCCTCTGCAGACTTCCGGTGTCCTCTGCACTTTTCGCTTTACCACTCATCTTAGTGTCGTCTGCAAACTTGGACACAGTGCCCTTGGTCCCCAACTCCAAATCATCTATGTAAATTGTGAACAATTGTGGGCCCAACACGGATCCCCGAGGGACAGCACTAGCTACTGATTGCCAACCAGAGAAACACCCATTAATCCCCACTCTTTGCTTTCTATTAATTAACCAATCCTCTATCCATGTTACTACTTTACCCTTAATGCCATGCATATTTATCTAATGCAGCAACCTTTTGTGTGGCACCTTGTCAAAGGCTTTCTGGAAATCCAGATATACCACATCCATTGGCTCCCCGTTATCTACTGCACTGATAATGTCCTCAAAAAATTCCACTAAATTAGTTAGGCACGACCTGCCCTTTATGAACCCATGCTGTATCTGCCCAATGGGACAATTTCTATCCAGATGCCTCGCTATTTCTTCCTTGATGACAGATTCCAGCATCTTCCCTACTACCGAAGTTAAGCTCACTGGCCTATAATTTCCTGCTCTCTGCCTACCTCCTTTTTTAAACAGCGGTGTCACGTTTGCTAATTTCTAATCCACTGGGACCACCCCAGAGTCTAGTGAATTTTGGTAAATCATCATTAGTGCATCTGTTGGGCAGCACGGTGGCTCAGTGGGTTAGCCCTGCTGCCTCACGGCGCCCAGGTTCGTATCCCGGCTCTGAGTCACTGTCCGTGTGGAGTTTGCAAATTCTCCCCGTGTTTGTGTGGGTTTCGCCCCCACAACCCAAAGATGTGCAGGGTAGGTGGATTGGTGACACTAAATTGCCCCTTAATTGGAAAAAATGAATTGGGTACTCTAAATTTATAAAAAAAAAAATTAAAAAAAATTAGTGTATCTGCAATTTCCCTAGCCATCTCTTTTAGCACTCTGGGATGCATTCCATCAGGGCCAGGAGACTTGTCTACCTTTAGCCCCATTAGCTTGCCCATCACTACCTCCTTAGTGATAACAATCCTCTCAAGGTCCTCACCTGTCATAGCCTCATTTCTGTCAGTCGCTGGCATTTTATTTGTGTCTTCCACTGTGAAGACCGACCCAAAAAACCTGTTCAGTTCCTCAGCCATTTCCTCATCTCCCATTATTAAAACTCCCTTCTCATCCTCCAAAGGACCAATATTTACCTTAGCCACTCTTTTTTGTTTTATATATTTGTAAAAACTTTTACTGTCTGTTTTTATATTCTGAGCAAGTTTACTCTCATACTCTATCTTACTCTTCTTTCTAGCTTTTTTAGTAGCTTTCTGTTGCCCCCTAAAGATTTCCCAGTTCTCTAGTCTCCCACCAACCTTTGCCACTTTATATGCTTTTTCCTTCGATTTTCCCTCTTCCTACCGTCCTTCCTTTTTGTTGGTATAAACCTTTGCTGAGCACTGTGAAAAATTGCTTGGTAGGTTCTCCACTGTTCCTCAACTGTTTCACCATAAAGTCTTTGCTCCCAGTATACCTTAGCTAGTTCTTCTCTCATCCCATTGTAATCTCCTTTGTTTAAACACAAAACATTAGTATTTGATTTTACTTTCTCACCCTCCATCTGTATTTTAAATTCCACCATATTGTGATCGCTCCCTCCGAGAGGATCCCTAACTATGAGATCATGAATCAATCCTGTCTCATTACACAGGACAAGATCTAGGACCGCTTGTTCCCTTGTAGGTTCCATTACATACTGTTCTAGGAAACTATTGTGGATACATTCTATAACCTCCTCCTCAATGTTGCCTTGACCGACATGGTTAAACCAATCGACATGTAGATTTAAATCCCCCATGATAACTGCTGTACCATTTCTACATGCATCAGTTATTTCTTTGTTTATTGCCTGCCCCACCATAACGTTACTATTTGGTGGCCGATAGACTACTACTATCAGTGACTTTTTTGCCTTACTATTCCTGATTTCCACCCAAATGGATTCAACCTTATCCTCCATAGCACCGATGTCATCCTTTACTATTGCCCGGATGTCATCCTTAAATAACAGAGCAACACCACCTCCCTTACCATCCACTCTGTCCTCCCAAATAGTTTGATACCCTCGGATATTTAACTCCCAGTCGTGACCATCCTTTAACCATGTTTCGTAATGGCCACTAAATCAGTCATTCACGATGATTTGTGCCATCAACTCATCTACTTTATTCCGAATACTACGAGCATTCAGGTAAAGTACACTTATGTTGGTTTTTTACCTCTGTTTTGAATCTTAACATCTCCAGTTTTATTCCTTTTAGTATTACTGGGCCTATTCACTGAGCTCCCCTCAGTCACTGTACCTTGTACTGTCGCCCTTTTTGATTTTTGACTATGTCTTCTCTGCCTTGCACTTTTCCCCTTACTTCCTTTGAAATGAAAATCGCTTATTGTCACGAGTAGGCTTCAAATGAAGTTACTGTGAGAAGCCCCTAGTCGCCACATTCCGGCGCCTGTTCGGGGAGGCTGTTACGGGAATCGAACCGTGCTGCTGGCCTGCTTGGTCTGCTTTCAAAGCCAGCAATGGGGAAGAAATGTGAAGCACTATAAAATGATTATGCAGTTAGATTATGGCCAAGAGGCCATAACAGTCCCTGAGTAAGCAAAAATACTTCAGAGCCTCTATCTCAAGAGATGTCTGGGCTGACTACATGAAAGCAATAAGAAAAGGTTACATTTTTAATGTTGCTTATCATAATTAGCTACCCTTTCGATAATGTGAAATATATTCTAACATTTTATCCATTAGATTATTCTTTTCAAACTCATCTGAAGTATTTTCCATATTTACAATTTAATCTTTCGCTTGACAGCTTGCCAGTTAGCAGAAGTAAACAGGCACACGGACAGTGACCCGGGGTCGGGATCGAACCTGGGCCCTCAACGCCGTGAGGCAGCAGCGCCAACCATTGTGACACTGTGCTGCCCCTTACGAAGGTGAATTATAGCAGGGCTGTGATACAACTCCTGCTACTGCATTTCATGATTATTACCAAACTCACATAATCAAACACAGAACAATTGAACAGCGCACACATATTTTCAATGCTCTCACAAATGTGGGTAATGATACCATAAGGCCATAAGACTTAGGAGCAGAATTAGGCCACTCGGCCCATCCGCCATTCAATCATGGCTGATATTTTCTCATCCACATTCTCCTGCCTTCTCCCCATAACCCCTGATCCCCTTATTAATCAAGAACCTCGATCCCCTTATTAATCAAGAACCTATCTATCTCTGTCTTAAAGACACTCCGTGATTTGGCCTCCACAGCCTTCTGCGGCAAAGAGTTCCACAGATTCACCACCCTCCGGCTGAAGAAATTCCTCCCCATCTCTGTTTTATAGAATTGTCCCTTTAGTCTGAGATTGTGTCCTCTGCTTCTAGTTTTTACTACAAGTTGAAACATTCACTCCACGTCCACTATATCCAGGCCTCGTAGTATCCTGTAAGTTTCAATGAGATCCTCCCTCATCCTTCTAAACTTCAACGAGTCCACACCCAGAGTCCTCAACCGCTCTTCATATGACAATCTCTTCATTCCAGGAATCATTCTTGTGAACCTCCTCTGGACCCTTTCCAAGGCCAACACATCCTTCCTTAGGTACAAAGAACAAGGAACAAAGAACAATACAGCACAGGAACAGGCCCTTCGGCCCTCCTAGCCTGTACCGGTCATGATACCAACCTTTGCAAAACCCTCAGCACTTCCTTGCGTTGTTTCCCTCTGTACCCATCCTAGCCATGTGTTTGTCAAGATGCCTTTTGAACGCCGTTAATGTATCTGTCATAATATACACCAGTATATCATGGTGCAGACACACACTGATGGACACACACAGGGACCAATCAACGTGTACAAACACCGCAGCCAATCACCAGTTAGAATACCCACACTATAAAGGCAGAGGGCACCACGGTTCCCGTTCATTCTGGGTGCTGCCTCTCAGTGTAACAAGAACTCATCCAGCCCAGCACAGACTCACACCACGTGCTGAGAGAATCAACTAGTTTGGACAAGGCTTAGGTCTCTAGTTTAAGTTAGCATAATTTAGGCCCAAAGTCATCGTGTGTTAGCTAGTTAGAAGTAGTTAATAAAATTGAGTTGAACCTTCATCAGTGTTGGAAGGGTCTGTTCATCTCTCAAATCTACACTAGCCAACACTTCAGTATCTGCTTCCACAACCTCCTCTGGCAATGCGTTCCAGGCACTCACCATCCTCTGCGTAAATAAACTGCCTTGCACATCCCCTCTAAACTTTGTCCCACGGACCTTAAACCGATGCCCCCTGGTGACTGACCTCTCCACCCTGGGAAAGAGTGCCTACCCATCCACTCTATCAATGTCCCTCATAATCTTGTAGACCTCTATCAGGTCACCCCTCAACCTCATATACTGTCATGGAAACAGTCTGTGTCTATTCAGGCTCTCCACATAGCTAACACCCTCCAGACCAGACAACATCCTGGTACACCCCCTCTGCAACCACTCCAAATCCTCCACATCCTTCTGGTAGTGTGGCGAAAAGAATTGTGTGCAATATTCCAAGTGCAGCCGTACCAAGGTTCTATACAACTGTAGCATGACTTGCCAGTTTGTATACTCAAAGCCCCGTCCAATGAAGGCAAGGATTCCATATGCTTTCTTGACTATCCTGTCCACTTGTGTCACCACCTTCAAAGATCTGTGGACCTGCACGCCCAGATTTCTCTGACTTTCTATATTCCTAAGAGTTTTACCCATTTACAGTATATTTCCCCTCTATGTTAGACCTACCACAATGCATTACCTCACATTTGTCCAGATTAAACTCCATTTGCCATTTCTCTGCCCAAGACTCCAACCTATCTATGGCCTGCTGTATCTTCTGACAATCCTCAACACTATCATGTGGGCAGCATGGAAGCACTGTGGCTTCACAGCGCCAGGGTCTCAGGTTCGGTTCCCTGCTGGGTCACTGTCTGTGCGGAGTCTGCACGTTCTCCCCATGTCTGCGTGGGTTGCCTCCGGGTGCTCCGGTTTCCTCTCACAGTCCAAAGATGTGCAGGTTAGATGGATTGGCCATGATAAATTGCCCGTAGTGACCAAAACGGTTAGGAGGGACTATTGGGTTCCGGGGATCCGATGGAATTGAGGGCTTACGTGGGTTGGTGCAGACTCGATGGACTGAATGGCCTCCTTCTGCACTGCATGTTCTATGTATACTTTGTCTATGTATCTGCTATTCCATCCACTTTGGTGTCATTTGCAAACTTACCAATCAGACCGGCTACATTTTCCTTCAAATCGTTTATGTACAGTACAAACAACAGAGGCCCAAGCACAGATCCCTGTGGAACACCACTAGTCACAACCTTCCATTCAGAAAAACACCCGTCTACCATTTGTGAGCCAGTTCTGTATCCATCTTGCCAGCTCACCTCTGATCCCGTGTGACTTCACCTTTTGTACCAGTCTGCCATGAACCACCTTGTCAAAGGCTTTACCAAAATCCTGTAAACAACATCCACCGCCCTCCCCTCATCAATCATCTTTGTCACCTCCTCAAAAAACTCGATCAAGTTAGTGAGACACGATCTCCCCTTCACAAAACCATGCTGTCTATTGCTTATGAGTCCATTTGTTTCCAAATGGGTATAACTTCTGTCCCTGAGAATTCTCTCCAATAGTTTACCTACTAATGACATGAGGTTCACCGGCCTACAGTTTCCAGGATGATCCTCTTTCTTAAAGAGTGGTACCACATTAGCTATTCTCCAGTCCTCTGGGATCTCACCTGTAGCCAATGAGGGTACAAAGATGTCAGTCAAGGCCCCAACAATTTCCTCCCTTGCTTCGCTCAGTATTCTGGGATAAATCCCATCTGACCCAGGAGACTTATCTACCTTAATATCTTTTAAAAGACCCAATACCTCCTCCTTTTCGATGTTAACATGATCCGAATTGTTCGCACACCCTACACAAGAATCATCTTCCACAAAGTCCCTTTCTTTGGTGAATACTGATGCAAAGCACTCATTTAGTACCTCACCCATATCCTCTGGCTCAACACACAGATTACCCCCACTGTCCTTAAGTGATCCAATAATTTTCCTGGCCACCCTCTTGCTTTTTACATATGAATAAAAAGCTTTGGGTTGCAAACCTTAATCCTACTTGCCAAGGATGTGCAATTTCTTAACTTTTGTCAATCCCTCTTGGATGAGCTGCCAGCATTGAACTCTGCACCTTAGCTGCCAAATCTAAATAGTCCAACACAAGGCACTGCACAGAAAGTTATCTGCGGTTGAAACTTCTGCCTAACATTTCCAATTCCAAGCAGAGCAACAAGTATGAAAAACCTGATGACCTACATCTCTAATTATCGTTGTAACCTTCTCACCAAGATGTCTCATCAACTGTTTTCAAAAATAAATGAGATTATTGACATGGTGTTAAATGCTTTTCCTGTGGATCTATCAATAACACCCACTTTTCATTAACAATCATTAGTTACAGCCGTTGCATTATTAATCCTAATAAGAAGATTCTGATGCACAAATTGTGCTGACGTCCATAATTAAACACACTGGTCCTCACACCAGAGACATGTTCATAATTTTGTTGCACATTGCCATCACTTTCCCTTGATAGAGGTGCACCTCTGGATTAAATATACACACAATCACCTCACAGTGAGGGGCCAGGTCAAACTTATCATTTTTATCATCCATCCATCAATCTTTGATAACAGTTAACATGGTTATTTGGGATCTTGAAGTTCTCTGAAATCTTATGATTTTGTTTGGTTGTGCCTCTTGAGATATAGTTCTGTACATTCTGTTCTCTTTGTGGAGACTTTGAAAGCACAAAAACAGGCCATTCAGCTCAAATAGCCGATGTTGCCATTAATTCGTCAGATGACCCATCTATTACCCGACTTCATCTAACCCAGCGATGTAACTTATAGAATACCTACAGTGCAGAAGGAGGCAATTCAGTCCATCAAGTCTGCACTGACCCTCTGCAAGAGCACCGAGGCCCCCCCCCCCCTCCATCCTATCCCCATAACCTCACCTGACCTGCACACCTTTGGACACTAGGGGGCACTTTTAGCATGGCCAATCCACCTAACCTGCACATCTTTGGACTGTGGGAGGAAAGCGGAGTAAGAACATAAGAACATAAGAACTAGGAGCAGGAGTAGGCCATCTGGCCCCTCGAGCCTGCTCCGCCATTCAATGAGATCATGGCTGATCTTTTGTGGACTCAGCTCCACTTTCCGGCCCGAATACCATAACCCTTAATCCCTTTATACTTCAAAAAACTATCTATCTTTACCTTAAAAACATTTAATGAAGGAGCCTCAACTGCTTCACTGGGCAAGGAATTCCATAGATTCACAACCCTTTGGGTGAAGAAGTTCCTCCTAAACTCAGTCCTAAATCTACTTCCCCTTATTTTGAGGCTATGTCCCCTAGTTCTGCTTTCACCCGCCAGTGGAAACAACCTGCCCGCATCTATCCTATCTATTCCCTTCATAATTTTAAATGTTTCTATAAGATCCCCCCATATCCTTCTAAATTCCAATGAGTACAGTCCCAGTCTACTCAACCTCTTCTCATAATCCAACCCCTTCAGCTCTGGGATTAACCTAGTGAATCTCCTCTGCACACCCTCCAGTGCCAGTATGTCCTTTCTCAAGTAAGGAGACCAAAACTGAACACAATACTCCAGCTGTGGCCTCACGAACACCTTATACAATTGCAACATAACCTCCCTAGTCTTAAACTCCATCCCTCTAGCAATGAAGGACAAAATTCCATTTGCCTTCTTAATCACCTGTTGCACCTGTAAAACAACTTTCTGTGACTCATGCACTAGCACACCCAGGTCTCTCTGCACAGCGGCATGCTTTAATATTTTATCGTTTAAATAATAATCCCGTTTGCTGTTATTCCTATCAAAATGGATAACCTCACATTTGTCAACATTGTATTCCATCTGCCAGACCCTAGCCCATTCACTTAACCTATCCAAATCCCTCTGCAGACTTCCAGTATCCTCTGCACTTTTCGCTTTAACGAAGCAGACACAGGGAGAAGGTGCAAACCCCACATAGACAGTCACCCAAGGCCAGATTTGAACCTGGTTCCCTGGCGCTGAGAGGCAGCAGTGCTAACCACCGTGCCGCCTTGATAAGCCTTATCAATTTATCTAGCTTCCTCTTAAACGCTTTAACTTGGCCTTGGGCCTGGAGGGTAATCAGGTAATCTTGAACTCTGAACCTTATGGCTAGGATCAAGTACGTAGCTACTGGAACAAGTGACTGGTAATGGGAAGTAGATAAGATCGTAAACCTGCAGGGAAAGCACTTAACACCATGTTAGTGAACTCCTTCTTCAAAATAAAGTGGTCATGCACTTTGTGACAATTTTGCCCAACTTCTCTGCAGCTTATCCTCAAAGGACATTCCGCGTGAACGATGACTAGAAACAACACAAGAAATGCTGAAAACATGAAAGTGTTCACGCTGAAATTTGATAAGATAGAAGCCAAGCCAGAATTGAAAATCTTCTGATTTAGAACATAGAACAGTACAGCACAGAACAGGCCCTTCGGCCCTCAATGTTGTTGCAGATAAATATTCAGAAATTGGGCAGTGTAAAATTCTTTTTACTCAAACCTATTTGTGTCTGCTCATCCTAGTATGGCTGAGATTGGAAATTCAAATGTGGAATCAGAACAATGGGTTTCTGTCCTATAGCGTAGCACACTGAAGCTATGGCATGATTGCCTCACCTGGATTTTCCGAGTGGCATCGTCCTTAGACTGGCAGTGACCAAATTAAAATAACATGAATTGAGAAAATTGGCAGGGGACAGTTTTCTCTCTCTGTCCCTGACCTCAGTAATGAATTCCCTCCCCCCCAGACCCCTGTGGTCCTGTTTAATTGTTCAAAGTGCTTCTCCATATGGATTCTCTCAGAGAGATTGCAGAATTAATGCCACTTAGCATCAAATTTAAGGGTGTCTCGCTTCTGTGGGCTCATATCAACTGGGGTATAAATTGTGAAAGCTGGAACTAATTTCAACGAGGATGCTTTAACAGTGGTGGGCTCAGCCAACCTGTCTGGGTGGAACCGAAATCCAAGTTCCAGAGAAGGAGGGCTTTGTCAAAATGCATCGTGGCATTTCTCCCCCTCCCCCCACCCCCCTCCAAATCGGTACAAAACGTTCACATCCGACAGAGATACGATATACATGCTGGACACACAATGCGTGATATTTTCTTTCCAAAAAATGTAAATCTAAAGTATTGAGAATCACATCAGTTACAGTAAATGGCATTGAAATTAAGGGTTCGATTGGTCTCTGGTGTGTATCCTGAGATGATCAGTGTCACTTTTAGAGTCCGACAATGTACAGATATATTTTTCAAAGGCGGAGCCCAGCCCTGGGCCAATATTTTAGGGCACGGACCAAAAAAGTTGAAACGAGAATATCAGAACTGGAGGATCAGTGAAATCATCAGTGGTTAGCACCAGTGCTTCACAGCTACAGGGTCCCAGGTTTGATTCTCGGCTTGGGTCACTGTGCGGAGTCTGCACGTTCGCCCCGTGTCTGCGTGGGTTTCCTCCGGGTGCTCCAGTTTCCTCCCACAGTCCGAAGACTTAAAAAAAAAAAATTTTAGAGTACCCAATTAATTTTTTCCAATTAAGGGGCTATTTAGCATGTTCAATCCACCGAACCTGCACATCTTTGGGCTGTGGGGGCGAAACCCACGCAAACACGGGGAGAATGTGCAAACTCCACACGGCCAGTGACCCAGAATCGGAATCGAACCTGGGACCACGGCGCCATGAGACTGCAGTGCTACCACTGCGTCACCGTGCTGCCCTACCCACAGTCCAAAGATGTGCAGGTTAGGTGGATTGGCTACTCTAAATTGCCCTTCGTGTCCAAAAAGGTTGGGTGGGGTTACTGGGATAAAGTGGAGGTATGGGCTTGGGTAAGGTGCTCTTTCCAAGGGCCGGTGCAGACTCGATGGGCCGAATTGCCTCCTTTTGCACTGTAATATTTTCTGTGGATGCCGATAAATTGTAAGGAACGTAAAGTAAGTTCAGATCTGAAAGGTGGTGGGTTTACATTAAGAGGTGGCAGATGCTTATTTTGGAGAATGAGCAAGCGAAAGATTCAAAGGAGCATTGACAAAATGCAGAGTGGAAGGCACGAGACAAGTTGTGCTGATGGGAGGTGATTGCCCAGATGGGAAAGCGGGCCGGCCCGTGTATGGCAGAACAGTGACAGGTTGGGGCAGCACGGTGGCACAGTGGTTAGCATTGCTGCCTATGGCGTTGAGGACACGGGTTCGAATCCCGGCCCTGGGTCACTGTCCGTGTGGAGTTTGCACATTCTCCCCGTGTTTGCGTGGGTTTTGCCCCCACAACCCAAAGATGTGCAGGGTAGGTAGATTGGCCACTCTAAATTGCCTCTTAATTGGAAAAAATAATTGGATACTCTAAAAGAAAAAAAAGAACAGTGACAGGTCAGAGGGCAATCATGGCTGGAAGGGCAAGAATTCCAGACATGGAGAACCCATGGTTCACAATCACTACACTGCGGTCAGAGACCGGTGTTTGCTGAATGCTGCGGCAGGAATACTCCTGGCCAATGGGAAGTTGGAAGGGGCGTTCGAGTCAGTGAGATTTCCAAAGTCAGTGGCTCAGCCTTCTTTGACAATGTGTAGGGCTGAGAAATTAATGCACGAGAGACGTGCTGAGTTTAAAATATTGCGCCTTTGGGAGACCTGCAACTGGGTCGATATAAAATAGTCTCCAACAAGATGTCATTCAATAGGGGTTTCAGTCCAAAGGATCGGCAAAAATGGAAACATGTTGAGTAACAGAGATTTATTGCCATGATTTAGGCCTGATAACACAGGCCTGATACCAAACAGGAATACATTAAAGACCGGGGTAAGAATGACAGGTTTCCAATCTGAAAGGAAATGAGCAAACTGGTTGGGTTTTTGCACGACTCTTTCATCACCAATTTGTTTTCAATTCATCCATGGGATGTGGGCATCACTGGCTTGGCCAGCGTTTATTGCCCATCCCTAATTGCCCTTAAGAAGGTGCTTGCGAGCCGCCCGCCATCTTGAACCGCTGCAGTCCACGTGGTGCAGGCACACCCACAGTGCTGTTGGAGATAAAGTTCCAAGATTTTGGCCCAGTGACAGTGAAGGCTCGAGTTTTTAACCACAATCAGCCCTCCACTGCCAGATTTTTGCTTTGAATTGTATATGAGTCTCAAGCTGCTATGGTGGGATTTGAACTCACGGTCCCAGGATTATTAGCTCAGTGCAATAACCTACGACAATTCTATAGTTTATTTTTTTCAATGATTTTTATCGGATGTTTAATCAGGGATGTGCAGGTAGGGATAGTGATTATAATTATGATGTGGCTGTCCACACAGCGGTCACCCTGTGGAGTTTGTAATATTCTGGGGTCTGCGATACAATGAGCAGCCATACCCACTTCAAAATTTGAGGTTCTGATTGAGAGTGAAAATTTAAACAATATACTCTCGTGTTGAAGTAGAATAGTGAGCATGGGATGGGTTAGGAAAAGTACTTGATGTGCACTTCAAGAACATCAGGGCATTTAGAAGCTGTGCAGGGAAGAGCGTGAAAGCATGAACAAATGAGTTTTTTAATGCCTTATTGCCTATCTCATTGGCATCGCCAAGCACCCGCCAGGAAATCAGGCTGAAGAGCAGTGAATGCGGTCTGTAAACAAATGGAGCAGTACACAGCAGGATCCCCATGAACAGGAAACCGATGAGTGGCCAGTTTATTTTCTATTTTTGACAGCGTTGGTTGAGGAAAGAATGCCCCTTGGGTCGCTGGGTGAATTCACAGATTGGTTACAGCACCACGAAGAGGCGATTCAGCCCGACACGATGATGCTGGCTCACTGAAGGAACAACTCACCAAGTGCCACTCTCTGCCATCTCCCGATATCCCCGCACATTCTTCCTTTGCGGATAATAATCCACTTCACTCTTGAATGCCTTTGGAGAACATGCCTCCACCACACTCTCAGGCAGTGCATTGCAGATCATGATCACTCACTGTAATGTTAGCATCGCCTTTGCTATCTGACTCCTCTGGTTCTCGACCCTTCCACCTCTTTCTCCTGTTCAGACCCCTCATGATTTTGAATACCTATTAAATCTCTCCACATTCTCTTCTGCAAAAAAAGACTACCAACTTGCCAATCTTTCTAAAGTCCCACATTCCTGCAACCATTCTCATGAAGCTTTTCTGCACCCTCTCTAGGGGCTGGTTTAGCACAGGGCTAAAGAGCTGGCTTTTAAAGCAGACCAAGGCAGGCCAGCAGCACGGTTCAATTCGCGTACCAGCCTCCCCGAACAGGCGCCGGAATGTGGCGACTAGGGGCTTTTCACAGTAACTTCATTTGAAGCCAACTTGTGAGAATAAGCGATTTTCACTTTCACTATTGCCTTCATATCCTTATTCTCGGGATCTTGGATGGTCAGGAGTGGGGAGGTAGAAAGGCAGGTGTTGCACCTCCTGCGCTTGCACAGAAAGGTGCGCTGGAAAGGGAGGGGTTGGTGTGTGTGTGTGGGGGAGGGGGGTGTGGCGGTGACTGTGGAGTGGACCAGGGTGTCAAGGTGGGAATGGTCCCTTCAGTATGCTGAACGGGAAGGGTAGGGGGAGATGTGTTTGGAGGTGTCGTCACGCCGAAGGGAGGTGGCAGAAATGGCGGAGACTGATCCATTGATTGCAGAGGCTGGATGGGGCAGGGGTGGTGGGGATGAAAGCACAAGTCTTGTCAAAAAACTTGGGCGAAGGATAAAGACACAAAGCCACAAGGTTGAAAAGAGAAGATGAGATAAATCAAGAAGTACTAAATAGGTAACATCCCGATCACCCCTCCCTCTTCCATCCTTACCAATTGGGCTGAGGGAGGCAGGGATGAGAAGCGAGGGGTCCTATATGCTTTTTTAAAAATAAATTTAGAGTACCCAATTAATTTTTTTTAATTAAGGGGCAATTTAACGTGGCCAATCTACCTACCCTGCACATCTTTTGGGTTGTGGGGGCGAAACCCACGTAGACATGGGGAGAATGTGCAAACCCCACACGGAGAGTGACCCAGAGCCGGGATCGAACCTGGGACCTCGGCGCCGTGAGGCAGTAGAGCTAACCACTGCACCACTGTACTGCCCTGGAGGCCTATATGCTTGAAATCCTGCGAAAGAATGAGCTTGGGTCGGAAATGGTGTCAAACGAAAGAACGCAGCATTTAAGGTGATGTAGTCGGTCAGACAAGTAAAGACCTTGATTAAAAATAAAGACAAGGATTTTTTGCAGAGGATGAAGCTGCAGGTTAAAGGGGGCAAAGGGGTCACCAACGAATGAGCCTCAGCTTCTCTGAGAAAGCTTGTTATATGATTACTCCCTGGTCAGAGAACATGTAATGACACTGGATACGCTAAAGGAGAGAGAGCGAAGTACATTTAAAATAATAGCAGGGCGAGGAAGGAAGGAGAGCAAATAAAGAATGAGGGCTGAGAGAGCACAGCATTTTGATTGATGCTATCTTTGATGGGCCATCGGGTCAAGTGTTGAGTTTGCTTTGAAGCTTCAAATGCTCAAATTAAATGTGATTCATTCTATCAGTCTTCAGAGTTCTGCTGGAGGGCTGACCTTCTGGATCTCAAAACATCACCTCACATTCGCTTTGCAGATCCTAAGTACCTGCACCACGTGATGGACCGGCCAAGTGGTCACTCTGTTCGTACAGCCGACCGCTTAACAAGATTGTACCTTTTCTGGGCAAAAAATATATATATTTTAATCCGATTGGATGAGTGCCTTGGGAGAGAAGCTGAAAGTGTGGATCAGGACTACAGTACAATATGTGGTTTCAATGAAAGGTGCCTTCTATCTTCATGCTGTGCGTGCCTGCGGATGGCGAGCCCGCCACTGATTGTAATGACTGATTTGTATGCAAATTAAAGAAAAATGGCACAAAAGATTCAGATGGAACTTTGAAGTCAGTATCCATCTTCACCTCCTGCCCCTCCCCCAACACCAGTGATGCTGACATTTATCATGTGAGAATGACTGAGGTAATAACTTATTGATGCTAAATTCATTGCCGAAAGCACTGGACCTTTAAGGACTGGCTGTTCACAAAGAAGGGAGACATTGAGGAAGATTAACCCTAATCTGGTAATTACTGTTGCTGATATTAGAGAATGGTGGATGTTGAATGTCTCAATGTGACATTCCTCAACTGGCTAATCCTGGGGTTAACCTGATTTATTTCATTAGGGGAAGGACACAAGGAGCATCAGACTGAGAAAAGTGAGCATTCAATTACTTTGCCAATTAAGAACGCCAAGCATTCAACTCCATTACAAAGTTGGCATAAAGAGTTCCTTTCAACTGAAGTCCACCTTGGCCAACTCAGAGGCGCTTAAGTACCTACAGTATATGGGGAAAATTATCCCCAAAGTGCTTTGAAACTTGTTGTTCAGGTGAGGGGTTTATTATTAGGGGGCCTCACGGTAGCATGGTGGTTAGCATCAATGCTTCACAGCTCCAGGGTCCCAGGTTCGATTCCCGGCTGGGTCACTGTCTGTGTGGAGTCTGCACGTCCTCCCTGTGTGTGCGTTGGTTTCCTCCGGGTGCTCCGGTTTCCTCCCACAGTCCAAAGATGTGCGGGTTAGGTGGATTGGCCATGCTAAATTGCCCATAGTGTAAGGTTAATGGGGGGATTGTTGGGATATGGGTTACGTGGGTTTAAGTGGGGTGATCATTGCTCGGCACAACATTGAGGGCCAAAGGGCCTGTTCTGTGCTGTACTGTTCTATTCTATTATGTTTCCTGATACTGGACATTGTACACAATACTCCCATCTCTCAACATTTACTCCTCCGTCTTCTCCTACTTTTCCTTTTTGTTATTCGTTTTACGGGATGTGGGTGTCACTCGCTAGGACAGCATTTATTGCCCATCCATAGTTTCCCTTGAGAAGGTGGTGGTGAGCTGCCGCCTTGAACTGCTGCAGTGCCCGTGGTGTACGTACACCCAAAGTGCTCTTAGGGTGCGATTTCCTGGATTTTTACCCAGTGACAGCGAAGGAACGGCGATATAATTCCAAGTCAGGATGGTGAATGGTTTGGAGGGGAACATCCAGGTGGTGGTTTTTTCAGGTGTCTGCTGCCCTTGTCCTTCTAGAGGTAGTGGTCATGGGTTTGGAAGGTGCTGCCTAAGGAACTTCGGTGAGTTCTGACAGTGCATCGGCTGCCACTGTTCGTCGGTGATGGAGAGTATGAATGTGGAAGGGGGGGAGCAGTCAAGCGGGTAGCTTTGTCCTGGATGGTGTTGAGCTTCTTGACTGTTGTTGGAGCTGCACTCATCCAGGCAAGTGGAGAGTATTCCATTACACTCCTGACTTGAGCCTTGTAGATGGTGGACAGGTTTTGTGGAGTCAGGAGATGAGTTATTCTCCGCAGGATTCCTAGCCTTTGGCTTGCTCTGGTAGCCACAGTATTCAAATGGCTAGTCCCGTTCAGTTTCTGGTCAATGGTACCCCCCAGGATATTTATTGTGGGGGATTCACAGCGATGACAACAATGAGGGGCACGGCCATCTTTGAAGCCCAAGTCTTCAGTACTATTGCCGGAATATTGTCAGGGCCCGGAGCCTTGACAGTATCCAGGACATTCAGCCATTTCCTGATATCTCACGGAGTGAATTGAATTGACTGAAGACTGACATCTGTGATGTTGGGGACCTCCAAAAGGAGGCTGAGATAGGTCACCACTCGGCATTGGTGCCAACAACCCTCATTGCCAACAATGTGTTAATGATTATGGTGGTGACATCACAGCCAAATGCTGGCCACCCCCACCCCCAACCCCACCCCCAACCCCACCCCCTCCCGCACCAGCATATTCCTGTCAACACTCACTTGCTAGCTTATAGGAATGGGGACAGTCACTAATTATTGATTCACCCCCCGCAATTCTGAAATCAACCTGAAAACCAAACCTTTAGTGTTAAATAATACTGCGGATTCTGAAAACCTGAAGTAAAAACAGAAAATGCCGGACAATCTCAGCAGGTCTGGCAGCATCTGTGGAGAGAGAAGGGAGCTAACGTTTCGAGTCTGGATGACTTTTTGTTAAAGCTGTCAAAGCTCTGACAAAGAGTCATCCGGACTCGAAACGTTAGCTCCCTCCTCACGCCACAGATACTGTCAAACCGGCTGACATAATGCTTTGGGGACCCGAGTTCAAATCCCATCACAACAAATGGTGAAATTTGAATTCAATAGAAATCTGGAATTAAACGTCCAACGATTGAAACTATTGCCGTAAAGCAAACCAGTCCTGCCATCCTTACCTGGTTTGGCCGACATGTGGCAGCAATGTGTTGCACTCTTAAAAACTTTTCTTGAGTCAGCAAATTCACTTTCACAATTCCACTTGTGGGGTTTGAACTCACAACCTCTGGAACCGAGTCTACTCGGCAATCAAAGCCTCATCCCATGTTACCTGCAGTTTTAAAGAATAGCAGGAAGCAACGCCAGTGTTTTTGGGTGGTGGCGGTGGGCAAGGTACCTCACCCATACCATGGACTTGGAAAATGTGGACAAAAGCGTTTCGCTACAATGTATTCTCCTTAGGTTTTCTCGGCGGGAGGATTGTGTCCCCATCATCGTAGGGGAGTGACATTATTGTGGGATCTTTCCTCAGTAAAGCGTTGCCCACCAGTGGTTTTAATGGACGTGACACAAGTTGAAACATTGATTCAGCCTACAGTTAACACGAGATGCCATATTGGTAATGCAGCATCCGGAACAACCACGCAAAGGATCTTTAAGCATCTAATTGTCTCTTAAATTTCCTGCTTGTGCTCCTTAAGGAGGATGCATGGCATTTTCCTGGATAGCACTTAAACTAACAACCTCTTTTAACAGCGACCAGCTGCTGGAATGCCAATTAGTCATTGGAGAGGATTTTGAGCGCTAGTTAAAGCTTTATCACCTTTGTCTATTCACTTGATACTGAAAGCTTTAAGAGGACTTTTGTAACACATCGGCTGGGCAGATGTTGAGCCTCTAGCAACGCTATCAACATTTATTCCGGAAACTCGCTGAGGACTTTAATTAAAAAGAGTACATTTTGGAAATTTGATAGGAGTCACCAGGAGATAACAAGTTCTTGGTTATTGTCATCTTGCTCGGATTTCACCCTTGGACTGCAGGAGGAAAGAGAAGAGGGCATCAGACAGAGAGAGAGAGACAGAGAGTCGGATTTATTATTGTATAACAAACTGTGGGTTGGAAACTAATGCTAACAAACTGGAACTAACACAAACATTTAAAAAAAATTTTTTAGAGTACCCAATTAATTTTTTTCCAATTAAGGGGCAATTTAGCGTGGCCAATCCACCTAACCTGCACATCTTTGGGTTGTGGGGGCGAAACCCACGCAGACACGGGGAGAATGTGTAAACTCCACACGGACAGTGACCCAGAGCCGGGATCAAACCTGGGACCCTCGGCGCCGTGAGGCCGCAGGGCTAACCACTGCGCCACCGTGATGCCCAACTAACGCAAACATAACTAATCACGACAAATTCTCCTTCAGACTCCCCCTAGATTACAGTGTCACGTGCTATTACTTGCCTGACATCTGCTGGTTGGAGGCTGAACATATTTACATGTACACTTGCTGATGCATTTCACTGCAGAGACACCCTTGCATATTGGCCTCTCCCCCAGCCAGTACTCCCCATCTCTTCAATGGAAGTGAGTTGTTGCATTTAGCCCCAAGGAAATTGCACCAAATCAGTGCCTGAGTGCCAACATGTGGCTGTCAGTTTCAGCCCCTGCAGGCATGTTTCTATTATGATAATCATCATTTAGCCCAAATATTGCATGCTAAAGCCATACATTCAAACACTGAATTCTGTAACCTCATGGCGTGGAACATCCCCTCCTCTATCATCACCATCAAGCCAGGAGATCAACCCTGGTTCAATGAGAAATGCAGGAGCGCTTGCCAGGAGCAGTACCAGGCAAACCGTAAAATGAGGTGATACCTGGTGGAGCTACAACACAGGACTACTTGCGTACCAAACAGTGGAAGCAGCAAACAATAGACAGAGCTAAGCGATCCCACAGCCAATGGATTAGATCAAAGCTCCAGGTTCCTGACACATCCTGCCGTGAATGGTGGTGGGCAATGAACTCACTGGAGGAGGAAGCGCCACAAATTTCCCCATCCTCAATGATGGGGAGAGCCCAGCTCATCAACGCAAAAGACAAGGCTAAAGGACTTGCAAATAATCTACAGCCAGAGGTATCGAGTGAATGATCCATCTCGGTCTCCTCTGAAGGTCCCCAGTATCACAACTGCCAGACTTCAGCCAGTTCAATTCACTTCACGTGCCATCAGGAAATGGCTGAAGGCACTGGACACTGCAAAGGCTATGGGCCCTGACAATATACTTCTCCAGAATTACCCACAATGCAGGACAAATTCAATCTGGCCAATCACCAGCTCATCAGTTGATATCAGCATAAGATGGAAGATGCATTGCAGCAACTCATGAAGATTCCTTCAACAGCACCTCCCAAACCAGCGACCTCTACAGGACAAGGGCAGCAGGCGCATGGGACACCACCATGTGAGAGTTCCCCCCAAGCCACACACCACCCTGACTTGGGAATATAATCACCATTCCTTCACCGCTACTGGGTCATAATCCTGGAAATTCCTTCCTAACAATCGTGTGGGTGAACCTATACCAGATAGACTGCAGCGGTTCAAGGAGGCAAGTCACCACCATCTTCTCAAGGGCAAATAGGGATGGGCCAAGCCAATGACACCTACTTCCCAATGAAAGAGTAAAAGACGCTTCAATGTGGTAGGCTGACAAAAACGATGTGAACTTTGTTGCAGGTTCCTTGCAAATGCAGTCGTTCCCCCAGTGATGCACTAAACTCAGACTATCCCAATTACATTGTGTCGCCCGCCACCACATAGCTGAAAAACGCTACTGGCCTGTTTTGTGTGCGACACTGAAAAAATAATTACCTGTAATTATACGACTTACCAACTCATAAATCCAGGGAAGCGCAATCTTTCAGAGTTGATTAGTGTTAGGCTCTGAGCAAACAACAGGATCACAATGAGATTGATTGAGACAAACAGACTCAGTCAAATGCAATGGAGGCAGCACAGACGATGTGCCAGTGATGGATTGGTCAATTGGACTTCATGAAAGATGTAGACTGTGCCAGGAATCTTAATATTGATTCATGCTCCCAGGATTTGGCATTGGGCCTTTCGAAAGGCCACCTGAAGAAATGTGGCCTCAAGTCCCAGGAGCTGTTTAAGGGACTGGGAATCACAAGGTGAGATTCAGATTACCCCCCAGTTGTTCTCTGGTTTTTCCTCCTTACAATTCCAAAGTGATTGGCTTGTCGTTTAGAAGCCAGACCAAAGGGAGCACTCTGTAGTCCGTGTCTAGCTAGATTTAGGAGACTGTTCGACCTGAGGGGAGCTGAACCCACAACTGTCCTTACTCACCATCTTTTAAAAAAATATTTCAAAGGATGTAGGCCTCGCCGGCAAGGCCACCCTTAGTTACCCTTGAAAAGAGTGCCTTGATTCCACCATTTCAGAGAGCAGTGGAGAACCTTGCGGTGAATCTGCAGCCACATATCTGACAGACAGGGGTAAGGTTGGCAAATTTCCATCTGAGCAAACCAGATGGTTCTGATGGTCTTTCTGACAATCGATGATAGTTTCATGGGTTGGAATTCTCCCAAAGTGTGGTCTCCGGTGGGAAACGTGGTGTGATTCCCACCGGCTGGGTCGACAGGATCCAGGCCGCAATCCACCCACGCATCGAAATTTTATTTGGAGGTGAGCGAGTTTTGCACCGGCATTGAGGGGGCCGGGGCGTAAACGTGGCGGCAAGCCCGGCTTCACAAAGATCGGGGTGCCGTGTTTAATGGCCGCCCCCATCTCAAAAGTGACAGGAAAGGCCACCCAACATTGCCAGCATGGGGGCTTCAGTCGCCATCCCTCAACATCAGCAGCATTGAGGCTTCAATGCACTGACCCCCCCCCCCCCCCCCCCATGGTGACCATTAAATTTAAATTGCACCAGCTGCCATGGTGGGATTTGAACCCATAGGTTATGAAGCCGTGTCTTCATGGCATTAGCCGGGGTCTTTGGTTTACTCGTCCAGTGACATTACCACTATGTCAGAGCGTTCCCCCCACAGCGGGCCCTGGGAAGCGATGCAAGACCACTGGCTGGGTTTTCATCCATGCCTACTTCAGTGGCATGGAGGGTACCTTGTGATATTCTTATTGACACCCCATCCAAGATCAAACAGTTCACGGTTCAAGAGTGCAGGGGCCAGGTTTGCATTTTCCATCGTGTAGCGGCTACCCATTTTGAAGGGCCTTTAATTAACCTGAACAGGCAGCTGGCCAGTGGAGCTGAAGATGCTTCATTGATGGCCGCTTCAGGGGAAGTAAAGGAACGCTGACGAATCCAGGATGCTCAAAACAAAAAAGAAAATCCCCTCTTGTATCACCTAAACTTTGAAAAGGATTCGAAGACTCTCGAGAACAAAATGGCAAGTCGGGAAGCAAGCTGAAATTGGTTTTTAAATTAATGAGATAGATAGATTAATTTTTCTGTACCTTGATGTACAGAGAGATTCCCAGCTTGGCTGATTTTTTTTTTCAAAGGGAACTCAGTTTAATGAGAGAAAAGCTGTGCCAAGTTTAATGAGATTCGTGTAAAAGAAACAGACTGAAGTTATGGAACAGGAGGCCAAAGTTTAAGGAGATATATACGGAGCGAGAGTTTTAACGGAGCGTGCTGTCTTTCAAAAGGCCCGGAGTGAGTCTTTTCTTTTATGCCCTCGCGATGTGCCTTAATATTTTTTCAACTAATTTTAGAAACCTTTCTGTGCGAGGAAGTTCTAGCTATCTACCAGAGAGAAAGTGAGGCTCAAAGAGGTTCAGTCTCTCTGAGAACAATTGTTATGTCCCTTTTGTCTGTACAATTCTGTTCCATCTCTGAAGTCTTTCAGGCAGAGTAGATATTTTAAGTAAAACATATAGATTCACTGACAAAGCAGCAGGGCAGAGTGAAACAATGTCCTGAAAGCACTATTACCCAAATCTAGGCATCTGTGACTCAACTTTTCATGACAATCTGAGGAATCTTCTATCTCTGCAGCATGTTTAAGGGCGGCAGGGCAGCACAGTGGTTAGCATTGTTGCTTCACAGCTCCAGGGTCCCAGGTTTGATTCCCAGCTTTGGTCACTGTCTGTGCGGAGTCTGTACGTTCTCCCCGTGTCTGCGTGGGTTTGCTCCGGGTGCTCCGGTTTCCTCCCACAGTCCAAAAATGTGCAGGTTAGGTGGATTGGCCACGTTAAATTGCCCCTTAAGTGTCCAAAATGGTTGGGTGGGGTTACTGGGTTCCGGGGATAGGCTGGAGCTTGTAAATGGGTGATCTTTCCATGGGCTGGTGCAGACTCGAAGGGCTGAATGGCCTCTTTCTGCACTGTAAATTCTATGTTCTATGTTTTGAATTGGGACAAAAAAAAAACCAAAACATAATTTCTGGCTGGAACTTATTGTGGAAGTAATTGCCAGGCATAGACTTAACATATCCGTATGACATTCCTCTCTCTGTTTAGCTCAGTTGGCCGGACAGCTCGTTCGTGATGATAGTGAAGCCAACAGCGTGGGTTCAATCCTAGCACCGGCTGAGGTCATTCAGGAAATCCCCATCTTTTCAACCTTGCCCCTCGCCTGAGGTGTGGTGATCCTCAGGTTAAATCACCAGCAGTCAGCTCTCCCCACCCCTCAAAGGTCATCTGGGATGGTGACGACTTTACTTACTGACTTTATGTTATTTTAGTGGTGGAGTTATCCCACTTAAAATAAACAGGTTGCTGTTTGCCATAAGATAATGGTTGCATATAATGACACCACAAGTCGACACTGGAATGGAAATGATGGGCAACGCCCCTATCATTCACACTTGGAGGTAGCTCTTCGGTAAGTGACTGGGATTGATTTTATGTACATAAATTGGATTATGCTACCATCCCCCACTCCAGCCTGCTGCAGATTTTGCCACAATTTCAGTGACCTCCACCTCCAGGTACCATGGCCCAAAGAGAGGGCACTGGCGACCACAGATTGGATTGGCCCATAATGATGCTTGGCAAAGTACAGTGGTTTGCGGTTGCCTTCTGCAGCATAGCTGATCACTCTTTACCATCTGCCATTGGGTGTATTGGAAGGATTTACAGACTGACAATTAACCTATTTGGCCACATTAAGTGTCATCAAGTCCTGAAGTGGGACTTGAACCCAGATATTCCAGCCTAGAGGCAAGAACACTACCCATTGCACCACAAGATGTCCTGTTCAGTGACAACAAGGCCCATCCCATCCACAATTTATTGGCTGGCACAGTGGTATCAAACATTCACTCTGTAAAAATATTGAAACACCATTCAGTATTTATCAGCTAATATCAACAATAGTCACAACAGCAACGTATATTTATATAGCGCCTTTAATGTAACAAAACATCTCAAGGAATGTTGTAAAGCATGATTTTAGCATTACACCCCAGAAGGTACTATTAGGTAGGATGTAAGGAGCGTTGTAAAGGTAGTATCCTAGGCCCAACATCTTCAGCTGCTTCATCAATGACCTCTCTTCCATCATAAGGTCAGAAGTGGGGATGTTTGCTGACGACTGCACAATGTTCAGCACCATTCGCGACTCCTCAGATAATGAAACAGTCCATGTCTAAATGCAGCAAGACCTGGACAATATCCAGGCTTGGGCTGCAAGTGGCAAGTTACATTCACGCCACACAAGTGCCAGGCAATGGCCATCTCCTGCAAGAGAGGATCTAACCGTCGCCCCCTAACATTCAATGGCATTATCATCTCTAAATTCCCCACAATAAACATCCTGGGGGTTACCATTGATCAGAAGCTGAACTGGACTCGCCACGATAATATTGTGGTTAACAGGTCAGGTCAAAGACTAGGAATCCTACGGTGAGTAACTCATCTCCTGACCCCACAAAGCCTGTCCACCATCTACATAGCACAAGTCAGGAGTGTAATGGAATACTCTCCACTTGCCTGGATGAGTGCAGTTCCAACACTCAAGAAGCTTGATGTTATCCAGGACAAAGCAGCCCGCTTGTTTGTTACCCCCTCCACAAACATTGAAACCCTCCACCACTGGCGCACAGTGGCAGCAAAGTGTACCATCTACAAGATGCACTGCAGGAACTCGCTAAGGTTCCTTAGACAGCACCTTCCAAACCCACCACTACCATCTAGAAGGACAAGAGCAGCAGACACCTGGGAACCCCACAACCTGGAGGTTCCCCTCCAAGTCATTCACCACCCTGACTTGGAAATATATCGCCGATCCTTCACTGTCGCTGGGGCAACATCCTGGAACTCCCTCCCTATCAGCACTGTGGGTGTACCTACACCTCAAGGACTGCAGCGGGTCAAGAAAGCAGCTCACCACCACCTTCTGAAGGGCAACTAAGGATGTGCAATAAATGCTGGCCCAACCAGTAAAGCCCACATCCCATAAATTAACTTTTTAAAAGGAAGAAAAAAAAAGATGCAGAGAAGATTAATGAGAGTAGTCAGAGCTTGGGGGCCATGGCAGCTGAAGCTTTGGCTGTCAATGGTGGGCAAATTAAAATTGGGGGTGCTCAAGGGGCCATAGGAACATAGGAGCAGGGATAGGCCGTTCAGCCCTTTGAGCCTGTTCTGCCATTCAATAAAATCACAGCTGATCTGCTCATGTCTCAACTACACTTTGCCCTCAGCTCCTCATAACCCTCAACTGCTTTGTCTCTCTAACACTGTCTTGAGTAAGTTCAATGGCGCAACCGCTACTGCTCTCAGGAGAAGAGAATTCCACAGGCGCACAGCCCTTTGAGGGAAAAATAGTCTCCTCATCTCCATCTTAAACAGTAAACTTCTTGGTCTGGGGATTGAGTTCCCCAGTTCTAGTCTCTCCCTCAAGCAGAAACATCCTCACGTTATCCACCCTGTCAAATCCCCTCAGGATCTTACATTTTCTAATATGATCACATCTCATTCTTCTAAACTCCAACGGGTAGCGGCCAGAATTCGAGCAGCACAGCTACCTTGAAGTGTGTGTGGCTGGAGACGATTACAGAGGCGAGTCCATCGAGGGATTTGAAAACAAGGATGAAAACTTTTAAATCTTCCATTTGTAGGCTTGCAATGATGATAAAAGCCTTGAAAGGGGGAATATTTGGAGGAGACACCACCCACTGGGGATAATTTTGATATTGTGCAATATGTGCAATGCTCGACAATGAATGTTGACATCAATGGATGTCTTGAAAATGGCCCTTAGTGAGTGGTTTGGTCACTGGTCCTTGACCCGAGGACAGTCGCATCTTTGTTCACATAAAACTCTCCTATTGCAGTCCCGCTCCCTTCCAGTTTCCCCCTTGTATTTTTCCCCCTTGTATTTTCTGAGTGGTTGCTTCTCTGGTATTTCTTTTCTTACATTCTGCAGATAGAAATGCCAAAGGAAAGGTTTGATGGTAAAGGATGGAAGAATTTTTCACAACAGGTACAGGTCCCATTGCTCCAATAAGCTTGTCCCTTCACGCTTTACAGCTGCCTGCCCCCTTCACGCTCCTGAAAATACTGAGGTAAAAATTGGTTCCGGTCTATATTTACATAACCCGTGAATGGAGCTTGCGTCCTAACCGTCACTCTCGCCCCAAATTGCTCTGTGGTGGCTGGTTGTTAGTTCCTCTCCCTGGTGAGTTTGTGATAAAAAGGACCGCGCGGGTGAGGAATAATCAGATGGTGCTGCGCACACCCACTCGGCCAAGACGTCAAGAATTGATGCTTGGACAAGGCGTGGGTGGGTCATCAGAACCTCTCGGAGCCTTTATCACAGCATAAAACAGCATCTTCAGTGAGAATGGGCTGAAAATGGACAGGGAGACAGGAAATATTTAATCAAGTGTCACTTTAGAATGACTTAGAGCTCGCCTGCCACTGCACAGGCAAGGTAGGCCAATTTGAAAGCGATGAAAGTTCGCCCTACCCTATAATAACTGACGTGGCCACAATGAGAGGTGTCACCGGAATGCACGCCTCAGTCTGAAGCATTTGAGTAGCTTTGAAATGCTGCAGTGCTGGTGGCGATAATGTGAAATCGAATGAGGCCAAGAGGAAACCGGTACAGGCCAAAGGAAAACACAAGGGGCGCAATTCTCCGCACTCACGACGGTGCGGAGAATAGCGGGGCTCGTAAAATTTTATGGCCACTCTCGTCTGACGCCCTCCCGCTATTCTCCCCCCCCCCCCACGCCCGACTCCCGATACGAATCGCTGCCGCCGTTTTTTTACGGCCAGCAGCGATTCTCAGCTGTCCGATGGGCCGAGTTCCCAGCCCTTTACGGCTGTTTTTACGAACGGCAAACACACCTGGTCTGGCCGTTCGTAAAAACGGCCGTAAAGTGCCGATTTTTAAAACCATGGCACCGATTGGCACGGCAGTACCACGACCGTGCCAAGGGTGCCATGGGCCCGCGATCGGTGGGCACCGATCGCGGGCAGCGGGCCCGATGCCCGCGCACTCTTTGTCCCTCCGCCGCCCCGCTGTATCACTTCGCGGGGCGGCTGAGGGGCATCCCGGCCCGCGCATGCGCGGGTTTCGCGCAAATGCGCGATGACGTCATCCACGCATGCGCGGGTTGGAGTCTTCCAATCCGCGCATGCGCGGCTGACGTCATATGACGCGTCAGCCGGCGCAAACTCTGGCAAGCGGGCTTAACGAAATTCGTTAAGCCCGTGATGCCGGAGTTTACGGCGGCGGCATGCTAGCCCCGACCGGGGACCAGAATCGGTTCCCGGTCGGGGAGGGGGGGGCTGGCATCAAACCCGCCCGGATTTGACGCCAGCCTTACGATTTCTCCCCCTCTGGGAGAATCGCACCCAAGGTTGTTGGAAGTGCACAGCAAGATCCAACAATGACCAGGGCCGGTGCTAGGAATTGCGGGCCCAATTAGAAAAGTGATGGCGGGGCCCCTGCTCTACAAAAGTAAAAATTTATGTATGTTTATATTTCGTGTAGTATGCTCGTCTTTAACCAAAAAAAAACATTAAATGCTTGATATACTAAAATTTTGAAAGACAATATGAAAGTTTTATTTTTTTAATCAGTTTTAGTTTTGAAAAACTTCTTTCACCTGATGCGACTGTTAGAATACAGAAAAGGCTTCAAACGGTAACTCTGTCGCTGCTGGCGCGGGGGCCCCTTAAGGTGCGGGGCCCAATTTGATAAAATTGGTCAAATAGGCTTAAAACCGGCCCTGACAGAGACCTAGGGAGGAGGTCAGGTTAATATTCCATTGGACAGACCAACCCCCAAACGTGAGCCCTTCTGTGTCTGATATTCAGGTGCTGCCAGGCTGTGCATAACTAGTATTTTGACAACGCAAGGCATTCCGAAACAGGAATTAGATAAAACCTTGAGGGGGGGGGGGGGGGGGGGGGGGGTTGAAATCTGACAGAGCAGTGGGAGTGTGAGAAGGGCAAGTGGGACTAACGGAATAGATTTTTGAAAGAATTGATGCAGCCCTGATGATCCAAATGGTCTTTTTCAGTGTTGTATCAATCTATAAAAGCATCAGGATACCCTATCCAGTTTCCCTGGGTGGTTATTTCTACCATTTCATCAACTCTGTACCAACTTGCAGCCCCACCATTTCCTATTTCAAGGAACGCTAAGGCCATTGGAACAGGTTTTGTCAAACATAGAGAATAGCAGGAGTAGACTATTCAGCTGCCTTGCCTGTTCTACCATTCAATATGATTGTGACTGATCCTTTATATTAATGTCATATAATCATTGCTCTCTCACCCCATACCCCTTGATATAGTCTAAAAGCAAATTACTGCGGATGCTGGAATCTGAAATGAAAGAGAAAATGCTGGAAAATCTCAGCAGGTCTGGCAGCATCTGTCGGGAGAGAAAAGAGCTGACGTTTCGAGTCCGAAGACTCTTTGTCAAAGCTTTCACTTATGGCATCAAGCAGGGTAAGCAGTCAATCACATTGAAGTATCCTCACAGACAGCAACCCAGGAAGTAAAAAGCGTTTAATCCCTTAACTTTTCATTTTAAAATAATTGTGACATACTCATGGGATTAAGGGAGAAACTAAAATATCATAAGCAAATTAAAAAAAAAACATTCAAAACAACTGCCATTTATCATAAGGGAGAAATATGACGTTCACCAAACATAGAAATATTCCGTCAGGGCCAACATGAGTGTCAGCAGTAATTATAAATTTAATACCCTGTTAATAAAATCATTTGTGTCTCATTCACAAAAAGGTGCAACTTTTGAAAGTGTTTATTTGTAGCAAGACTAATTTCAGAACATTGCAACTTTCTATCAGTTCAATGATTTTCAATTGATTGCAGTCTGGGTGGACTTCAATAGCGCACCACCGTTCGAGGAAGTACAGAGTCCCTGACAACTATTTCTGGGTTTAACTGCGCATGTTGGGACTCCAGAAGTGGCTTTCAGTTTCAGAGGAATACCGAGCCAATTAATGTCACCTCTACTGCAAAGAACTTACACCTTGAAGGTAGATTAAAACTTTTATCTTCTGTGAGATAGCAGAGTCTGAGAATATAGTCTGAGGATATGGGGTAGACCATTTAGGACAGAGATGAGGAGAAACTTGACCCAGAGAGTGGTGAGCCTGTGGAATGCATGACCACAGAAGGTAGTTGAGGCCAAAAATATATATTTTTTTTATTATACATTTAGAATACCCAATTCTTTTATTTTCCAATTAAGGGGCAATTTAGCGTGGCCAATCCACCTATTCTGCACCCTATTTTTGGGTTGTGGGGGTGAGACCCACGCAGACAAGGGGAGAATGTGCAAACTCCACACGGATGGTGACCCGGAACCAGGATCGAACAAGGGTTTTCAGCACGTGAGGCAGCAGTGCTAACCACTGCACTACCATGCCACCTGTTGAGGCCAAAATATTGCATGTTTTCGAAAAGCAGTCAGATATAGCACTTGGGGCAAAGGGGATCAAAGGATATGGGGGGGGGGAAAAAGACGGATTCAGGCTATTGAGTTGAATGATCAGCAATAATCATAATGAATGGTGGAGCAGGCCTGAAGGGCCAAATGGCCTCCACCTGCTCCTGTTCTCTATGTTTCTATGGGACTGAGAGAAATTAAGGCAAAAAGAGGGAAATGGACATGGGCTTTTGCCTTCTCATTGCAAATTAACCTCCTCCCCCACTCCCAGCTGAAACGTCAATGGTGAGCCCACCCACGATCCTGACGGCGACCCTTCAAAAATGTAACGCCGGGAATGGTGTTCATTGTATGGAAGCAAGATTTGTGCCCCTTTCTTGGGAGTAAGTCCCGCCCTCGAGAGCTGCCTGCCAATTGGATGGCTGACAGCTCTGTGGTCACAGCAGCGCCAAATCGGAGCGGTGGCCAGTGCTGGGACTACTGGCAGTCCCACCACACCGAGGAGCCCAGGTTAAGTCAGGGGTGTCGGAGAGGGAGTGGGCTGGTTTCAAAGAGGCTGGGGAGACAGTGATACCAGCGCATTCGCGAAGTGGTTGGGAATCCTGTGACTTTGACTTGTCTGGTGATGCTGTCAACTTCATTTTTCATTCTTTATGATTATTGGTCAATGAGCAACGTACTCGCAATCAACTTTCAAATGGACATGAACATTTGAATTGAATTGGATTTGAAGGGGAATGACCTCTGATGGGGCCATGGGAGCCCCAAAGAGATCCCTCGCCCCTTTGCTCAAGCTTCTAGGCTTCCAGCAAGGCATGGGCCTCTCCCTGGGTAAAATACGGTAGCACAATGAGGCTCTTAAGTTGCCAATAATTGGTCTCCCTTGTCACCCCTCCAATACATTTCAAACAGGTTGAGGGGGGGTAGAAAGGCCACTTGCTGATATTACATGTCCCACCTACTCCTACCACATCCGTCAAACTCCCCAACATCAAATCCATCCCTTTTCGATCTCTCACCAGCTATGTTTTGGGGAGTATATGGAAGTGAACCGAAGAATAAGAGCGAGGTTGGTGACAGTAGAACAAGGGGGAAGATGAAGATAAATGTTACAGGCAGTTCAGAGGGGAAGAGGGAGGGCTGACGTGAGATGGGGTGAGGACAAAGGGAGGCACGGTGGCACAGTGATTAGCACTGCTGCCTACGGCGCTGAGGACTTGGGTTTGAATCCCAGCCCTGGGTCACTGCCCGTGTGGAGTTTGCACATTCTGCTCGTGTCTGCGTGGGTCTCAGCCCCACAGTCCAAAGATGTGCAGGCTCGGTGGTTTGGCCACGCAAAATTGCCTCTTCATTGGAAAAAAGTAATTTGGTACTCTAAATTTAACAAAAAGGATTGAGGACAAGGTCGGACAGAGTCTGCATGTTCTCTCTGTATTTGTGTGGGTTTCCTCCGGGTGCTCCGGTTTCCTCCCACTAATCATGAAAGATGTGATTGTTAGGTGAATTGGACGTTCTGAATTCTCCCTCAGTGTACCCGAACAGGCGCCGGAATGTGGCGACTGGGGCTTTTCACAGTAACTTCATTGCAGTGTTAATGTGAGCCTACTTGTGACAATAAAAATTATTAAAGGGAACAGGGTGTGGGCAGCACGGTAGCATTGTGAATAGCACAATTGCTTCACAGCTCCAGGGTCCCAGGTCGATTCCGGCTTGGGTCACTGTCTGTGCGGAGTCTGCACGTCCTCCCCGTGCGTGCATGTTTCCCCTCCGGGTGCTCCGGTTTCCTCCCACAGTCCAAAGATGTGCAGGTTAGGTGGATTGGCCATGATGAATTGCCCTTAGTGTCCAAAATTGCCCTTAGTGTTGGGTGGGGTTACTGGGTTGTGGGGATAGGGTGGAGGTGTTGACCTTGGGTAGGGTGCTCTTTCCAAGAGCCGGTGCAGACTCGATGGGCCGAATGGCCTCCTTCTGCACTGTAAATTCTATTTAAAAGTTGAAAAGTTAGGGATATAATGGAACGAAAAGGATAGACAAAGCACAAGCGTTTTGTAGAGGTGCTGCAAAATCAGCCTTTTAGGTTAACATTTACCTTATCAGCCCCACCCCAAAAGCAGTCTTTAACCATGGACGCCTGCTTTTCCCAGCCCACCATCACACGTCAACGCCCCGTCGAAAGGAAATGTGGAAAAGACTGAGTGAGGAGCAAAATAAGGAATTAAGTGGAGGAAAACAGAAGAGGACGAGAGGGACTGGAGGATGGGGAAAGCACTGGGAAGACTAGAAACAGACGAGGGAAGCAACAGCATTGCGTCCACTTCCTGTGAATATCACACAACCTCCAACACACACTGTTGACTTGAGCAGAATCTGATTCATGAACCATGTCAATCAGTACCCCTTGACAATGGCCGGAGCATTGCATGACCCTCGGTACACAGTGTATCACAGATTCAAGGTGAATAACATCACGGGCCCGAAACAAAAACATTAGACAGCTGTACATGATTTTTTTTTAATAAACTTTATTCTATATTACAAATAGTAAATTTTTCTGAACTGCAAAATAGGAGTGCATCATATTTACATACACAGGTATACAATTGATTTAACAAAGTTCTGAAGCTTGCCTTTTATCAAGTCATTTGATTTCTTTGTTTAAGTATATTTAATTACAGTCATTAATTAGGATAAAAACCTATGTTTGCTTTGTCTTGACACTTTCTAACACTGGTTTCTAAGGATAGGTCGTTACAAATCGTTTTATTCCTTTGTCGTCAATTTAAATGGAAAGATGTTCGCATAACAATCCATTCGGGATGGGCGCGCGATTTTAGACCAAAAAAGGAAAATTTCAACAAAAAAAAAAAAATTTCAAAACGGACACATCCACAATCATGGCATTTGCTCATTTTCTGTTGCCGCAAAATCATATAACATGCGCTTCTTGTTTTAAATAAAGGACAAAACATATCCAAAAGAAAATTAGTAGCCAGGTCGCCCAGGCCATTGCCAGGACTGACCAATCACATTCACATCACAAGTCTGGCACAGTTCAAGGCAAAAAAAAAGAAGCCGTTTCTTGCTTTATTCCCTTTAAGTCTTTTTCGGAGCTGAATGAGTCAGAGGGCAGCTTCAGATTTCACAATAATATGATATCCATGTCCATCCGATACACATTCTCCGGGTGGGGGTGAGGAGGGGGAAAAAAGAGGCTCCAGTTTTTAAAGTGTTTCAATACCGACCGTGTGATGGTGCAAGGCTTGCGTTTCCCATCCCCCCCCCCCCTCCCCACCCCACCCCTCCTCTGACCCCATCCCAACCCCAGGTTTCTGGCTCCTCCTACATCTAACACGTGCAAATCATGTTTGTTGCTTTCACAATTCAATTCTTTTTTTTCGTCTCGTTCTCCTATAAATAAAATTCGCAGTTTGTCAATCTGTCCTTCTTCCTGTGCAAATAAAGAGGAATGCTTGTTTGAAGCTAGCATGTCGTACAATTTTTTTTTTTTGTATTTTTCTCGTGGAACCTCACACATTAGGTAGACGTCTGTAAATAAATTGTGTTTTTTTTTTTCCACAGTGGCACTTATTTTCGAACAGCACTGAAATCCTTTGGTCTTCGCTGGATAATCCATTGTTTCCAAACCAAATGTCCTTTTTTGTTCTCCAGTATCCCAGAGTTCCAAAATGTCCCCAATCTCTGGTGGAAAAAAAATGGAGTCTGTCCATTTGTCTGAAATCGGTTCACATGATCACCGACACGTTTTTCTGCATTTCCTCGTACAAGGTTTCGGATTTAGAGTACCTTTCTTTGCTTAAGCGTTTGTGTGTGTGTGTGTGTCTGATTATTCCTCTCCCTGCACCATGTCCCACATTCATAGCTCTGGAATAAATCTTATCCCCCACCCCCCCAATCCAACACTCGAGATCAGCCCACCACCATTTTGTGGGGGGGCTCTCTTTCCCCCCCCTCTCACAGCCCTTCACCATATACACTGCGATACTCATGCACACATTTTTGTTTCTCATAGGTCTTCCGTCTCGGACCGTGAAGTCAACCTAATAAGAAACTATATCACTGTCTCATCGATCTCATGTTCAAAGGTATTTCTGTGGCAAGGTCTCCGATTTCACCCACCCCCCCCAAAATAAAAACAGCCCGAGGCAAATGCTTGGCTGAAGCCATATCAGATATCAATCTGTCCCCAAAGGAAATCGCTGACAATCTCCCACAGAATGTGAGAATCTTCTGTCTTTCCTGGTTCCCGTCACTTCGGCAGCGAGAATGAAGACTGTTGAGTTCCTCTGGAGATGGTGGCTGAGAAGACCACCGTGAGCCTTAGTCCTTTACCAATTTTTTTTTTTCTACGTGAGTGATTTCTGTTTCATTTTTCTAAAAAATCATGAGGTGATTTGCGTAGTTTTAACCTTTCACTGACCTTTTGACATATCCAATAATGTTATGGGTTTGTGAGAGAGAGAGAGAGAGAGAGAGAGAGAGAACGAGAGAGAATAAAAGATGAAGAGGCAGAGATAATGAAGAGAGATAGATGATCAGGGTGACTTTGCTTGTAACCAATCATAACTAGCACTTGAGAGGCGACCATCTTTAGTCAGGCACAGCTTGGCTTCTTTTACCCAGCGTTCCTTGGGAGTGCCACTCAGCTCTCTATGGACATAAGGGCAACCACCTGTTCAAGTTTGTAAGCTAATCTCTGCCTCCTTGACTGATCTTCACATTCTAGAGTATTGACTACCTGTGGATGAGAGCACAAAAAGAGGATGTTAATATTGAGTTTGTATGTCATACAGAAACATATAATTGTTACATATTTTGTCCAGACAGGTTCATAGCACACTGTATTGAGTCAACTGATCACAATAAAATGGATGGTGAGAAAACCGTGTCAGGGAGGGGAAAAGGGGGTCACAGATGCCCACTGCTATTTGCTTTCAAGGCACGTTCGCAATTAAGTTCATAGAATAGGATTGGGCTTAGCACGATGGGCAACACGGTAGCATAGTGGTTAGCACAATTGCTTCAGCGCTCCAGGGTCCCAGGTTCGATTCCCGGCTTGGGTCACTGTCAGTGCGGAGTCTGCATGTTCTCCCTGTGTCTGCGTGGGTGCTCCAGTTTCCTCCCACAGTCCAAAGATGTGCAGGTTAGGTGGATTGGCCATGCTAAATTGCCCTTAGGTGTTCAAAATTGCCCTTAGTGTTGGGTGGGGTAACTGGGTTGTGGGGATAGGGTGGAGGCGTGGGCTTGGGTAGGGTGCTCTTTCCAAGAGCCGGTGCAGACTCGATGGGCCGAATGGCCTCCTTCTGCACTGTAAGTTCTATGATCTATGATACTCCCAGTGGCCAAGTAGGTGGGTGTCACTTAGGGCGGAATTCTGTGGCCGCACCCGCCTGACGACTGGAGAATCCCGCCCGAGGTCAATGGACTTTTCCACAGTCCGCGTCCCGCCCGTGGCAATCTTGCAGCGGGCACGGTGGAAGAGTCCAGCCCTTGATGTCTGGGTGGATGTCCAGCAGGATACGTGTGACGAAGGTTGGTGTGGAATCATTAAGTTGTTGGAACCTGTAAAAAGCTCCCGTGAGGTAGGACTAACCTACATTCCCTATCAGTTAGCATAAAGGTGGGGCTGGATTCTCCGCCGGCGGGTTCTCCATTTTGCCGGCGCCCGGGAGTTTCCCGACGGCGTGGGGCTGCCCCACAATGGGAAACCCCACTGACCGGCCGCCGTAACGGAGCATCCCGCCGGCGGGGTGAAACGGAAATATGGCACGTCGGGGTGGAGAATCCAGCCCATGGTTTCAGCAACAGAAGACACATTCACAGCCTATCAGTTTGGCAAACGCAAGGAATGGTTGAGGTGAATAGCACTTAAGGGGGAGCTGGATAAACACGCAAGGGGAAATAAAGAATAAAAGGATATGTTGATGGTCTAAGATAAAGAACATAAACATCAGCTCAGCCCAATGGGTCAAATGGCCAATTTTGTGCTGGACACGCTGTGTAATCAGACAATGAATCCTCTCGCTACGTACTGCCCACCATACACAAAAGCAGCAACCGGTTAAGTAAATCTTGATTAAGCTCTAAGCTCTTGTTGATAAGGTTACAGTCAGTGCTTCCCTCTGGCTTCTCATCGAGTTACAGAATTGTTACAGTTCCTTGGAATGAGAATCTTTAGAATTCTCTACCCCGGAGACATGTGGATGCTCTATCGTTGATTACATTTAAGACTGGGACAGACGGATTCTTGATCTCTCGGGGTATTAAAGAATACGGGGAGCGGGTGGCGAAATGGAGTTGAAACTCCACGATCATATTGAATGGCGGAGCAGGCTCGATGGGCTGTGGGCTCTTGCTCCTAGTTGTTTTAAATGTCTGTTTAATTGGGTTTTTTTTTAATTTAGGAAGAAGAGCACAAAACAAGCAAAAGCAAAAAAGGTGTCAATGTACAACAGGTACAGCCCAAAATAGCAGTCATTACAGCGTTAGGAACAACAAGATCAAATGAATCCTCCGCCAACTCCTTTCACCAACTCCAGCATGATGCCACCACCAAACCCATCTTTCCTTCACTCCAGGGCACCTTCCCATGCAATCGCAGAAGGTGTAACACCTGCCCCTTTAACTCTTCCATGCTTAACATCCCTGGCCCAAAACACTCATTCCAGGTGAAGCAGCGTTTCACTTGCACCTCTTTCAAATTACTCCATTGCATTCACTGCTCCCAATGTAGTCTCCTCGATATCAGAAATTCCAAATGCAGACTGGGTGATCGCTTTCCTGAGCACCTTCGGTCTTTGTGCATTCAGGACCCTGACCTTCCTGTTGCTTGTCATTTTAATACAAGACCCCGCTCCCATTCCCAAATGTCTGTCCTTGGCCTGCTGCAATGTTCCAGTGAAGCTCAACGCAAACTGAAGGAACGACATCTCATTTTCCGGTTAGGCACGCTACAGCCTTCCGGCCTGAACATCGAATTCAACAACTTCAGATGATTTGCTCCACCCCACCTCGACCCCTTTGTTTTCATCCCATTTCATTTGAACTGATTTTTACCATTTATTTCTTTTTTGTCTTCCTTTATATATATTTTCCACCCACTCTTTCCCCCTATTTTATCACCCCTTTCCTTATCTTTTCTCCCCTTTGCCTCCCCCTCTTTTCTAATTTTTCCTCTCTCCCACCCATGTCTCCCCCCCCCCCCCCCATCCCCCTCCCCCATATTTACATTTGACACGGCTTACCCTTTGATTTTAGTTTCTCTGCCGTTTGGCCTTTAACACCTTTTATCCTCTCTGGGTACTGCCATTAGCCCTCTCTTCCCTTTATTTCTGTGGCTATGACTCGTCTTTCATTCCCTCACCCTACAGTATAACTATCTCCCACTCGGAAAATGACCGGCAATAGATCTTCGATTACTTGGGCTGCTTCCGTAAGTACTCTAGAATGAAGATTATCAGGCCCTGGAGACCTATTCCCCTTCAATCCTATTATTTTCTCCTGAATAATTTCTCTACTAATACTAATTTCCTCAGTTCCACACTAAAACTAGTGTTTCTCAGAACTTCTGGTACATTATTCATGTCTTCCTTTCTCCATGTCTGCGTGGGTTTCACCCCCACAATCCAAAGATGTGCAAGTTAGGTGGATTGGCCATGTTAAATTGATCCTCCATTGGAAAAGAAAATAATCGGGTTCTCTAAATTTATAAAAAATTCATATCCTCCTCTGTGAAGACAGAAGCAAAGTACGAATTTAGTTCCTCAGCCATTTCATTGTTCCCTGTTATGAATTCCCCCCTTTTGACTAAGGGGCCTCCATTTCTTTTTATCAATCTCTTTCTCTTTACATATCTATTTTCTTTTCCAGGGCAGCACAGTAGCACAGTGTTGCTTCACAGCTCCAGGGCCCCAGGTTCGATTCCCGGCTTGGGTCATTGGCTTCATGCAGTGTTAATTGGGCACATGGTAGCACAAGTGGATAGCACTGCGTCTTCCCAGCGCCAGGGTCCCAGGTTCGATTCCCCGCTGGATCACTGCGCGGCGTCCGCACGTTCTCCCCGTGTCTGCGTGGGTTTCCTCCGGGTGCTCCAGTTTCCTCCCACAGTCCAAAGACTGGCAGGTTAGGTGGATTGGCCATGATAAATTGCCCTTAGTGTCCACAAAAAGGTTAGATGGGGTTATTGGGTTGCGGGGATAGGGTGGAAGTGAGGGCTTAAGTGGGTCGGTGCAGACTCGATGGGCCGAATGGCCTCCTTCTGCACTGTACGTTTTATGTTCTATGTTCTTGTGACAATAAAAGATTATCCTCAGGCGATGGCACCACCTTTGAGGGTGGGGTCCAGAGGTGGTTGACCCACATTCGAAGAGGCATTGAGATGGAGTAGTTCTGAAGGTAGGGCCCAGTCTTTATCATTGGTAATTGTTGGAAGGTGATCTGATCGAGGCATTTCAAACTTTAAAGAGGATTTGGTAGGGTGGATATGCTAATTTCTCGCTAATTTGTATGCCTCTTCTTTGAATCTAATACTATCTCTAATTTCCCTTGTAAGCCATGGTTTGGCAATGGTTCCCTTTCTACTCTTGCGCCAAATAGGAATAAACTACTGTTGGAGTTCACCTATTCATTCCTTGAATGCCTGCCATGGCCTGGTGAGGCAATCAAGCACCAGGGACCAAAGATTTAGAGCCAGTCATTCACGAGTGAAGTCATGAGTCGCACAAAGGGCAGTGCAAATAATTTGGAGCATTCTCCCCCCCAAAAGGTTGTCCATGCTGGGGGAACAACTGAGGCTGAGGTAAGTTGCTGTCAGGCAAAGGAATATGAGGTAAGGAGGCGAAACAGAGTGGAGGCACAAATCAGCCAAGGCCTAGTCGAATGACCAAAAGGCCGAAATACTAATTTCGGTTCCTGGTGTTCCAACAAACCAAAAACGGACAAACTAGTGTTTGGTATCAGCTGATCTCTGGTACCTCAGTCAACAGAACAGTTACCTCCTCGCTGTATTTGCTAACGTAAGAGTAGATTTCACTGAGGGCGCTCATTGCGTTGAATTCAGTCGTGTGCATTCGGGATTGCTCAGCTAGATAAGCATTCATATCCTGGTCACTGATGGCTGGCATCTTTCCAATGTCGGCATAGTACCTGTGCAGAAGAAAGACAAAAAGGCAAGATGGGTCAAATCATGTTCTTCGCAGCACCACGTCAAAGGCAGAAGGCAAAAATTGAGAACTCTCTTTTTAACAATGCATTTCTGGGTGGTCGTAACTAGGACGGTAGCACAGTGGTCAGCATTGCTGCCTCACAGCACCAGTGACTCGGGTTTAATTCCGGCCTCGGGTGACTGTCTGTGTGCACTTTGCACTTTCTCCCTGTGTCTGCGTGGGTTTCCTCTCACAGTCCAAACATGTGCAGGTTAGGTGGATTGGTCAGGCTAAAATTGCCGCTTGCTGTCCAGGGATGCGGAGGTTCGGTGGTGTTACAGGAATGGGTGGAGGATTAGGCTGAGGTAGGGTGCTCCTTCAGAGTTTCGGTGCAGTTTCGATGGGCCGAATGGACTCCTTCTACATTTTACAAACTCTATGATTCTATGAACTCTCCAAAATATTCCAAATCATAGAAGCAAAACATTTATGACATGTTTCGAAATCACAATTCTTGTGGAAAAATGTGTCCTGCAATGATGGTTGACTGATAGCATCACTCAAGCCAAAACTCCCTACAGAAACCAAAAGTAATTCTCATACGTGAAGCTGCCCAATATTCACAGTTCATCCACAGGAGTTTGCTACTTTTATCAAGGGTATTCTTGGAAATGTGTCAATATTTGCAAATATTCTATGGGAATGCATCAATATTTACAGGCAATCCCATGGAGTATATGCCAGTATTAGAGGAGATTCTCTGGCGTGTGCCAATACGGGCAGCACGGTAGTACTGTGGATAGCACAATTGCTTCACAGCTCCAGTGTCCCAGGTTCAATTCCAGCTTGGGTCACTGTCTGTGCGGAGTCTGCACATCCTCCCCGTGTGTGCGTGGGTTTCCTCCGGGTGCTCCGGTTTCCTCCCACAGTCCAAAGATGTGCAGGTTAGGTGGATTGGCCATGATAAATTGCCCTTAGTGTCCAGTCCAAAATTGCCCTTAGTGTTGGGTGGGGTTACTGGGTTATGGGGATAGGGTGGAGGTGTTGACCTTGGGTAGGGTGCTCTTCCAGGAGCCAGTGCAGACTCGATGGGCCGAATGGCCTCCTTCTGCACTGTAAATTCTATGAAAAGAATAGGTGCACAGCTGGGAGCATGTCAACGTCATGGAGATTCATCAGAAGTATGACCATATTTGCAGAATGAAGCCCACACAGTGATTGAAAAATGGCTGAAACCAACTCATCAAGCTCTGAATGAATAAGATTGGCAATGGTATGTTCAGGGTTAAGATCAACGCAACACAATTCTTTTTTGCTTCCTTATTGGATTCACATTGTGGGAAATTCTCCAACTTGTTCTTCACGCTTGGCACCATATCCCCCCTTCAAACTCTGCATTGGAATTAATCAAAGGACACGAAGTGCAACAGGAACATCAATCATTGTTTGTAGGATCTACTCCACTGGTACAGGGCTTTAACACATTACTATACACAGGTCTGAGGATTCTTGTCTCCAGGGACAAAATAACATTGTCCCCAACTCAGTTTATGTTATGTTTAAGGGCCTTTTTTTATTTGCCTACTTATTTAGGGCAGGGTTTTTCAAAGTTCGGCTTGCGACCCGTGGGTGGGTTGTGGGCAGGTGTCAGAAGGGTCGGGGAGTTAAGGGTCGGTTTTTGTATGTGTTGTCTCAGCGCCAGATTTCTGAGTCCTTTTTCGTGTAAAATCACAAGATTTTCCTATCATAGGATTGCACTGCTCTCCTGCTCAGATCTGGGGCGAAATTCTCCGAAGACCTGCGTGACGCCCATTTCCGGCGGCCAAAAGTGGTGCGGATGGCTCTGGCGTCGGGGCCTTCTTTTAAGCCGGTAATCTCCGTTCCCGAAAGGGCCAGCAGCGGACTGACGCGATACGCGTCAGTTTCACCCGCTGCGGAAGTGGCGCGTTGAGAGAGAGGGGGGAGCCGGCGTTGAAAGGAGAGGGGGGGGGGGTGGGGGAGAGACCCGGCGTTGAGAGGAGAGGAGAGGCTGGGGAGGAGGGGGGGAGGGGGAGGGGGGGGGACCCGGCGTTGATGGGGGGGACCCGGCGTTGAGAGGAGAGGGGGGGCGGGGTTGAGGGGGTGGGCCGGCGTTGAGAGGGGGGGGACCCGGCATTGAGAGGAGGTGGGGGGACCCGGCATTGAGAGGAGGGGGGGGGGGGGACCCGGCGTTGAGGGGGGGGAGACCCGGCGTTGAGAGGGGGGGGGGGTGCGGCATTGAGGGGGGGTTGCAGCATTGAGAGAGAGGGGGGGTACCGGCGTTGAGAGAGATGGGGGGGCGGCGTTGGAGGGGGGTTGGGGTGGTGGGTAGGGGGGTAGGGGTGGTGGGTATGGGGGGTGGGGAGGGGGGTAGGGGTGGTGGGGAGGGGGGGTAGGGGTGGTGGTGAGGGGGATAGGGTGGTGGGGAGGGGGATAGGGGTGGTGGGGAGGGGAGTAGGGGTGGTGAGGGGGTAGGGGTATTGGAGGGGGTAGGGTAGTTTAGGGGGTGGGGTTGAGGGGGTAGGGATGTTGGAGGGAGGTAGGGGCGTTGGAGGGGGTAGCGGCGTTGGCGGAGGGTGGGGTGGTGAGGGGGGGTTGCGGCGTTGAGAAAGGGGGGTTGTGGCGTTGGAGGGGTTAGGGGTGGTGGGGGGGTTGGGGTAGGGGGCAGCGGCGTGCAGAGAGGGGGCGACGGATGCCCGGGGCCAATGCACCGTCGCCCCCCCCTCTGCACGCCGCTGCCCCCTACCCCAAACCCCTCCCCACCACCCCTACCCCCTCCAACGCCCCTACCCCCCTCACCACCCCTACCCCTTTTCCCACCCCCTACCCCTCCCCACCCCACCCCTACCCCCTCCCCACCACCCCTACCCCTCCCCCCCACCACCTACCCCCCCTCCCCACCAACCCCTACCCCCCTCCCCTACCCCCCTCCCCACCACCCCTACCCCCCCTCCCCACCACCCCTACCCCCCTCCCCACCACCCCTACCCCTCTCCCCACCACCCCTACTCCTCTCCCCACCACCCTACCCCCCTCCCCACCACCCCTACCCCCTTCCAACGCCGCAACCCCCCCCTCTCATCGCCGCAATCCCCCCTCAACGCCGCAACCCCCCCTCAACACCGCGTCCCCCCTCACCACCCCACCCCCCTCCAACGCCGCTACCCCCCTCCAACGCCCCTGGTTGACGCCGTTTTAAAGCTACTGCGTTTTTCGCCGACGTGACCACGACTTCGGCCCATCCGGCCCGGAGATTTGTTGAAAGTAAAAAATCAATGACATCCCGCCGGCGCCAGCTGTTTTCAGAGGCTGCCGGCGGGATTTGCACAACGCCGGTTTTTGGCCGCTCGGAGAATTAAAAACCCGGCGGGAGCGGGATTAACGCCGCAGCCGGCCGATTCTCCGACCCTGCGTGGGGTCGGAGAATTTCGCCCCTGAAGAGAGAATTCAAGGTAAAGTTTTTAGTCAATTTCAAGATTTCACTCCTGTAGAATATTTGCAAATATTGACACATTGCCGGAAGCGGCACGGTAGCACAGTGGTTAACACAGTTGCTTCATAGTGCCAGGGATCTGAGTTCGATTCCCGGCTTGGGTCACTGTCTGTGTGGAGTCTGTACGTTCTCCCCGTGTCTGCGTGGGTTTCCTCTGGGTGCCCCGGTTTCCTCCCACAGTCCAAAGATGGGCAGGTTAGGTGGATTGGTCATGATAAATTGCCTCCTTAGTGTCCAAAAGTTAAGTGGGGTTACTGGGTTACGGGGGTAGGGTGGAGGTGTGGGCTTAGTAGTGTGCTCTTTCAGGGCCGATGTAGACTCGATGGGCTGAATGGCATCCTTCTGCACTGTAAATTTTATGATTCCATGAAGTCAGCCCTCGACTGAGAGAGGCGATCAATGCAGCAAAGAAACGGGTTTGAATCAAAATTGCTGCCCTGAATTGGCTGTTGAGCTATTTTTTGTTGAAGGATTTTGTTTTGCAAATACCTCCCTGGCTTTCCTCGTGGTCAAGCAGGAGGTTTAACTGCTGTGTTTTCCTGCAGCCGACTGCTTTATTTGAGAAGTTACTGACAGGATTTTGGGTTTGATCCCGGTCACAAATCTGGTCGTGATGCCTTGTGGCTCCAGCTGTCACGTGACCTGCCAGGGGGGTGGCCTCTTGATTGCCTCAGACTTGTATCTGTGGATTGGGTGATTTTTAAAAACATTTTCACTGGGGCTGATTTGGTCACTCTCGCATTTGAAACACAAGCACGTGCCCTCGAATTCCACTCCAGAATCTGTGTGCAACAAGCAAGGCTGACACTCCAGCACAGTTCTGAGGGGGTGCTGCACTATTGGAGATGCTGTGCTTCAAAATAGATGTTAAACCGAGGCCCATTCCACCCCCCCCCCCTCTCATTCTGTCGTCAGTGATCCCGTGGCACTCAGCTGAAGACACACGAGCATTGCGGTTACTGCCCCGAGCACTGGCTGATATTTATCCGGGAAATGCTGCTTGGATTGAATTCTCTGCAGGATTTACTGGGAGCTGAGTTGGGAGTGGAATTCTCGTTCTGGGAGCTGAGTTGTGTGTGGAATTCACGGGCGGGATTCTCCGATGCCCCGCTGGGGCCGTTGGCACTGACCCCCTCGGCAATCCTCCACTCCGCGATGGGCCGAGCGGCCGCCCGTCTTCGGCCAGTCCCGCCGGCGTAAATCAGACAAAGTCCTTACCGGCGGGACCTGGTTCTGCGGGCAGCCTGCCGAGTCCTCGGTGGGGGGGGGGGGGGGGGGGGGGGCGGGGGGCGCGCAGGGGGGATCTGGCCCCGGGGGCTGCCCCGCGATTGGGGCCCACCAATCTGCAGGTGGGCCTGTGCCGTGGGGGTACTATTTCCCTCCGCGCCGGCTGCTGTAAACGTCCGCCATGGCCGGCGGGGAGAAGAACCCCCCCCCCCCCCCTCCCCGCGCATGCATGCGCTGGGATCACGCCAGCACACGCTGGCGCTGCCACGCATGCGCCAACTCGAGCCAGCCGGCGGAGGCCCTTCCCCGCCGGTTGGCACGTCGCCAAGCCCATCGGCACCACCCCCGCCAGCGCAGGCCTAGCCTCTGAAGGTGGGGAGGATTCCGCACCCACCGGGCGGCCCGACGCCGGAGTGGTTCACGCCACTCCTCAGCGCCGGTGCGGCCCGCCTCACCAGTTTGGGGAGTATCCCGGCCCTTATTCTCCGAGCTGAGTTGTGTGTGGAATTCTCATTCAGGACCAGAGATTTTCATTAGTGAGAGAATAACAGCAAAAGGATGGCACCTGGTTACTGTTCCCTCCAGATTTAGTTTCTCTCTATGAAGAGTGGGGTGGAAGAATTAACTTTCACAGGTAACATGTAAAGACTGGGTGAGAATTTGAAAACCAGTTCAGTCCAGGATTAGGGAGATTGGAATAGAATGAAACTATTCTTCCTCATGTCTGCTCTGCCATTTAACGAGATCCTGACTGGTCTGTATTTCAGACTCCATCTACTCGCCTTGAATTTGTAATCCTTAAGCCACTTACCAGGTAAGGTAAAGTCGCCATTGTTCCACATGACCATAGGTTGCTTTTCCCTTTGAAGGGGGAGAGCTGACTGGGGGTGATTTAAGCTGAAAATCACCACACCTCAGGCGAGGGGCAAGATTGAGAAGGCGGTGGGGATTGAACCCACGCTGCTGGCCTTGCTCTGCATCGCAAACCCCCCCCCCCCCCCCCCCGGTAAAAAAATACACACTAAACAAAAGCTATCAATTTCAGTTTGGAAATTTCCAGTTCACCCCCAGCTTCAACAATTGTTTATGGGAGAGTTCAATATTTCCACCATCCTTTAAACTAGAAGGTGGGGGGGGGGGGGTTTGGGAACCTCATGCAGGGTGGCAAGGGAAAGAGAAACAAGGACAGTAATAAAAGAAAGAGTAAAATGCAAAATCGGTAGACAGGGCAATCAAGGGCGAGAGGCAAATAGAGCCAGAGAACAAAGAAAAGTTAGATTAATTAAAAATGGCAAAAGGCAAGCCTGAAGGATTTGTATCTTAATGCACGAAGCATTGTAATAAGGTGGGCGAGCTAACAGCACAAATCGAGGTGAGTGGATATGATCTCACAGCCATAATGGCCATCACCTTTGGGATGGACAGGAGGGAAGGAGAAGGTGGTGGGGAGCCCTGATAGTAACAAACTAAATGAGAACTGTTGTGATAAACGATCTAGACTCGGGTGAAGTAGAGTCTTGAAGGTCGGCCAGTTAGCAAAAGTGGGTTCCGGCAGAAAAAGTTTGAAAAACACTGGTTTTGGGAGACCGTGTCGGAAGTGGGTCAATTGGTAGCATGCTCACCGCTGAGACAGAAGATTGTGGGTTCTAATCTCCCTCCATCACTTGAACGCAAAAAAAAACAAACAAGGCTGACATTCCAGTGCGGGACTGAGGGAGTGCCGCACCATCTGAGGTGCCGCCTTTGAACGTTAAGCTGAGGCCCCCGGCTACCCTCTCAAGATGAACTTAAAATATCCAATGGCCCTGTTTTGAAGAGGAGGGTTATCCACTGTGTGCTGCCCAATATTTATGCCTCACAGTGAAAAAAACAGATTCTCTGGTCACTATCACAGTGCTGTCTGTGGGAACTTCCTGTGTAAAAATTGGCTGTTGCATTTTCTGCATTCCAACTGGTGACGACACTTCAAAGAGCACTTCATTGGTTGGAGATGACCAGTAGTCATCCAAGCTGTGATATAAATGCAAATCTTTCTTTGTGTGTGCTACTCTGTGCCTTGTTATTTTTCTCAGGCAGCTGCAGGTCTGTTGGGAACAGGGCTCCTCCCCCTTCCCCCCCTTGTGATTATTGTAATCAGCACCGTCAATTGGGTCCATTTTAGAACTACGAGCTCCCCACTCCCCATTTTCATTCATTTTCTGCTGGAAGAGAGCTTAACACACAGAGTGCAGAATCGTGAGACAAATCTACATGCCCTGCGGTAGCTTCTTTTCGATAAAACCACCTGTCGGGAGTCAGCCGTGGTTCAACGGGTGTCACTCTTGCCTTTGCGACAGGCCCACTTCAGAAACCTGAGCGTAAACTCTGGACTAACGCCCCTAGTTCACAGCCACAGGCTGCCTCAAAGCATTTTGCACCCAATGAAGTACTTCTTTGAGTGTTGTCACTGTTGTAATGTCAGACAATTTGTGCACAGCAAGCTCCCACAAACGGCACTCGGAAAATAACCAGACAATCCATTCTTTTAGGGAATCTGATTTAGGGATAAATATTAGTCAGCACTCCCCTGCTCCTTCCAAACAAGTGGAGCGGGCCGATGGTCCATTAGTTTAGACAATTATGGATATGTGACAGAGAAAATCAACAATAAAATGACTGTTCCCTCCAAGCCACCCCGTCGTCCTGACTGGGAAATATATCGCCGTTCCTTCACTGTCCCTGGATCAAAATCCTGGAGCTCCCTCCCTAACAGCACACTGGGTGTACCTACACTGCATGGTCGGCAGCGGTTCAAGAAGGCAGCTCACCACCACCTTCTCAAGGGCATCGAGGGATGGGCAATGAATGATGGCATTGCAAGCAAAGTCCCGTGAATGAATAAAAAAACCAGAAGGGGGTTGTAGGGGGTGGTGGAGGGCGAGCGTGTTGAATTAAAACTCAGTCATAACCAGGAAAATCTCCACTGATTTAATCAACAGGCCAGTGAGCAAAGGTGTGATTGGCCTGAGAGGTCTCCTTCTGTTCCGCAATTTCCACAATTTAATGTGAATCGGAATGCAACCTCTAGAATTCACACCATTCCAGGATTTCATTAGCAGTTCACTCATTAGGAAGTGAAATAAGAAATTTGCTTTTTTCACTAAAAGGAACTATTTTCACCCCTAGAGAGGCTTGTGCGCCGTTTCTGTGATATCTTGTAACTCGAGTGACAGATGTACCTGCACTGAAAACATGTTCCCCCTCCGACCTCCTCAGCTTGCTGTTCCTTGAACGGTCAAACCCTCCGAAAGATTTGACAATGAACTGGTTGGATGCTAATAGGGGAAACATAGAGACGATGTTTCCACTTGTGGGCAGATCAACTCGGGGCCATGGGTAAACGATAGTCACTGGTATACCCAACAGCAAACTCAGGGAACACTACCCCACCTCATTCTGCCAGAAGGTGTATTTGAGATTAACAGAAAAGATGCATTCAAAGGGAAGCTGGGTAACACATTTAGAGAAAGGAGTGGAAGCATATAGAGACCAGGCGAGAGTGGGAGGAGGTTTGGATGGAGCAGCAACGCCCCCGTGCAGTAATTTGGTCGAATGACCTGTTTCTGTGCTGTAAACACTGTGTAATATTGAATACTCCCTTCTGTAAAAGTGACACTTTGAATAATTCCATAATTTACTTTAATTTGGTTGAAATATAGAGAAATGTAATTGTCCATGACAATTTACTGCTTATGGGGCCTCTAAAGTGCTATTATGAAATGCGAAATAATAGCGGAAATACTCCCTCAAGGGACTGTTAATGGCCTCTCTCTCCTTTCTTACCTCGTGTTATTTTTTAAATCAACATTTCAGTACCAATATTGACAGTGGGACGGTCGGGAGTGTTGAATCAGACAAAGGCCATCTGTTCACCTCTATCATCCTTCAAGCGTTCTAGGCTAGCCTGACAGGCAAGGCAGACAACTGTGTCACTTGTGGTACTCATCAGACATTGAGCACAGTGACTGGAGTGTGATGACAGTGCAACCTAGCTGAAACTCAATTCTGTGCCCTGTTGACCTGGACTGAGAAAGTGCTATGTCCCATCCATCCATTGTTCCCTCCCTCCCCATTACGCACTCATTCACCAGCGACCCAGTTAAGATTGCTTAACCTCCAGCATCCTACACCACTCCAGGAGTAAAAGATCGTTCTGCAAGATGCTGCTGTGAACAAACAACCAGGAACAACATTTTTGAGACATTAAAAAAAAAGGCGCACTTCAAAATTTCTTTCTACTCTTTGGTTGATTGATTCTAAAAATATTGGACGTGGGAACAATGTTTGATTGACAGTGAAGAACCAACGGATATTGAAGAATTTTTCTGCTGGCCGATTGGGCAAAAGCAATGCACCCTGACGATGGACATGTCCGGCAGCCAATGGCGTGAATATGGAAGCCCCGGCTGATCGGAGGTCGTGTGTCAGAACCTCCAGGAATGCGGTCAGATGTGCCGACCCTAGCCCCAGTGCCCGGCACTAACCTTTCCACCCAGCTTTTGTAGTTGGGAATGTCCTTGGCATATAGCAGCTTGTTGGACGGCGAGTCTTTGCCCAGCCGGTGCTCCGATGTCGAACAGGAATCCATGAAGGTCTGGGCCACTACCGAGAGGCAAGCGTCCGTGATGCTACTCTTGTGAATGTCAAAGACAAACTGAGGATTCTTGATCACATTCACCCAGAACCTCAGGGGTAAGCTGTAAAGGGGAAAGAAAGACAATGTTAACGACAGGAGATTCCTTCATCAGGCAAGCTTATGGGGGTCTCCAGGAATCAGAAGCTAATCTTCAAGATTCTGTTGTGTGCAGCCCACGTGAAAAACCACTGGAGTAACAAAAAACTGTCTTTGAAATATTCAGTTTATTATATAGAAAGGACAGTTTGACCAATAGTCAAGAATAACTCATTTATGCAATGAAGATCTGTTTGCTTTGCAATTGGTGAAGGAAGGTGGACGGCACGGTAGCACAGTGATTAGCACTGGTACCTCAGCGCCAGGGACCCAGGTTCAATTCCAGCCTCAGGTGACTGTGTGTGTGTGGAGTCTGTACTTTCTCCCCGTGTCTGCGTGTTTTTCCTCCCACAGTTCAAACATGTGCAGCTTAAGTGAAATGTCCATGCTAAATTGCCCCTTAGTGGCCAAAGGTTAGGTGGGGTTACAGGGATAGGGCAGGGTGCTCTTTCAGAGGGTTGGTGGGCCGAATAGCCTGCTTCTGCACGGCAGGGATTCTATGACCAGGAGATTGGACGCGTCGGGTGGCCAATGGCAGGAATGTGGAGGTCGGGCAGTTGGGAGGTTGAAGTTCACATAATGAAACCTCCAAGAATATGTCTGAGCAGATCAGAGAATGCTGGAAAACCGCAGTAGGTCTGGCAGCACGGTAGCACTGTGGTTAGCACAATTGCTTCACAGCTCCAGGGTGCAAGGTTCGATTCCCTGCTTGGGTCACTGTCTGTGCGGAGTCTGCACATTCTCCCCGTGTTTGCGTGGGTTTCCTCCGGGTGCTCCGGTTTCCTCCCACAGTCCAATGATGTGCAGGTTAGGTGGATTGGCCATGATAAATTGCCCTTAGTGTCCAAAATTGCCCTTAGTGTTGGGTGGAGTTACTGGGTTATGGGTATAGGGTGAAGGTGTGGGCTTGGGTAGGGTTCTCTTTCCAAGAGCCAGTGCAGACTCGATGGGCTGAACGGCCTCCTTCTGCACTGTAAATTCTATGAGCATCTGCAGAGAGAGAAATAGAGTTAACATTTCAAGCCCGTATGACTCTTCTTCTGGTATAAAGAAAAGGGTCAAGCTGGAGGAGAAATCTTACAGCATCAAGTTGTTGAGCTCAATGTTGAGTCCAGAAGACTCACTTCGCATTGGGTTTCACTTGAGCATAGCCGCAGGGTATGGATGGACATGGGCATGAGAGCAAGGTGCCCAGTTAAAATGGCAAGCGACCGGCAGGTCGGGGTCATGCTTGAGGACTTAACGAAAGGTGTTTCGCAACACGATCGCCCAGACTGCATTTAATCTCCTCAAATGTAGAGGAGACCACATTGGGAGCACCAAATACAATCGGCCAAATTGAAGGAGGTGCAATGTCTGACCAGATTTGGCAACTGTAGATCAGCTTCACAGCAGAGGTGACATGTTAGGTTTGAATGAAGATGCTCCAGTAACGATTTCAACTCATCCTTCCGGAATACCAGGCCCACCCTCTGCCCACCACAATGTCTACCTATTCCGAAAGCCAGAGCCTTAATTGACCTCCCTAGCAACCAGCTCCAGCTGATAAAGCTCATTAAATGTTCCCAGTTCTCAAGTTGAATACTTTCGTCCTTTGATTTCAGATGCCACATGACAAGGTAGCATCTCCAAATCCGGGGCTTGATGAGGCTCAAGCTAATGGGACATTAGGATGATTTTATCACTGAATGCATTGTTAATCTGGACCTGATTGCACTGTAAGCTCTGTAATAAACAGCAGGTACACTTGAACAGATGAATTGATTGCTGTATGATCAGATCAAATTAGCTGAGAGATGAATCTCAGCTCTCATCAATTATTTGCGAACTTCAGCCTGCGCTGGGAACTGTGATTAAGCATGTCCTCAATCAGCCGCTTTCACATGCTTCAAAGCGTTGTCTGGCTCCTTCTCCCTTTCCCCTCTCTCGATCGCCTACTTTCTTCACCTGAGTTTTAAAAAATTAATTCTTTGGGTGTGGCTGGCTAAACCAGCATTTATTGCCCATTCCTAATTTCCCCTTGAGGTGGTGGTAGTGAGCTGCCTTCTTGAACCCTTGCGGTCCATGTGGTGTTGGTACACCCACAGTGTTGTTGGGGAGGGAGCTCCAGGATTTTGACCCAGCGACAGTGAAGGAATGGCCGATATATTTCCCAGTTAGGATGGCAGCACTCTTATACATTTTGTCTGCACCTTCTTGAAGTGTGGTGGCCAGAATTAGCCAGACTCCAGCTGGGGCCTAAGCAATATTAATAGAAATTTAGCATAACTCCCTTGCTTTTGTACTCTATGGAGCTTATTCAATGCAGCCGATCACAGAGGTAACCATGGTGGCTGGGTCCGCTTAATTGTGAGAGAGAGAGGCCCCACATCAGTCTCCCCAGTGGGGGAAAACCTCCTCTGATTAAGTTGGAAGGATTCTTGGCTGCCGGTGGTGGAGGATATTAATTAGGTTTAATAATGAGCCAACTGGGCAACACGGTGGCGCAGTTGTTAGCATTGCTGCCTCACGGCGCCAAGGTCCCAGGTTCGATCCCAGCTCTGGGTCATTGTCCGTTTGGAGTTTGCACATTCTCCCCGTGTTTGCGTGAGTTTTGACCCCACAACACAAAGATGTGCAGGGTAGGTGAATTGGCCATGTGGCAGAGGACCCGTCACTGAGAGCGGCTAGCCAGAGGCCGCCCGATATTTGTGGCCACCAGCACCAATGAGAATGATGCCAATGCGTACACCAGAGACCCAAGAACATTGTGGCCAAAGGGGAAACATGGCAGGATGGCCGAGGCAAGGGCAGGTCAGGTAATCCAAGGGCAGAGTTTGAGTAAAGTGCCATTTTAGAGAGCTTGGTTTAAAAAGACGAGGTGTTCAAAATAATGGCTTTGAAAATCTCCCAGTTCTTAAATGGCCAACCCTCCTCGAAGCAGATTCCCCAAGCAATGTTCTACTGTTACAATTCATTCTAATTTATACCTCCGGGTTTCAATGCAAAATTACCATCCTTTTAAGCAGCAAACATTTTGTCGGAAGGACCTGTCTGAATGGGAATGCTTTCCTCTCCCTCTTCAACCACCAGGTCAAACTAGCCACGTCTTATCTTCTTCACAGATTATTAACTAGCTGATGTTCGGCCTGCTAATCTTAGGATGGAGTTGTTGAGGGAGGGCAGGGCTTCTGCTCCGAGATCACCCATCTGCTTATTCTGACGTACACTGGGCTCCCAATGATGACTGAAACCCCTCCCTAAAAACTTCCAAAATAAAAGTCTCAACCTTGTTTAAACGCATTCCTGGACTCATCCCCTCCCTATTTACAGAACTTCCTCCGATTCTGGCTTTTGCTCAATGTATTGCCTCCTCACTGTGCCTCACTAATGGCAGCTGTACCTTCAGAAACCTCAGCTTCACGTGCAGGGATTGCTCGGTGAAGGTTCACGGCGTCTCCCCCCCCCTGCGGCACCCTCCTTGAACCCCACCATTTCCACCTTGATTTTAACCAACCCCACCCCTCACCGCCCCCTTTTCCAATATCGCCTTGGACTTGGCCACGATTCACCTCACAGCCGAATGACCTCACCCCACTCCCCCGACGATTTACTGTCACACCTCATACACACAAAGGTTGACAACCAAAGTCCTGATGGTACCATGGAAACTGCCGCCAAGCAAAAGGGGGAGAAAATCAAAGTGGGGTATGGGGGGTGGGGGGGGGCAATGGTGCGAGGGGACTGTTAATTTAAAAAATAAGAATCAATTCTCCTGGTGTCATGGAAACAGCAGGCTGCAATTGTGTATATTTTGCCCTCTCTCGTGTGTGATGAATGAAGCAACTTCCACACAATTAAGGGCATTGCGCCTTGTAGAAAGTAAGCATCTGCTTTATTTTTTATTACTTTTAAATGAGTACTTAATCTTCCAGCAGTTTAATCAATGAGGGTTGTGAAGTGATAAAGAAGATGCTGCAGCCTGGGCTGACTTATCTCAGCCGTTCTTAAAGGGCACTGCATCGAAGGGGCTTGATAAACAAGAATGAAGGAAGTTTCTTATCTTTGTAACCGAGGGAAGCGGTCTGACCCCTGGAAACCTCGCTCATATCCTGACTTGGTTTGGAAGAGGTAAACTAAATGAGATGGACAGACCATATAATCAGACTATTTGATCATCTGTTTATGAATTTATGAGTTATGAGTTGTGACACCCCTGGATTACTGGATCAGTAACATAACCAGGTCTTTCCCAGTTCTGCCCTGATGTCACAATCTTTGACTTGGTGTCAATTGTTGCCTGATAATGCTCTTGCGAAGTGCCCGATGGCACTATTTAAATCCAAGTTGTTGTTGTTGCTGGTATCTACTGAGTTTCCTTGCTTATGCGATACTCGAACCAGCCAACTCAATTAAACCCATACCTCAAAACACTCATAGAATTGCAATAAATCATTATACTTCCCAACTACTGCCTTCATAAGGAATTTTACTGGAATTCCAGTGTTAAGGACATGGAAACATGAGCAGTTTATGGAAAAAAACCATTGGGTTTACAATCCCTCACCTTATGACACCGCCCTTTGAGCCTGTCAGGTGCATCTGTGGACAGAGAATCAAGCCATACAGGTCTCTAGATTCAGGTGTAGTCCCTCTGGATTGGAAAATTGCACATGGCACTCCACTTTTTACGAAGGGCGAAAGGGAGAAACCAGGGAATTACAGACCGGTTAGTCTACCGTCTGTGGTGGGGAAATTGCTGGAGTCTATAATCAGGGACGGGGTAATAGAACCCCTCGAAACATTTTGGTCGATCAGGGAGAGCCAGCATGGATTCGTGAAGGGAAGGTCATGCCTGACTAATCTTATTGAATTATTGATGAGGTGACTAAGGTAGTGGACAGGGGTATGTCTATGGACGTTATTTATATGGACTTCCAGAGGGCATTTTATAAGGTCCCACATGACTGTTAACTAAAGTGGAAGCGTACAGAGTTGAGGACAAATGATCGCCATGTTTCAAAAACTGGTTGAGTGGCAGGCGACAGAGAATGGGGATAATGGGTAATTACTCCAATTGGCAGAAGGGGACTAGTGGTGTACCACAGGGATCTGTGTTGGGGCCTCGATTATTCACATTATTCATTAATGACTTGAATGATGGCATAGAAAGTCATATATCCAAATTTGCTGCTGATACAAAGTTAAGTGGCATTGTGGACAGTCTGGGTGATAGCATAAAATTGCAAGGAGATATTGACAGACTAGGTGAATGGGCAAATTTGTGGCAGATGGAATTCAATGTAGGCAAGTGTGAGGTCATCCCTTTTGGACCAACCAACAGATAGAGCAGAGTATGTTCTAAGTGCAAAGAGGTTAGGTACAGCGGATGTCCAAATAGACTTGGGGGTTCAGGTGCACAGATCCTGAAAATGCACCGAACGAGTGCAGAAAATAATCAAAAACGCTAATAGTTGGCTTTTATATCTAGAGGATTGGAGTACAAAGACACAGAAGTTATGCTGAAGCTATATAAAACCCTGCTTAGACCCCAACTGGAGTCACTGTGAGCAGTCCTGGGCAGCACAGCTCAGGAAGGATAGTTTGTCCTGGGAGGGGGTGCAATGCAGGTTTACTAAAATGGTACCTTGGCTGTGGGGATTAAAATACGAGGAGAGATTTCACAAGCTAGGCCTGTTTTCGCTCGAATTTAGAAGGTTAAGGGGTGATATGATCAAAGTATTTAAGATATTAACAGGGAAAGACAGGGTAGATAAAGATAGACTATTTCCACTGGTTGGAGATTCTAAAACTAGGGGGCATAGTCTAAAACGTAGAGCTAGACCGCTCAGGAGAGATGTTAGGAAGCACCTCGTCACTCAAAGGGTGGTAGAGGTTTGGAACTCTCTCCCACAAACAAGAGAAAAGGCAAGCAGAAATGCAAAGCTTAACTGCTCGAGAACAGGTCATATGGAAATCAAACGCCAGTGAATTATTTCATAGAATTTGCAGTGCAGAAGGAGGCCATTCGGCCCATCGAGTCTACGCTGGCTCTTGGAAAGAGCACCCTACCCAAGCCCACACCTCCACCCTATCCCCATAACCCAGTAACCCCACCCAACACCAAGGGCAATTTTGGACACTAAGGGCAATTTTAGCATAGCCAATCCACCTAACCTGCACATCTTTGGACTGTGGGAGGAAACCGGAGCACCTGGACAAAACCCATGCACACAGGAGGAGAACGTGCAGACTCCGCACACACAGTGACCCAAGCCGGGAATCGAACCTGGGACCTTGGAGCTGTGAAGCAATTGTGCTAACCACTGTGCTACCATGCTGCCCACACCGCACTTTCTCAGCCCACGGCCTTCCTCTGCCACTAATGTAATGGAGACTACAATGTCAGACTGGGCCTTCTGAGTCACACCAGACAATGCTTAACAGAGTCCACCGCCACGGTGCAAACCATTGTCTTACAAGATGACGGGCTCCCATTGCTGTATAAGACCTTGGCTTCAAGTCAGCATCTCAACATTGGAAAAACTTGCTCAACACCACCAGGTTTTCAAGTGGCGTGAATTCCATCCATTGGCACATGCTGGCATAGCCCAGTCATTGACTCCCCCAGCCCACCCAGCGCCCTCTCACCCTCTGTACTCACCAGTTACTCTTCCACGTGTGTCTGACGTGAGGGTCATGGATCTGGTGTTTGTCCGCTTGTTCATCCAGAAAGTCGAACATGTACTTGATGGCGAGAGGCAGTGCGCTCCCTCGGTGAGCCGTGCTGAAAATGGTCTCAAAGAGGTCGTCCACAAACTTCTGCAGGGTTCCCTGTAGACGGGTAAAGAGAAAGGAAACTAAGTGGAGATAACCAACTAGATCAGGGTGATATTGTCCACAGCCTTCACTACTGGTGGTGGTGGAAAGTGCCAGAGTTTACAGAGTGATGGCAGACTTGGTGTTCATCCGATGGTGAAATCCTTTGGAGCACTGACACACTGGAAATCCCTTTACACTTTTTAAAAGAACATTTCAGACTAAAAGTCCACATCTCCTTCTGGTCCACCCTGCTGTTCCTCTGCCGGGGGCATGCAAGAGTATTGAACGCAGATGGGTTGCCCAATACATATGGCCATGGCCTTGTTTTTTTTTTAATTAAGGGGCAATTTAGCGTGGCCAATCCACCTACTCTGCACATTTTTGGGTTGTGGGGGCGAAACCCACGCAGACACGGGGAGAATGTGCAAACTCCACACAGACAGTGACCCAGAGCCGGGATCGAACCTGGGACCTCAGCGCCGTGAGGCGGTTGTGCTAACCACTAGGCCACCGTGCTGCCCTTGCCATGGCCTTGTTAAGGCTGGAAGTTCCTTCCACATACAAGAACTCCTGAGGAGATTCCCAGTGCTATTCCACATTCTCAGGTGAATGCCAGGCGTAAGAGCATTGCAGCAGGAGAAGGCCATTCAGCCCCACTCTGCCATGCAATGCAATCACGGCTGATCTGTGACCTAATTCTACACAGCTGCCGTTAACCAATATCCTTTCATGCTGTTGGATAATAAAAACCTTTCAAAAGGTAGAAAAGCATTATATTGTGGTTGCTGGAAATCTGAAATAAAAACAGGAAATGCTGGATCAACTCAGCATCTGTGGAGAAAGAGTTAACGGTTCAAGTCCAATCAGACTCTTCATCAGAACGATCTTAGAATTCCTCGAATCCCGACAGTGCAGAAGGAGGCCATTCGGCCCATCGACTCTACACTGGTGCTCTGAAAAGACCCCACCTAGGCCCATTCCCCAGCCCTATCCGTGTGACCCTGCCTAACCTGCACATCTTTGAATACCAAGGGGCAATTTAGCGTGGCCAATCCACCCAACACCTGCATATCTTTGGACCATGGGAGGAAACCGGAACACCCGGAGAAAACCCACACAGACACGGGGAGAACGTGCAAACTCCACACAGTCTACCGAGGCCGGAATTGAACCCGAGTCTCTGGTGTTGTGAGGCAGCGGCCCTAGCCACTGTGCTGCATCATTCAATCACAGGTTTAAAATGAACAATTGGTTTAGCATTAATTACCATTTCAGAAGAGGTTATCGCATTGCTGTGCGCTTTGTGTGTGCATTAGCTGACACCTTTCCTACGTGACAACGATGACTCCATTTCAAAGATACCACATTGGCTATCAAGCACTTTAGAACATCTTGAAGTAGTGAAAGGAACAATAGGAATGAGAGGCTTAATTATACATGGGGAGGTGTGGGGCGGTTTCCTGACATAAAAGTCAGTGGCAAGCATGCCCGCTCTTGGCCGGCTTGTCTTAGAACATAGAACATAGAACATAGAACAGTACAGCACAGAACAGGCCCTTCGGCCCTCAATGTTGTGCCGAGCCATGATCACCCTACTCAAACCTACGAATCCACCTTATATCCGTAACCCAACAACCCCCCCTTATCCTTACTTTTATTAGGACACTACGGGCAATTTAGCATGGCCAATCCACCTAACCCGCACATCTTTGGACTGTGGGAGGAAACCGGAGCACCCGGAGGAAACCCACGCACACAGGGGGAGGACGTGCAGACTCCACACAGACAGTGACCCAGCCGGGAATCGAACCTGGGACCCTGGAGCTGTGAAGCATTTATGCTAACCACCATGCTACCCTGCTGCCCCTTGTAGTCATTATATGGCAATCAGGTTGGCATGGTATGGTTGGCAGTCGGTTGGCATGGTATGGGCTTAGAGAGGATCAGAGAGGAGGTCCCACAGAGAGAAGGTCCCACAGAGAGGAGGTCCCACAGAGAGGAGGTCCCACAGAGAGGAGGTCCCACAGAGAGGAGGTCCCACAGAGAGGAGGTCCCACACAGAGGAGGTTCCACGCAGAGGAGGTCCCACTTCTGATAGCTGCCGGTCGAGCAAAGAACTGTCGGATTTACATGCACTCCCAAAGAAGAGACGCCATGAACTCGGACTTCCAGCTCAGGTCAAGGTCCCATCCGAGCTGGCAGGCCCCAGCGAAGTGGGTTTGAGATTGCGATCGACAGGGTGGGGGAAGAGAGGCAATACAGGGCAGTTGACCGTAATGGGGCCTCCAGGGCACAGGGTGGTCAGCGAGCACCTCCCCCACGACCCAACCAAGTCACACCAGTGGTTGGTTTCACTTAGAGCCTCACAACAGGGTACCGGCCTCCCCCGCCACAGGTAAAACCCCAGCGGGTGGGGGGGGGGGTCCCCTTACGTGGCCAACTGGCGCACAGAGGAGGAGGCCACCCACCCGATGCTTCTTTCCACACTGCTAGCAAAATACCCACAGGGCTGGACAAGCAAGCATGTCACCGCTGCAATTTTACCCCCCTCTCCCACCCCAGCCCAGCATTCTGCCCGTGGGGGGCTGTAAATTCAGCCCAAGACTTCTTTCTTCTCGCTCGAGGGAGCTTTACACTGATGAGGAATATTTGATCTCTGTCCGATGTGTAAAAGTGTGCTATTCCTTTACCTTGATAAGCACATGATTAGGCCCTCAAATTAGTTTAATTAAATATTAATTCTTTGGAGAAAAAAATATAGTCCTTCCAAGTAGGCCTGGAGGGTCCTAATGAAGTGAAATTACTGGCTAACGACATGGAAGTTCACTACGGGGTTAATGCTCGAAGTTGAGCGCCTGGTGCACTGATAAAGATGAATAGTTTGGCTCCTCAAAGGCAGCAAATTCTCATTCCACTCAGACACCGTGAAAGAATCGTGTTAGCTGACAATCACAATATTTCTAGCGTGTCTGGGACTGGTGACAGCTTATCTCAGCATAGAACAGGAAAAGGGAAGGGGGGAGTGAGCCGGAGACAAAAAAAAAAGTGCATTCTCTGAATCTGGCAGCTGCTCAGGGCGGCAACAGTATTAATGAAACTCTGACAGGCTTCATCTGTTCGATAGGCCTCAAGCACCGCGTTACCTCAGGTTTATTTTGGAAGAAAAATGTTATGCCAGTTACGAAAATGAGGTGACGCTTGCTTACAAATTTCAGGACATTAAACATGCCAAGAGGAATCAATTTTGTGTAAAAAATTGCTGCTTGTAATCGGCACTGATGGGCTCAATGTATAAGTTACCTACATAAACAAGTCATTCTTACTTACTGCAGCCAAAGGCCAAACGTGGTGAATTACAATAAAAGCAAAATGCTGCAAAATCTGAAATGAAAACAAAAACGCGTCGGAAAAACTCGACAGGCCTGGTAGCACCTGTGGACAGGGAAACAAAGTTAATGTTTCCAGTTGAATAGGACTCCTTTTCAGAATTCAAAGAAGGTTCTGAGAAAGGTGAATACTGTGCTCGCTGGACAAAGACCTTCCCCAGCATTAAGAATTTCTGTACTTAAGGTGGAAATGCAAGAATGTGGTGTATTCTTGAACATTCTTCCAATATATCTGTGTTAAGGTTTATGGAATATAGAAAAAATACTCGCTTCTGATTGAGGGGAAACTTTGAAAGTTCCCGGCAGGGATCTGCATGTCGAGTGTCTTTCATTCCAACTTGCTCACTGATGGGTTAAGAGTGCCTTAATTGAGTACCACCTTCCAGATGTACTGCAGTAACTCAGCAAAGTTCCTTCAATAGAATCTTCATATCCAGGAGACTACCTAGAAGGACAAGGTCAGCAGGCGGAGCAGAACACAGAGGTAGTTTTCTGGACTGTGAAAGGGGGTATATTGATGGAATAATACAATCAACGGTCCTCATGAACAATCGTTTAAGCTATTTACAGTTTGGAACCCGAACATAAAATATGCAAAACATATTCACATGTTTTTCAGACAAGAAAGTTGAGGTCGATGATAAACCATTTAGCCAATCTAGTCTACTGCTCCTAGAATCCATGTTTGATTAATCTGTCATTAATCTGACATATGCTCCACTTTTACTTTCAGTAACTTCCCTTTCTGGCAGCTTCTAAAAAGGAAATGAAGCATCATTTTTGATAGCTCTGTGATTCCCCACACCCCGCCTTCTCAACAGATAATGATCCAGCTCCCCAACAAGGACAGTGAGACGAAGTCAAATTTACACATCCTCCAGGGCTTGTAATACTGACGGCCCAAAAATTTCCAATTAAGGGGCAATTTAGCTTAGCCAAACCACATAACCCTGCACATCATTGGGTTATAGAATTTTTATAGAATTTACAGTGCAGAAGGAGGCCATTCGGCCCATTGAGTCTGCACCGGCTCCTGGAAAGAGCACCCTACCCAAGGTTAACACCTCCACCCTATCCCCATAACCCAGTAACCCCATCCAATACTAAAGGAAATTTTGGACACTAAGGGCAATTTATCATGGCCAATCCACCTAATCTGCACATCTTTGGACTGTGGGAGGAAACCGGAGCACCCGGAGGAAACCCACGCACACACAGGGAGGATGTGCAGACTCCGCACAGACAGTGACCCAAGCCGGAATCAAACCTGGGACCCTGGAGCTGTTAAGCGATTGTGCCATCCACAATGAGACTCACACAGACACGGGGAGAATGTGCAAACTCCACACAGACACTGACCGGGGCCGGGATCGATCCCAGGTCCTCGGTGCCGTGAGGCAGCAGTGTTAACCACTGTGCTACCGTGCCGCCCCCTCTGACGGCCCACAAGGTCTCATTTGGAGTGACAGTGTTTCAAAGTTTTTAAAAAAGACAAATGCCTCTTTCAAGAATGTGAGGGGTGATGACTCGACGCCGCCGAGTGCTCATAAACAGCTAAAGCAATTGTTAAATAAGTGAAAAGCCTGTCTCCCAATTCGGAAGCCACCAGGTGGTGTGGCGTGGAATCACCTGTGAGCCAGAGTGGATAATGATGGCAGCCTCCTTACCCTGATGGACACTGGAGCGAGTAGAGTTTCCGCTCTGGGGCCCAAAACTTTATTCGATTCAAAAAGCATCTCTTTCTCTGAGCTTCCGCTCAAACTTATTTGCATAACACCGAATGCAAATGAACCAATGTCGTAAAGCAATGTTCCAGAACATGCTTCACTTTTAAAAAAAAGTGCTAAAAATACTCCTTAATATTTTGACTACTAAAACCGAAAATAGGTTTCACACAAATAAGCACTTTTTAATCACAGTGCCAACGCACCGCCTGTAAATAGCCAATGTTCCCTCTAAATTGCACAAATGTGTGGCCTTGAATCAATCTAGAATGTAACACATGGAGGAAGCAGCAATTGCTTGAAGACGTGCGTACACGTGGCTTCACAGCAATCTTAAAGGGACCACGCGGTGCAACAAGCCAGCTGCGCACAGCAAACCTCCAAGGACACTGTGTTCCACCAAGGTCGACCTAAATTGCCGTCCCATTCCCTTTGGTCCACCACTGCTCGCTGTGCCTTTAACAATCCAAGCTGTAAGCTATGGAATTCCCTCCCGAAACCTTTCCACTTCTTTCTCTTCTTCGTTGAGATATTCCTTAAGACCTGTCTGCAGGAGGATTATAGATTGGGACCTGAATATTGAAGTGGTTGTGACTTTCAGGAAGGGCAGGAAGCGAGGAAATGGTGAAGGGTCGGCTCTGGTATTTAATGATGGTATTGGGCGGCACGGTGGCCCAGTGGTTAGCACTGCTGCCTCACGGCACTGAGGACCTGGTTTCGATCCCGGCCCCGGGTCACTGTCTGTGTGGAGTTTGCACCCTCACCTCATGTCTGCGTGGGTCTCACCCCTACAGCCCAAAGATGTGCAGGGTGGGTGGATTGGCCACGCTAAATTGCCCATTAATTGGAAAAAAAATTGAATGATGGTATTAGCACATGAAGGAGGGAAGACCTAAGTTCACGAAACAAGGATGTTGAAATGGTTTAGGTGGAGCTGAGATTTATAACGGCAAGAAGTCACTTTTGTGAGTGGTGTTCAGGCCCCCTAACAGTAACTGCATGGTAGGACGGGGAATAAAGGAAAAACTAATGGATGCTTGTCAGAAAGGCACGGTGATAATAATGGGAGATTTTTATCTGTATTTATACTGGGAAAATCAGATAGGCAAATGTAGCCTAGACGAGTAATTCATGGAATGTTTTTAGGATTAGTTTCTTGGACAGTACTTCCTGGCACCAATGAGGAGCAGGCTATACTAGACCTGGTAGGATGCAATGAGATAGGATTAATTAAAGACCTCATGGTGGGCAGCACGGTAGCACAGTTGCTTCACAGCTCCAGGGTCTCAGGTTCGATTCCCGGCTTGGGTCACTGTCTGTGCGGAGTCTGCACGTTCCCCCCGTGTCTGTGTGGGATTCCTCCGGGTGTCCGGTTTCCTCCCACAGTCCATAAAATGTGCAGGTTAGGTGGGTTGGCCATGCTAACTTGCCCTTAGTGTCCAAAAAATGTTAAGTGGGGGTTACTGGGTTACGAGGATAGGGTAGATGCATGGGCTTCAGTCGGGTGCTCTTTGTAAGGGGCCGGTGCAGACTCGATGGGCCGAATGGCCTCCTTCTGCATTATAAATTCTATGAATGTGCCCTTCGGTTACAGAGATTGTCTGCGGGATCCTCAGGTCCGCTTGCTGTGTGTTCCTCGGTGGTGGGTCCTCACCATCCGTGGGATTTTCCGTCCAGCCACTTGACAATGGAATTTCCCACTGTGGCCACCTCATGCCGCTGGGAAACCCACAGATATGGGTGCATTACTGGCAAAGCAGAGAATCCTGCCGACAGAGAACTCTACCCCTAGGTCAACCGGGATGCAGCGGTGGACATTTAAATGGATATTTCAGAATATACACAATAAATACGTTCCAACGAGAAATAAATTCCAAGGCGAGGACCCACCATCCATGGTTAACTAAAAAACAGATAGTATCAAACTTCGAGAAAAAACATATAGGCCGTGATTCTCCCTTACCCGGCGGGGCAGGGGGTCCCGGCGTGTCGGAGTGGCGTGAACCACTCCGGCGTCAGGCCACCCCAAAGGTGCAGAAGTCTCCGCACCTTTAGGGGCCAAGCCCTCACATTGAGGGGCTAGGCCTGCGCCGGAGTGGTTCCCGCTCCGCCGGCTGGCGTGAACGGCCTTTGGTGCCACGCCAGCCGGGGCCGAAAGGACTTCGCCGGCCGGCGTAAGTCCACGCATGCGCCGGAGCGTCAGCGGCTGCTGACATCATCCCGACGCATGCGCAGGGGAGGGGGGTCTCTTCCGCCTCCGCCATGGTGAAAACCATGGCGAAGGCGGAAGAAAAAGTGTGCCCCCATGGCACAGGCCCGCCCACCGATCGGTGGGCCCCGATGGTGGGCCAGGCCACCGTGGGGGCACCCCCTCTAGGGGTCAGATCGCCCCGCGCCCCCCTCAGGACCCTGGTGCCAATCAGGTAGGTGTTTTGATTCCCGCCGGCGGGAGGGGCTTGTCAGCGGTGGGACTTCGGCCCATCGCGGGCCGGAGAATCGCCGCGGGGAGCCCGCCGACCGACGCGGCACGATTCCCGCCCCTGTCGAATCTCGGGTGGCAGAGAATTCGGGACATGGCGGGGGCGGGATTGATGCCGGCCCCGGGCGATTCTCCGACCCGGTGGGGGGGTCGGAGAATCCCGTCCATAATTTCTCAAAGATGAGTGGCAGGTCAGAAGATTGGACAGAATATAAAAAACAGCAGAAGAGAGCCAAAAGATTGATAAGGAAGGAAAAATTAGAGTACGCGGGAAAGCTAGTTAGAAAAATAAAGATGGATAGTAAGAATGTCCCCAGAAATTTGAAAAAGAAAAGTTAACAAAATGAACGTTGGTCCTATAAAAAGTGAGTCTGGGGAACTAATAATGGATAATAAGGAGTTGGCAGATGAATTGAACAGCTATTTTGCATCAGTCTTTACTGCAGAGGATATAAGTAACATTAAAGAAGTAAAGCAGAAAACTGAAGAAAATTGCAATCACCAGAGAAATTATTCTGAGTAAATTGTTGGGATGACAACTCCCCAGGTCCTGATGGACTTCATAACATGCTCTTAAAATAAGTGGCTACTAATATAGTTAATATGTTGGATTAAATTTTTCAAAATTTCCTCGATTTGACCAAGGTTCCACTAGATTGGAAACAGCAAATGTAAACTCCTTTATTCGAAAAGGGCCAGATAGAAAGCAGGAAACTAGAAGCCAGAAACATCTGTCCTAGGGAAAATGGTAGAAGCTATTATTAAAGATATTATAACATGACACTTGGAAAAATACGAGGCAATCAGACAGAGTCACCATGGTTTTGAGAAAGGGAAATCATGTTTCACTAACTTATTGTAATTCTTTGAAGGAGTCACATGTGCTGTTGATAAAGGGGAACTAGTGAATGTACTGTACTTAGATTTCCAAAAGGCATTTGATAAGATGCCACAACAAAGGTTACTGCAAAAAATATAAGCTCATGGTGAAGGAGTAAGATATTGTCACAGGCTGAAGATTCACTAGCTAACAGGAAACAGAGAGTTGGTATAAGTGGGTCTTTTTCTGCAAGGCTGGATGTGATGAGTGGGATGTAGCGGGGATCAGTGCTGGGGCAGCCTTTTACAATTTGCATAAATGATTTGGATAAAAAGATCAAACGAATGGTTGCTAAATTTGAATGGTGGAGCAGGCTCGAGGGGCCGAGTGGCCTACTCTTGCTCCTAATTTGTATGTTTGTATGTTATAACCCTACAGGAGGCCCAGGGATTGGCAACCTCAGAGTCCCTGAGGCCTCACCCGAGTACAATTCACCCAGATGAGAGGGGGGCGGGTTTACCCACCCCCCTTTCCTAGGACTGCTGGGACATAAATACCCTGACCCGGGTGTGGGCTGGACACCAGGAGACCCTTCGGGGAGGAGGAGGTGTAAATAGTAAGGAGAACAAATCGAAACTTTCCTACAGTCATCGCTTCCGAGTGGTCACTTGCCTGAGACGTTATGGTCTCCTAGACTAAGTATCTGTTCACCTGTCCTGATACTATCTCCTCCGACCCAGTGTTAATTTATAGTCTGAATATACTCCTGTTACATGCCTCGGGAGCATTCTGTAACAGTATAGGCACCATACAAATGCAGGCTGCTGTTGGCAGTACTGTTACGGATCCGCAATCGTGTGACTATGGAAGCGAGAGGGGCCGTCAACTGAACCAAACTGACATAAATGTCACAAAAAACAATTGCCTGAGCCAGCACCTAATCTCAAACTCCTGTTCTCTCATAATAGAATCCTGAACAGCGATATTGTATTTCCAAGTCCGCTGCTTCTGTGATCGCGGAGCTGCATTGAACTGGGATGAGGCGCAGTGGGCATAAACACAGGTCAAGAGGATTTACATTGGCAGGTCAAAGTTAATGGCTTTATATGGGCAATTAAACTAATGTCCCAATCATAGACGTAATTGCTGTAATCAGGGAAGATACTTCAACTCTATTAATAGGATGATACGATTGGATGCCTGTTCACTGACCTGAAAACGAAGTATGAAAACACTGAAGCAAGTCTTTGCTCAGGCCTGGCCAACAGCTTTTAATCTAGTCACACGCTCAATGCTATAGGGCCTGTATGTGAATTTACACATTGTGGCAACAGGTTTATCGACCTATGTTGCGGTTTGCGGAATTCTGCAGCACAATATAGTCCGCCTGTAAATGGCCTCATCACAGTCCAGTTAATCGACAACCTTTAGCAGTTCAGGTACAAAACAGAAACAGTGGTAGGAAGTGGCCTGATGTCACATTTGGGCACCAGTGCCACACTTCGAATGGGGCTATGGCTGAAAGTGCCAAATACCACCAAACCAGGTGAGGCTTTCACCAACACCAGCAGCAACCCCATGCCCCCGGCATCAGAGGCTCAATCCAGGAGCTTCTGCAGCCACCGATGCAGCTTGTGTTTTCTTTCTGAATATTCTTTGCCGGCTTCAATCTCTAACCTTTTCTCTATGCACTGGGTCGTCTGCTTCTCCCCCTCTTTCCATCTCTCTCTGCACCTCCCTCTCTTGGTCTTTGCCTTTCTCTATTTGTGTCTCCCACTATCTCCAGCATCGCCGCTCTGTGTATCGATTTCTCTCTATATATCCTTCTCTCCCGCATTTTGCCCATTTCTGTTATTTTAACTCAGTCTTTTTGCGATACATTCTACCTTCTCAAACCGTTATTCAACCAACTTCCTTGGGTGAGACTGTGCGTACTTGTGAGTTTGTATGTTAGCTTGTGAGTGTAAAGATGCATTTGTGGGTGCGAGTGTATGAGTTGTGAGACTATGCATGTTAGAAGGATTATGTGCATGAGAGAGGGGGGGGGGGGGGGGGGGGAGTCTGTGGGTGTCAGTGAGAATGTATATGTCATAGAATTTACAGAGCAGAAGGAGGCCATTCAGCCCATCGAGTCTGCACCGGCTCTTGGAAAGAGCACCCTACCCAAGCCCACACCTCTACCCTATCCCCATAACCCAGTAACCCCACCCAACCCCGGGCAGCAGGGTAGCATGGTGGTTAGCATAAATGCTTCACAGCTCCAGGGTCCCAGGTTCGATTCCCGGCTGGGTCACTGTCTGTGTGGAGTCTGCACGTCCTCCCCCTGTGTGCATGGGTTTCCTCCGGGTGCTCCGGTTTCCTCCCACAGTCCAAAGATGTGCGGGTTAGGTGGATTGGCCATGCTAAATTGCCCGTAGTGTCCTAATTAAAGTAAGGTTAAGGGGGGGGGGGGTTGTTGGGTTACGGGTATAGGGTGGATACGTGGGTTTGAGTAGGGTGATCATGGCTCAGCACAACATTGAGGTCCGAAGGGCCTGTTCTGTGCTGTACTGTTCTATTCTATTCTATAACACTAAGGGCAATTTAGCATGGCCAATCCACCTAACCTGCACATCTTTGGACTGTGGGAGGAAACCGGAGCACCCGAACGAAACCCACGCACACACGGGGAGAACGTGCAGACTCCGCACAGACAGTGACCCAATTCGGGAATCGAACCTGGGACACTGGCGCTGTGAAGCAATTGTGCTAACCACTATGCTACCGTGCTGCCCAAAATTCAATTCAAATTCCACCATCTGCCGTGGTGGGATTCGAACCCATGCCCCCTGAGCATTAACCTGGGTCTCTGGATTACTAGTCCAGTGACAATACCACTACGCCACTACCTCCCCAAAAGAGGATCTGTTTGGTAGAGCTTGCAGAGAGTCGCCACGCTCTGGCGCCATCTTGGTTCCAAGGTGAATGTGCCTCCAGGCACACATGTGTGGCACATATCGGCTGTGGTTGCTCAATGAATGAATAGGCTGTAGACCCTGGCTGTCTGGACTCGCACATATTGAAAGGCAATGTGGATGTGGTATTGGGTTGGCTGGTGCCTGTGAATCGCCACTCTGCCCCTTCTTGGCTACCTCAGCTGGAGTTGCACATTCTGCAAGGACTTCCAACCCGGGCCTGGTGACAAATGTGCAGGGCAGAAGCTCTGGAGTCCTCCCAGTGCACGGCAGCAGTGTTGGAGGATTGAAGCCATTTCCCTTCTTACAGCACTAGCTACCGTAAACCGTACGTTTAAAGGTCCCAGCCATTTTGACAAATCAGGAGAAGTATATAAATAAGACTATTGACACATTCTGCTATCTTATCTTCCTGCCACTGTTAGAACCTTCTTTAGTCCTTAATATGACCGTTCGCACCCCCTTTGTCTTATGTCAGTGACATCTTTGTCAATTTTTCCTTAGTTCCAATCTATCCTGACCTTCCATTCTGCCCCACCCCCCCCCTCCAGTTATATAATTCATTGCATTTCTATCCCTCTTCAGCTCTGCAGAAGGGTTATATGGACTTGAAACGATAACTCTGTTTCTCTCTCCACAAAGACTACCACCCTGCTGAGTTTATCCAGCATTTGCTGTTTTTATTTCAGACATCCAGCATCCGCAGTATTTTGCTTTAATTCTGAGAAGATAAGTAGGTGGTGTAGTCATGGTTGGGAGGGGCTGGGGGCGGGGTGGGGGGGGGGGGATGGGGAGTCAGGCAGTCATGGTGTGGTGGTCCAGTTTGTGGGTGGGGGGCGGGGGGCGGAATGGGGTCAGGACAGTCTCGGGGAGTCAGCGAGAGTGTCAGATGTGTGCCCTCGTGGACATGGGTCAAGTGGGTATCCAGGGGGTTGGGGGAATAGTTGTGGGGGTGCGAGGGTCGGAGGAGCCCCTTGCACAGTTACCCAGGAGTTTGAGGCGGTTTTAATCGTCCAAACGCTTCCTGAGTAACTCTTCTGCTCTGAGAGTGAGAACCGTCTCAAGCCCCGGATTTAAACTGGAGTTTCAGACGGTTCCCAGTGCCCATCGGAAGTTCAAACTTCCCAAGCAATTCCCGAGCAGTCCTAGCAAGGGAAATTCGCAGGGGAGTCCCACCTCGTCTTCTGGGATACGTCCCAGTTACAAACCCCCTGGAAATCAGGGGCTGGATTCGCCGCCCCGCATTTCTATTTCACCCCGCCGGAGGGATTCTCCGTTACGCCGGCCGGTCAATGGGGTTTCCCATTGTGGGGCAGCCCCACGCCATCGGGAAACCCCCGGGCTGGCGGAGAATCCAGCCCCAGACGTTTCGGGCCAATATTCCTGCATGGAATTCGACGGCAGGGTGGGGGCTGCGTTTTAGAAGAAAATGTGTTGAAGGATATTTTCCACCTTTCTGCTTTCTTGGGGGGTAATGTCTCATCCATTCCCTAAACTGTTCCGCAAATTGAGGAGATCTGCATTTTTCAATTTATTCTAAGTTTTGGTGTATTAAAATGTTCATAAATGTGCAATTATTTTATACTTTGTTGTTATTTTAATTATTGGTCAATAACTATGTTATGAATTCTGATTACATGTCCTGCACTTTGACCCCTGTTGCCATGGTGATTTCCAATGGGCCGATTAACTATCCTGAGAGGATGGCAGCACGGTGGCCTAGTGGTTAGCACAACCGCCTCACAGCGCTGAGGTCCCAGGTTCGATCCCGGCTCTGGGTCACTGTCCGTGTGGAGTTTGCACATTCTCCGTGTGTCGGCGTGGGTTTCGCCCCCACAACCCAAAAATGTGCAGAGTAGGTGGATTGGACACGCTAAATTGCCCCTTAATTGGAAAAAATAATTGGGTAATCTAAATTTATAAAAAAAAAACTATCCTGAGAGGCAGCAATTCTGGCCTAATCCGCCAGAAGATGGACTGCAGCCTCCTGGAGTGGTCTTCCTTCTGCACAGCCATGCACATGGCTGCCCTGCCCCCTCCTGCAATGGGGTAGCGGTGACCAGAAGCCAAGTACCCAGTAGGGGGGGGTGGTCTATGTCTCGCCTTGTCTTGCGTCGAGTCTGCAGCACCCTGCAGTGATGCTCCACATCCCCGCGGACATTCTCACTGGAAGGGGAAGATTTCCTCTGCGCGCCGCTTGGCACGGGCTTTTGCAATTTTGTCGCAAATGGTGAACTGAAGGAACCTTCACTTCTTCATTAACTTGTCAGCAAAATAGATGGAGCGTCACAAGAATCAACTGGGCAGCTCTCCTGCTCCCCAGTTCAAATCGCAATGCTTCATTTAACGCAAGGTACTTAACACACCTGGCTCTCTCCTTGAGAAGATGAATGTGGATCCAACACCACCCACTCACCCCAATGAAAAAAAAAGTGTTCACGCACGGACTGGAATAGTTTATCAGATGTCCTGTATAGCACCTGCTTAAAGAGACGGCGACGGCAGAAAGACATTTTGATTTGCTTCGGAAGATGCCTGTTTTCGAGACATAATTCCCAGATTCCCTTTTCACCGGATGGACATTCGTAGGGAAATAATTCATTCCCGGGTTTGCTGTGAGATCTCTGTGACATTGCCCGCAGCCAAAGAGGAAAGGATGTTTTTCCCTGTACCTGGAGCAGCTGAGGCTTGGAGATCATTCAGTCCATGTGCCGGAGTTATCCACAACTAATCCCACTGCCTTGCTCTCCCTCCCTAACCTGTGCTTTCCCCTCATCCAAGTATTGATTCCATTTTCAATTTAAAAGGAAAGATTTGTCTTTCTGTGACAGGTTAAATTGATGACTCTTCGCTGATTCCCCAGACAAATAGGTGTTCTCTATCAGCACACTCATAAATTTAAAAACTGGATTTAATTGCAACCATTTATTTCCCCTTGTGATTGTTTTTCGTGCCCTGTCAGTCTGTTTGTTTGCCATATAATTCCGCCCATCGCTCCTCTCTCTCATGGTGGCAAAAAAAAGGGTTGGTCGGAGGCTGGAAGTGGGATGGATGGGTGACCTCATCAAGGGGAGCATGGCTGGAGGCACAGGATTAAGCCAAAGGAGAGACGGTAGGACTGGAATAATTGTGTCTGGAATGTGTGGGAGGAGAGAGGAGGCAAGGTTGGTCTGGAAGAAGGGAAGATCTGAGGGAGAGGAGACCGCCAGAGGTCTATAAGTGCTGGCAAGTGGGATTAGTCTGAATTTAGAGTAGTTTTCTTTTGCCGGTGCAGGCTCTTCTGTACTGTATGATTCTAGGTGACGTAGTAGTAATGTCGCTGGGCTAATAATCCAGAGGTTCAGGCTAAGTTCTGGGGACATGGGTTTAAATCCCACCACGGCAGCTGGTGAAATTTGAATGCAGTTCATAAAGTCCAGAATTGAAAAGCTCGTCTCAGTGATGGTGACCACGAAACTATCATTGAGCGTCGTAAAAATCCATCTGCTTCACTAATGTCCTTCAGAGAGGGAAGTCTGCCATTCTCACCTGGCCTGGCCTACATGTGAACGCGGACACATGACAATGTGGTTGAATCTCGACTGCCCTCCGAAATGGTCCAGCAAACCACTCCGTCAGTTCAACCACTCCGTCAGCCGGGGACACTGCCAGTTGTGAAGGGGCAGTCCAATCTAAAACTGGGTTTGAAATGGAGAGGGCCATGGGTGACAGGGAGGGAACCAGGGCCAGAAGTGAAATGGAGGAAGGCCAATGGCTGGAAACACAGGCAGGATTCTGGACTGTTGTGGGGAGAGGTGGTGGCATCAAAGGCTGGGCTGAGATAGCAGGAGGTGAGCATCAGTCAGGAAACATTGAATGGCCATCAAATCCTGCCTTTGGTTTTTGCTGAGCACAGACCGACAAGCTCTCGAAGAAAGGGATGGAAAGGAGAAGATGGATTGCAGAGGGAGCCTTGTGAATTAAATTGATGTAGAACATATAGTGCAGAAGGAGGCGATTCGGCCCATCGAGTCTGCACCGACCCACTTAAGCCCTCACTTGCACCCTATCCCCGTAACCCAATCACCCCTACTAACTTTTTTGGTCACTCAGGGCAATTTAGCATGGCCAATCCACCTAACCTGCACATCTTTGGACTGTGGGAGGAAACCGGGGCACCCGGAGGAAACCCACACAGACACGGGGAGAACGTGCAGACTCCGCACAGACAGTGACCCAGCAGGGAATCGAACCTGGGACCCTGGCACTGCGAAGCCACCGTGCTATTCACTTGTGCTACCATGCTGCCCTGTTGTTTTCTTTTCATTGACAGAACGATTATATCACTAACGGCCGCGCTACCTGAATCATCAGACACAGGAAAGTAAGAATCATCAGACACAGGAAAGTAAGAGTCAGAGCTGGAAGCTCTACTTTCTGCCAACACTCATGCCAAATCGAACCAGATCAGAAGGATCGATTTTTGGGGGGGGGGGGGGGGGGGGTGAATCTCGCAACATGGAGCAGGGATCGAAGAATCAGGTGGACACACGCGATTCGCATCAATCCCAAATTTCCAGGCGTTGACGTTACCTTTGTAGCAAGTAGTCGGGTCAGGTAGATCTCGGATACCATCTTGCTGCCTCGGTCACCCTCCTTTTGGTCTCCGTGTTCGTGGTTCTTGACCAGGTGCCAGATCTTGACTCCAGTCTCCAGGTCAGGAGTGATCATTGGAGTGCGAGAGCGCAGGCTGTCAGGACTACCCGTATACCGGATCATGGTCTCTGTGAGAAAGACAGACAGACAGACCTGCATTTATGGAGTACTTTTTGTGACGCTTGTAGGCTTGAGGTCTGTAAATGGCCCAAACATTGCCAGGGTGAAGATAATTGATCACAGTGGGAGCAGAAGAACACAGGAGGATACCTTTCTTTAGGGCCTACATGCAGTGGATGGTCCAAACCACGAGCACCATGAATTTCCCAAGTTTAATCCAGCTCTGAGCTGAGTAAAATTGACTTTAGAGATGTCAATGGTGGGGGCAACGTTAATGGGCTCCCGTCTTAGGAGTGTAATCCATTCGCTACTGATGCTATTCAAAACTCCTGATCACTGTCCAGGAATCCAGCTCCTGATCCCTGTCTGGCCTCCTGCTCTTCATCCCTCTGCGAGACTCCTATGTTTCTGTTGCTGCAAATTTCATGTTTGGCGCACTTCAAACCAGAGCAGGATGGGGCACAGCGTTTAAGCTCTCACAGTCTAATCTTTTGCTGATGCTTGAGCAAGGTATGGGGGGCTACCTGTGCCAGTACGTCAGCAACAGTCAGTGTCTCCAGGAAAAAGAGGAAGGATATCAGAGGGAAAGTGAAAAAGCCTTCAAGGGGCAGCTTGAAAAGTAAATGAGGTGGAAAGGAATTGACACTGGGAGGGACACTGGTGGGGAGAGATGGAGTGGAGTGGGAGAAAGTGTGTGGGGCACATCAGGAGTGGCATGGACCAGTTGGAATGAATGGCCTGTTTCCGCGCTATAAATGCTGCGTGATTGCATGTGTTAATCAGCATTCGGCTGCCCACTTCTGCTCTGCCAGCTCCAGTATTACCATGGCATCAAATTATCTCGTAAAGATTCGCTTCGCTGAGTCACACCGAGGATGAAATTAAAGAGAGGAAGATAATAAGAGTGCAAAGGACTGTTCTGTGAATGAGAAAGGTGGTTTGGGGGGGGGGGGGGGGGGGGGGGGAGAACTCACCGTATTTGCTGGCAGAGGTTCGTGAAACAGTCGAATTATTGGCAGCGTTGTATGCTGTTGTTTGTTTGGGCACCAGGGCAACCACAGAGCCATCTGTCACCTGCAGAGAATTGGGTTTTTTTTTTGGAGACAAACAAAAAACATGGAAAACTCATTAAGCAACTCAAAGACTTTGCTTTTTTTTTAATTACAGAGAAAATAATGTATATCTGGGAGTGATTACCAGTCAGTGGCCTTGTCAAGGGATTCAGATAGTTTGTACAGACAGCATTGGATATCCAAGGAAGGATTACTGTCAAGGATTCAGAAGGCTTTGAGCAGTTTGTTCTGTCTTAACATTACTTGGCATATCAACAGAAGGCAACCAGAGACAACAAGGGCTTTTGCCTCATACCATTGGCCCTGACTTTGTTTCTAAGGAAAGCTATCTTCCTCTCCCTCTCTATACACACACACACACGCAAAATCAAAGTGGTAAAGATTCCAACCCTCGTTGAAAACACGTGCCTGCTATTCAGTCCTCCAGCCACTGGTGGTGCTGTGGTATGGATTGCTCCTGCCACTTTAGTTTGTTACATTAAACACCGCTAAAACGTTAACCATGAGCAAAAGGCCATGGAAGGTTTGTTAGGATTATACGGAATGTCTTGCATATACAGTGCACAGCCTGGGCTATCGTTACTTCCCACAACACTTCTATCACACTTTATTGTTGATATAGGTTTTACAGAACAGAAAGAGGCTATTTGACGCCCCAACTGGTTTGTGATGATATCTTCTTCCACCCCTTTTCATCTAATCCCACTTGAATTTCCTTCCATCCCTCTCCACTGTTGCACCCATCTAGCTTCCCCTTAAATGCATCCTCGCTTTTCACCTCAACTATGCTGTGTGGTAGTGAATTACACATTCTGACCACACTGCCCTGAAGGATAAATAGGTTCAAAGAGTTCAAATCTCAGTATAAATCAGTGATACCAGTAATATTCGGGTTCCATTTGAAGGCACACAAGACCAGCTCGGACAGGTTTTACTGCTACCCTTCATTTCTACGTTTTACTTTTTTTTTTGCTTCCTGGTGGTGAAAATTGTTTCTCCTAAATTCTTTCCCGGATTGATGAGTCAGTATGTTAAGACGCTTATTGTCATAAAGCAGCAAATTCCCCAAATCAATCATGAGCAGTGTTAGAAGATATCTGTCAGTATTGTACACATAAATCGTATCATTTCCAGGAAGCAAAGATGGCCACTTCATGGAATCCCCACAGGAGGCCATTCGGCCCATCGAGTCTGCACTGACACTCCGAAAGAGCACCTTACCCAGACCGACTCCCTTGTCCTACGTCCGTAACGTCACCTAACCGGTTTCCATCTTTGGACACTACGGGCAATTTAGCATGGCCAATCCACCTAACCTGCACATCTTTGGACTGTGGGAGGAAACCGGAGCACCCGGAGGAAACCCATGCAGAGACGGGGGAATGTGCAAAGTCCACACAGACAGTCACCCAAGGCCGGAATTGAAACCGGGTCCCTGGTGCTGTGAGGCAGCAGTGCTAACCACTGTGCCACCGTGCCACTTGAAAAAGCTGCAGTGATTGTGTTATAATATTTCACTTTCACGCATGGTCATCATTATATAACCAAATGGTGAATAATCCTGACTAATAATGCTCATCCTCATATCTCCTTTCAGCAAAACTTTGGCCACAGACAGAATAAACTGCCTTCAATAACAGCACGTAAACTCATTCCCAAAACAAGAACTTTCAAACCTCGACCAGCACAAAGCAATTGTAATAGAAAAACAGTTCCAATCATTGACGTGCCAATGGTCTGCTGACTCACAATCAGTCTTCCCTTCAAATGTGAACTTTAATCTGACCTCTAAGACTGGAAAATAGGAAGCTGTCTGTTGGGATACCCGGGGCCTGGGCTGAACTGGCTTGATCTCCGTTCTCATTCACAGGGCCAACCCACCAGTGAACAGTCAAGGACAGGATAAAATGATTTGGCCCCTCAAAACTCTATGTTCTGGGTAACTCTCAGCCTCCTATCAAGCAGAGTCTTGAGCCCCATCTTTGTTTCTATGATCTGCCTTGAAGATTGTTCTAAACACTTATCCCTGAGTCAAGGAGCTCTTCTTAATGGCTGCTTCAAGTTTACTTTTCTCTCATTTAAAATCTTCACCTTCTGGTATTTTTTTTATTCGTTCATGGGAAGTGGGTATCACAGGTCGTGCCAGCATTTATTACCCATCCCTAATTACCTTTGAAGGGACAGTAAAGAGTTAACCATATTGCTGTGGGTCTGGAGTCACGTGTAGGTCAGGCCAGATAAGGACGACAGATTTCCTTCCCTGAAGGGTGTCAGTGAACCAGACAGGTTGACTTGGTAATACCTTTCTGGGTTTTCTTCATCACTAATATTGAGTATTTTATTCACCTCATACAGACCTCTCTACACTTCCTTCTCCCTAGACGCAAGACCTAAATTGATATCATGCTCTGGAGCCATTTTTAATCCCTGTCGAGTCTTACAAAAGTAAGGTATGGTGATTGTCCTTTTTGGGGAAACACAGCAGAGTAAGGGTCACATGGCCAGTGTGACCAATCGGCATTCAGGATGTGGAATCACCCCCTGGTGAGAGAGGCTCCTAGACAGAGGCATTTCGGGAGTGAGCTACAGCCATGTGGCTGCTGTAAAATACTAAATAATAAATACCTATTGTGTTCATTAATGAAGACTGTGAAAGTGCATCTTTACTGAAGGATTTACTACGTTTCAAATCAAGATTATTCAGTCGTTGAAGTTAATTGTTGTAATGGCGCTACCTCTCGCAACGGATAGTGACCGACAGTAAGTTGAATGTTTTCCAGTAAAAATGGTTTTTTCGGGCAGCAAGGTGGCACAGTGGTTAGCACCAAGGACCCGGGTTCAATCCCAGCTCCGGGTCACTGTCTGTGTGTGGAGTTTGCATGTTTTCTCTGTGCCTACGTGGGTCTCACCCCCACATCACAAAAATATGTGCTGGATAAGTGGATCGGACATGCTAAATTGCCCCTTAATTGGAAAAAGACTAATTGGGTACTCTAAATTTAGTTTTTTTTAAATGGTTTTCTGTCCGAGTGTTCACAGGGCAACATGGACCATATACCCGTCGGAAAGAGGCAACTTTACACCTTTTTAATTTGTTCTCACTTATGTTCATTGCCTATTCCTAGTTATCCTTTAGTGTACCCAATTCATTTTTTTCCAATTAAGGGGCAATTTAGCGTGGCCAATCCGCCTAATCCTGCACATTTTTGAGTTGGGGCGGTGAAACCCACGCAGACACGGGGAGAATGTGCAAACTCCACACGGACAGTGACCCGGAGCCGGGATCGAACCTGGGACCTCGGCGCCGTGAGGTAGCAGTGCTAACCCACTGCGCCGCCGTCCTGCCCCTTTTCCTGGTTAGCCTGAGAAGATGGCAGTTCCTTCTCCTGAAACATTCCACTTGTGACGCTAACAGGTAGAGATTCCCAGGATTTAAATCAATGATGATGAAGAAACATATCAAAGTCAGGATGGTGTGTGACTTGAAGGGAAGTTTGGAGGTGAGGATGGTTTTTGGTCACACATTCCTACCTCATCATTTGTGCTGAGGACCTCACTTTTGGAGAATGACCTCCAATGTTTTCAAAAGGAACTTTTGTAGTAAGTACTCCAACGTCTATGTCCTCGTTTGCAACAACCCCCGAATTAACCTATCATCTCAATTACAACCTGTGACTAATCGCAGGATGTTTTAGCACTGCCCAAGTTCTTCGTGCACTGAAGTGGGAGGTATGCTTCCCACTTGTCGAGTCTTGAGTTTAGATATCGGGGATGGAGGTGAAGCACGATAATCCCACTGCCAACCACATCCCGACCAAAATTAGGAAATAAAATGGTCCGGTTTCAGGAGAGTGTAATCGTGAGCATGGACTTCAGCCAGTGACATGTCCCGTTGCTCAATCAATACACTCACCCCTAGCAGAAAAAAAGTCAGCATTATTCATATCAATCTTTTACATCTGAATTTAAGTGATTTCTCTGTGTTTAAATTGATTACATGCTGACAGAAAGCCAGGTGAATATGACCATCAAGCTAATCATTGTTCATTATTTGCAGGGACCCGGCTGTTGCAACACAAAGAATTATAGAAATAAATAGATAGAGGGAGAGAGAGAAAAGAGAGAAAGAGAAAGAGAGAGGCTTGCAATAAAATCCCTGATAGTGAAATAAAATTTATCATTTTCAATATAGGTGTCCTCTGTACTGCCAGAGTGCTAACAACCTTGGAGATTTTGACAGGATTTGTCAAGGATAGCATGCCCTCTCCAATGAAAGAATTAACTCCTGACTTCATTATCTCATCGCCGATCCAATCAATTTCTAATCTGTTTTTCCTTCCCACCTCCACACTGACAGTCAACACTGTGACATTTAATTTAACACCAATGTGGTCCAAAGTCAAATCCCTAATTTAGCAGTTGATGGCTTATCTCCCAAATTATTTGCACATTAATGAAGAAAGGACGTTTCTATCAGAGGAAGGAATCTGCAATTTGCACCAGACAGGCAACAAGGCCGACGGTTCCTGCTTCCTCTTTCTTTCTCTCTCGCTCTCAAAAGGGATGATTGACAGCCGATCTCGAGGAGCCATGTCCTCCACCTCACCTGATAATGCACCAGTGTGTTCAGCCTCTTCCAGTCATTCTCTATCTTCGTTGTGACATCTTCGTCCTGCAGAATCACCCTGGCCATCCTTCCCTGTCGCCACTCTGTGGCGTGACGGTTAATTGCCGGGAAGAAGCAGAAAGGCAGGAGAGCCGGGGAGGAGAGGGGATTGTTTGGGGGGCGGGGGGAGGGGGGCGGGGGGGGGGGGGGGGGGGGGGGAGAGAGAGAGAGAGAAAGTTTTTAAAAATTGACAGAGAGAAAGAGTCAATGAAACCACAAGTTTATTTATGCCTCACATCACGGATCAATGGGGCTTCATTATCTAAAGAAAACAAACGCTTAATTCAATGGAGGAGGAACTAACAACGACCCAAAGATAAGGAGGAAATCCTTTTTCAGCTCAAAAGCTGCCTATAAATGGTTTCATTGACTCTGAACAGAAGGTTAATCTTATTGTGCTTTCCTTTAGAGGTCATCCACGATGCATCACTTCTTTCCACAAACGTGCAGGCTGGGCAAAACCGACAGTTGGTATAAGCTTAATTAGTTATATTTTTCTAAGGTGTGGTGTTTAACTTACCTTTCCCCCTTATTCCATCTTCACCACCTGACTCCTCATCAGCACTCAGCGAGCAGTAAATTACACTGTGTCATGATACCTTAGTCACCCAATATCAAACCCAGATGACCATTCTTCTTGATTCAGTCCAGACCTTGGCAATTGGCAAATTAAGTCTTCAGCCTTGTTTTTGAATCCCACCACAGCCTGTCCCCAAATACCCTTCCAACCTTCCAAGATATCTGTGCTCCTCCAATTCTGGCATCCTGCTACCTCCAATTTTAATCGATTCGCCATTGGCAACTGTGCCTTCATTAGTTATGCCATAAGCTCTGAAATTCCTCCCTAAACCCCTCCATTTCTCTCACTCGCTTCCTCCTTCAAGATGTTCAATTAAACCTACTTCAGTGAGTAAACTTTTGGTTGCCCTGAAATCAATTTATGTGACTCGATGTCTCAAACAAATGTTGACAATGTTAAAAAGGGATTACATAGGACGAATAGCACAGCCACAGGCCATTTGGCCCTACTAGTCCATGCTGGCGTTTATGCTTCACTTCAGTCTCCTCCCATCTTTTCTCATCTAAATCTACTATCTTTTTATATCCGTTTCTTTTCTACTCCCTCATGTGCTCGTCTAGTTTCCCCTATTTGCTTCAAACACTTCCTGCTGTTGGATTGGAAGAGCTGAGCTCCAATCCATTCCCACCCAGAGTGGGAAGACTGGCTGAGCCAGTCTCCTTCTGAGCCCAGGAGGCTAACTGTCCCCTGTGCCGAGATTGGTCAAGTCAATAAGAGTTTGATTGGTCAAAGCTGGGACCTGGCTGGGATGTACAGTACCCCCTCCACACTAGGCAAGTTGACCCCTATTGGCCACACTCAAATTAATATTCTCCTAATTAGAAAGCAGGTTTCGAGCATCTAACAAGGTTTGATAACCTCCCAGCTCAGAAAGTTATCCGGTTTCATTAATTTCCCACTGGAAAGTTGCTGGGTGTTTTTATTAACCGGACTGTTGTTTTATTTTTAAAATCTTTTCCAATCCTTTCTCCGATAACTGCGCTGGCTGGGGCCCAGTGGGTTGCTCTCCTGCCTCTGAGTCACAAGTCCCACTCCGGAGACCGGAGTACAGTATCACAGCTGACGCTTCACTGAGGCATTGCGCTGCACTTTCCTGTTCGAATGGACATGAAGTAATTGGATTTTGTGGGCAATCCGTGTGCTTTTCTTGTTAAAACTAAGTGACTTTTTATTTTAAATGAAGGAAATCTGGTACTGGGAAGGCCACGGAATCTCATGCCTCATCATCCCAACTTGGAAAGAATTATAGATGGGCCAGATGGACAAGAGAGCTGTGGCAAAATTTAGAGCTACCTTGGCTGACATCAGCTCCACGACAGGTCTTGTTTTTAAGGGTGTGGTGGAGTGATAATGACGATAGCAAGTCAAGGTGTGAAATGAGTCTGGGAGAATCTTGATTTAGTTCCCGGTGAACCTCGTCCTGAAGCCGCAGCGAATACACTAACTTAACGCACCCTGGGGCGCTAGGTGGAGTTGAAAGCTGTTGCCCTCAGTCAGGATCCTTACCCAAGTCCATGTCGGCAGCTTTCGGCCTGTGGGAGCAGGGCAAGTTCTTGAAGATAGCATCTAAAATCTTCTCCTTGACCTGGGTGATCGTATCACAGTTCAGAGTCTTAGTGGAAATTTCAGGACTGTTCTCGTTATCTGGATTCACACAATATAGAACCTAAAGAGACACAAAACAAATAAAGTATTAAGGGAGAAAACACACAAGAGGGGAAAAGACAGTCAGGATGTTTATTTAAACTTGTTCTTGGGTAATGGGCATCACTTGTAAGGCCAATTGTTGGCCACCCAGAGTGACCCTTAAGAAGATGGTGCCAGCCTTCTTCTTGAACAATTGAAATCCATGTGGTGAAGGTCCTCACTCCCACAGTGCTGCTGGGTAGGGAATTCCAGACCTGTGACCCAGTGATGAGGGTGGAATGGCTGATACAGACACAGGTTGGAATGGTGTGCAGCTTGGAGAAGTGATGACGTTTCCTTCTGCCCTCATCATTCTCAGTGCCAGGGGCCGCATGTTTGGGACATCCTGCCAAAGAAGCTGTGGTGAACTGGTGACAGTACATCCTGTAAATAGTGCTACATTATTACGTCAATGGTGGTTGAGGGAGTGAATGTTGAAGGTGGTAAACGAGGTGCCAAACAAGCGGGCTGCCTTGTCCTGGACGGTGGTGAACTTCTTAAGAGTGCTGTTGAAGCCGTACTCATCAAGCAAGGGAGGAGTATTCCATCACACTCCTGACTTGTGCCTTGCAGATGGTGGACAGGCTTTGGGAATCAGGAGAATTACTTGCCAGAGCACTCGCAGTATTATAACACAATACTTATATATGACTGGTCCAGTTCAGTTTCTGGTCAATGGTAATCCCCCCCCAGGATGTTGACAGGATCCTCTCTTGTTGGAGATGGTCATTGCCTGGCACTTGTGTGGCGCGAATGTTATTTGCCACTTGTCAGCCCAAGCCGGTACATTGCTCATTTGGACGTGGACCGCTTCAGTATCTGAGTTGTGAATAGTGTTGATCATTGTCTAGTCGTCAGCGAACATCACCAATTCTTGACCTAATGATGAAGGGAAGGTCATTGATGAAACAGCTGAAAATGGTTGGGCCACAGAACCTGTGCCGACCCCAGCCACAATGTCCCGGGGCTCAGGTGATCGAACTCCAACAACCACAACCATCTTCCTTTGTGTGAGGTATGACTCCATCCAGTGGAGGGTTTTCCCCTGGTCCCAGTAACTTAATTTTTTTCTCAGGCTCCTTGATGCCCCAGTTGGTTAAAGGCTACCTTGATAGGCAGTCACTCTCACTTCTCTTCAGGAATTCAGCTCTTTTTGTTCCTGTTTGGACTAAGGCTGTAATGAGATACATTACTATAGTTAACCATGTACTGTTCAAGTGCTAAGGAAGATCGATCGTACACAGTCCCAGTTGCTATCGGATAAAATCTCCCTTTCACTTTCCATATCGCAGCCGTTTCCACCAGGAGCAAATTCCTGCACAGATTTCTGCACCTCCCCTCTCTCCTCCAACAAACACATTGAATGGGCCGGCAGGAGGTGTGACACAGGCAGCAGAATAACAAAGCTGCCAAGCTCTCTGTCTCACTTACCAGCTCACCCTGCCAATTTTAAACAAAGTGCTTCTCAGTGCCCCAACCTGTGCCCAAGGCCATGCCAGCATGAAGCGGCAGTGTGCGCCAATACATCCTGTCTCACCTCATGCGCTCAGAGATATGCGGGACATCACTTATCCATTAAAAGAACACATGCTCCCCGTGTGTCAGCACTGGTCCTAATTTTGAGTAGTCGCAATAAGAGAGATGGTGCTTGTGGATGAGGTGAGACAGTTAGTCATTAGCGATGCAAATTGGAAGCACATAGGCTCAATTTTCAGGTCCGTGTTGTTTCCTGTGAACAGGAATAGTTTTTTTTAAGAAACTGGACCCTGACCAGACGCCACCATACAGACGAATTGGCAAAAGGCCAGAAGCCAAACCATGAACCGATGCACTTTTGTCTGTTCAGATCTTGTAGCAAGGAGTGGACCATTCGGCCCGCCATTTCTGTTCCAGCTCCATTCGATGAGAATCCAATTTGCCCCATTTGCCCGTTCTTTCCCCACGGCCGTACAATTTCTCCCCTCTTCAAGTATTTATCCAATTTCATTTTGAAAGTTAGCATTTCATCTGGTTCCATCCCCCTTTCAGGCAATGCGTTCCAGATCACAGCAACACTGCGTACAGGAACAAAAAAAAACCTAATCTCCCCTCTGCCCCTTTGGTCAACAACCTTAAATCTGCGTCCTCTGGTTACTGATCCTTCTACCTGTAGAGACAGCATATTCCCTCTTCACTCTTATCAAAGCTCATCGTGATTCTGAATGCCAAATCCCACTTTAACGTTCTCTGTCCGAAAGAGAATAATCCTAGTTTTTCTCATCACTCTGAGTAACTGAAGTCCCTCATTCCTTGTCCCACTGGAGTAAATCTCCTTTGCACACACTCTCCAAGGCCTTGATATCCTCCCTAAAATGCTGGCTCTATCTCCAATTCATTCCTGCTGTTTTCTGTTCGGGGCTGGATTCTCCCCTACCCGTTGTGACGGAGGGTCCCGGCGTAGGGGAGTGGCGCCAACCACTCAGGAGTCGCGCCTCCCCAAAAGTGGGGAATTCTCCCCACCTTTGGGGGCCAGCCCCGCACCAGAGCGGTTGGCACCAGCTGCCGCTGACGTCACCACCGGCGCATGCGCGATGTGGGTTTCTCTTCCGCTTCCGCCATGGCGGAGGCCGTGGCGGCTGCGGAAGAGAAATAGTGCACCCAGGGCACTGGCCCGGAGTCTGAGCGGGGGGCCCCGATCGCGGGCCTGGCCACCGTGGGGGCACCCCCTGGGGTCCGATCGCCCCCCCCCCCCCCCCCCCCCAGGACCCCGGGGGACCGCTCGCGCCGCTGATCCCGCCGTTACAGAGGTGGTTCAAACCTCGGCGGCGGGAGAGGCCTCCCAGCGGCGGGACTTCGGCCCACCCGGATTTCCGGTGGTCCCAGGCGATTCTCCGACCCTGCTGGGGGTCGGAGAATTTTGCCCCTGATTTGAACTGATTGCGATGTAGAGATATGGAATAATGAATTAGAGATCCCTGTTCAGTACCAAATTGAGGAAGCGTTTGGAACTTGCCAGTTAGGTGGTGGATTCAGAAAGGCCAGTGAAGCGGGGATGAGTAAAAAGTTCAAGTGCAACTCCCAGCTGCGTGATTTGTTAACGCACATAGACGGTTTTCCGAATGCAAGGCAATGAAAAAGCAAATGTCATTAGAATTTAACACTCAATTGCACAGGTTAGCGCAAACGCCACTTTGATATTCGCTGAAAGCGCATCAACCTAACGACTTCAATGTGCCATTCAGACATCACTGCCAATCCTCAGCCACAGCAATAGCCATTAAGTTCCCAGTCTCTCGCAAGGATAGAAAAGAAACCAGCATTACAGTCATTAGAATGCATTACCCAGTCAGGTGTTAATTAAATTGTCACTGCACAGAACCAATCTGCAGCATCTGAGAGATGGCGGGATCCGGGACCCCTATCCCCTTCCCGCCGCTCCCCCGCCAGCAACCCCCTCCTCTGCCAACCCAGGGCGAATCTGCATCACAAAGCGTTTAAGGAAATAGAAAATGGAACTCTCAGCAGGTCAGCACAGCCTCCTCATCAGAAATCAAAGTGCAAATGCTCCAGTTCCTTTGCAAATGATCTGATGGCTGTAAATTGAGGCAGGCGCAGATGCACTTTGCAAACCTGCTGCTTTTACATGTGTGCTAGCTGCTTTTCTCTGACAAATTTATAGAGGTATTTTAAAAAAAAAAGAGAAACAAAGGAAACAGACAGATAATAAGAGCACACAAAACCATGCGGAGAAAAGCCAGTGGAATTAAACAGTCTTTAGTTCCGGCTCAGAAATCATGGAGGCAGCACAAAGAGTCATGGTGCGCCGACTCCATATTTCATCCCTTTCTAATTACTCTTCAGTCCTGAAGGTGCCATTTCCTCATTTGGTCACAGGACATTTGTATCCTTGGACTGTGTTTACAACAATCAGCCTGGCTCCCTGGTCCTGTGGGCAGCTGCGGCTCTATGAGGAAGCGCTCTCGTAACTTAAGGGGTTTCGAGCCCCCAGTGAAGAGACTGGAGCACAAGACTCAAAGGACAAAGAAAGGTACAGCACAGGAACAGGCCCTTCGGCCCTCCAAGTCTGCGCTGACCATGTTGCCCAACTCTTTGTGCTGCCTCCATGATTTCTGAGCCGGAACTAAAGACTGTTTTAATTCCTGACCCTCCCAGCCGAGCCACCTTGTAGAAGATCCCGGGTGTTATTTTAGAGAGGAAGAAGCGAGCTCTTCCCCCAGACCTCCGAACAATCGTTAACCCACAACCAAAAGCATGGGGTAAAAAACATGATCTGGTCACAATCACACCGCTGTTTGTGGGACCTTGTTGCGTACAAATTAGCTGCTAATTTGTCAAGTAACTGCACTTCGAAAGTACTTCATTGGCTGTGAAGTGCTTCGTGATGTCCTGAGATTGTAAAGGACCCAATATTGGCAGAATCACAGAGTTTGTTTTTCTCAGGGTTTATAGTGTTGAGGCCATAGGTGGATTGGCCATGATAAATTGTCCTTAGGGTCCAAAAAGGTTAGGTGGGGTTACTGGGTTACAGGGATGGGGAGGGCTTAAGTAGGGTGCTCTTTCCAAGGGCCGGTGCAGACACGATGGGCCAAATGGCCTCCTTCTGTACTGTAAGGTCTATGATAGTAAACGTGCTGCCGAAGCAAGCACCAACAACTTACTTTTATATAGCATCTTTAACAAATTGCTTAGATCACAATCTTGAACATTGTGCAATCATCAGGCAAACATCCCCACTTCTGACTTTACTATGGAGGAAAAGTCATTGATGAAGCAGGGAAGGTGTTGGGTCGAGGACACGACGCTGAGAAACTCCTGCAGTGATCCCCTGCGACTGAGATGATTGAAATGAAATTAAATGAAAATCGCTTATTGTCACAAGTAGGCTCCAAATGAAGTTACTGTGAAAAGCCCCTCGTCACCACATTCCGGCGCCTGTTCGGGGAGGCTGGTACGGGAATTGAACCGTGCTGCTGGCCTGCCTTGGTCTGCTTTCAAAGCCAGCGATTTAGCCGTGTGCTAAACCAGCCCCTTGAAAAGCCCTTAGTCGCCACATTCCGGCGCCTGTTTGGGGAGGCCGGAACGGGAATTGAACCCGCGCTGCTGGCATTGTTCTGCATTACAAGCCAGCTGTTTAGCCCACTGTGCTAAACCAGCCCCATGACCTCCAACCACCGTAAACATCTTCCTTTGTGCTAGGTATGAATCCAACCTGGAGGAAGTTTCCCCTATGATTTTGCTGGGGCTCCTTGATGCCACACTTGGTCAAAGGCTGTCTTGATGTTAAGAGTAGTAACTGGTCACCTCACCTCTGGAGTTCAGTTCTTTCACATGCATGAACTAAGGCTGTAATGAGGTCAGGAGCTGAGTGACCCTAGCAGAACCAAACTGAGCATCCATCAACAGATTATTGCTAAGTACGTGTCACTTAGAACCATAGAATTTACAGTGAAGGCCATTCAGCCCATCGAGTCCACACTGGCCCTTGGAAGGAGCACCCTACTTGAATGCACTGTTGACAAGCCTTTCCATCACTTTGCTTCTGATCGAAAGTAGATGGATAGGGGTGGACATTGGCCAGGTTTTTGTGGACAGGACACAAACCTGGGCAATTTTCCACATTGCTAGGCAGAGGCCAGTGATAAATTCCAGAGCTGAGGGCTGAGCTGATTGATAGCATGACCACCAATGATAAAGTGATGAAAATCAGCAATGTGCGAGAGGCAGAATTGGGAGGAATGTGACGATGCTGGGAGGGATGAAAGTAGAAGCAGGAAGTGAAAATCAATGATGGGAATTGAAATTTAAAAAAAAAATTTTTTTTTATAATTTAAGAGTAGCCAAATAATGTTTTCCAATTAAGGAGCATGTAGTGTGGCCAATCCACCTACCCTCCACCTCTTTGGGTTCTGGGGGCAAAATCCACACAAACACGAGGAGAATGTGCAAACTCCACACAGACAGTGACCCAGAGCTGGGATCAAACCTGGGACCTCGGCACTTTGAGGCAGCAATGCTAACCACTGCGCCACCGTGCTGCCCTCGGGAATTAAAAAATTTAGGCATTGCCCAACCAGCAGCCAATGGTAGGTCAGCGAGCGCAGGGAGTGAAGGGGGTGTCATGTGAGAGTACCTTTAAGAAATGGGTGTTTATCGAATAGCTGCAGTGATGTCAGAGTGTGGGTGGAGCTGGGCCGTCTGTCTTTCCGTTTTTGAACAGAGTGTTTTTAGTTTTGTTTTGAGAGTTGGATCGCTGCAGGAAAAGCAAGTAGCTGCATAAGGATCTCTCTGCAATCGAAAGACTGTCTCCAGATCATTTGGGTGATTTCAAAGTGATAACTGCTCTCTGTAGAGAATGTAAACCTGGGGCGGGATTCTCCCATTCGGCGTCAGAGTGTCCACGCCGTCGGAAATGCCGTTCGTTTCACGACGGCGTGAACGGGCTGCTGGGAGTACCAATTCTTGCCCCTACGGGGGGGCCAGCACAGCGCTGGAGCGGTTCACGCCGCCCAAGCCTCTCATCCCGGCGTGAACTGTGCGACGCGCCAACCCGCGCGTGTGCGGTGGTCTCCCTCAATGTGCCAGCCCCGACGTGGGAGTTCAGGGGCCGGCACGTAAGAAAATAGGCCCGAGGAGCGAGAGGCTGGCCCGCCGATCGGTGGGCCCCGTTCGCGGGCCAGGCCCCATCGGAGGCTCCCCCCGGCGTCGGAGCCCCCCTCTCCCCCACTCCCCACAGGCCGCCCCCCGACCCTGCGCGCAGATTTCCCGCCGGCTGCGACCAGGTGTGGACGACGCCGACGGGACTCTGCCTTTTTAGAGCGGCCGCTCGGCCTGCAATCGGCACGTCGCCAAACGCGGTGGCGCCAATTTTCCGCTCCGGAGGGATTCTCCGGCCAAGCGCGGGGCTGGGAGAATCCTGTCTGTAATCTCTGTGTTAAAAAGGGTCTTTTGTCTTATGGATGTTGCAAGGAAAGATTAAGGGTTACTTACAGAATATTGTATCTGTGGGGATGATTGGTGTTGATAGTTGTTAAGATATTTACTGTGGGTTTATAAAGTGTTAACTGGTTTCATAAATAAACATTGTTTTAATTTAAAAGTACTTTAGTTCTCTGTTGCATCACACCTGTAAAGTAGGCACCCCATAACCACAATCTATTGAAAGTTGTGGGTCAGGTGAACTCCATGATACACTTTGGGGTTCTCTAAACCCTGGCCCATAACAGGGGCGGAAAGGACAATTGTGATATGGGCATTAGAATTGTTGGATGAGGAATCGTTGAAGGAGACGGGAAGAGAAATGGCAGTGGGGCAGCAACTGAAATGCTCAAGCAGGTTAATACTTCGCTGGGCCAGGGTGCAGCCCCAAAGGATCTCCGTTCAAAATCTTCATTTGCCCTTCTTTCTTTCAGGTGCCACCTCACCTGCTTCATCCTCTACCTCTTCTTAATTTTCAATTCTTTCAACCAGGGCAGGTTTGAGTTTGTCATTCCGCGGTGCTGCAGTTTGTGCGTTTCACCCCATTCGAAAGCATCGAGAAGCGAGATTATTTGAGCTGAACAAGTCGTGGGAGATGTCCTCCCCCCCCCCCCCCCCCCCCCATCCTCCCCCATTTCGTGCCTTGCTGGAAGATGTTAAACTGAGCCATTCGCTCATCCTTAGCAGCATTGGATAGCAGAGCAACAAATTTGGATATCAAGTTATCACAATCTTCCATCTGTAATTCCAGACAAATCCTACAGCTGTCTCACTTATTAGGGCAGGAAATAGACATTGGGTATTTTAAAGGCATATTTGGCCCTCACAATCTGGGGGAAAGTTGAACTGATTCAAATTTAAGGCTCTTCCCTTCCCTGCCACGTAGCTGGAAACAAAATCCAGGGGAACAATCAGAAAGTCGTTGAAAAAAAAAAGTTTTTAAAAACAGTTTTGGCGATGGAAAACTGGCTGTTTGACTGATGGTCAAGAATCATCCAATCAGGTGATGAAGAGTCTAATTTATTTCGAATTGATCTTTTTTCTTTATTCATTTGTGGGATGTGGGCGTCGCTGGCTGGGTCAGCGTTTATTTCCCAGCCCTGAGGGCATTTAGGAGTCAACTACATTGCTGTGGGTCTGGAGTCACATGTAGGCCAGACCAGGTAAGGACTGCAGATTTCCTTCACTAAAAGGACATGAGTGAACCACATGTTTTTTTTTACAACAATCGACAATGGTTTCATGGTCGTTATTAGACTTTAGATTCCAGATTTTTATTAAATTCAAATTTCACCATCAAGCCCTGGTGGGATTCGAACTCATGTCCCCAGAGCATTACCCTGGGATTACTAGTCCAGTGACAATACCACTACCCCATTGCCTCCCCTAGCACGGCAAAATACTGTGAGTGTGAATGCGTTGATTCACCAACGACGGAAGTAGGGGTGGGGTGTCTGTAAGGGGCTGCGCAGGTGGGGGAGGGGGGGGTGGTTAGCTGGAGGTCAGAGGTCAAGCTTCAGGAATACATCCAGGCAGAGTTGGCTACTCCATTTATGCAATCAGCCGGGAACTGGTGAGGAAGAGAGGCCCAGTGATGTCTCTTTGTGGTGCGGGACTGGGTCAGTGTTCTTGACTTCATTCACTGACACTCCAATTTCCTGTTACATTTGAAACATAATCAGCCCAAGAGGGTGATCATTCAGGATTACTGTATCCCTTAAACTGTCATGTTTCTTTACTTTTAATTATTTATACAGGCTACAAATAAATTACCAGATTATTTATGCGACGCTAGCGATGGCTTAATATCATTATCAGAGATACACCACGCAACACTACAGTGCCACTGGGTCGTTCGATTGATGATTGCAAAATACAGTCATTGAATGCAAGTCTCATCTTTCCGTTTAACATTTTCATGACCTCAACAAAATCTTAATAGTTAAATAAGTACTTTGGGAGTGCAGCCATTGCTGTGATGTCATAAACACAGCAGCCAATTTGTGCACAGAAAGCTCCCACACACACACAACCCTGAGATAATGTTTAGTTAACCTGTTCCTAGTGACATTAGTCGAGAGATAAATATTGGGAAGGGCAGGTGGGTATGACTCCCTTTCTCTTCTTGGGAATAGCGACTCGAGAGTCTTTTCCCTCGGCCCGAGTGGGAAGGTGTGGCCCTGGTTTACAGAAGGACTGAGCTTTGATCCCTGGGGTTTGTGCAAAGTTATCTGACCTCCACCCATTTAACAATTAGCCTTAAGTGCGCCTGAGTAAAGAACGGCAGACAGAAAGTATCCCTAAACCCCTTGGAAGATTACAGTGCTGGCAATTTTCCCATTCTGGTATGCAGATATCAGCGTTTGAGATTGGATTAGAATTTTGAGAATTGTCTTGTTTGATGACTGAATGTTAAATGATTAATTACAGCGATGTAATTTCCTAAAAGCCCTAATTGGTTCCTGAACAGCCACATTCAATTTACCAATTATAATTTATATTCTATTATAGACCAATTACAGCAAGTACACCCATTACAGTGACGGTCGCACTCTGACCAATATTACACACCCATTACAGTGACGGTCGCACTCTGACCAATATTACACACCCATTACAGTGAGGTGCTCACTCTGACCAATATTACACACCCATTACAGTGAGGGTCTCACTCTGACCAATATTACATACCCATTACAGTGAGGTGCTCACTCTGACCAATATTACACACCCATTACAGTGACGGTCTCACTCTGACCAATATTACACACCCATTACAGTGAGGTTCGCTTTCTGACCAATATTACACACCCATTACAGTGAGGTGCTCACTCTGACCAATATTACACACCCATTACAGTGACAGTCTCACTCTGACCAATATTACACACCCATTACAGTGACGGTCTCACTCTGACCAATATTACATACCCATTACAGTGAGGTGCTCACTCTGACCAATATTACACACCCATTACAGTGAGGTGCTCACTCTGACCAATATTACACACCCATTCCAGTGAGGTGCTCACTCGGACTAATATTACACACCCATTACAGTGACCGTCTCACTCTGACCAATATTACACACCCATTACAGTGACGGTCTCACTCTGACCAATATTACACACCCATTACAGTGACAGTCTCACTCTGACCAATATTACACACCCATTCCAGTGGCGTTCGCACTGACCAATATTACACACCCATTACAGTGACGATATAACTCTGACCAATATTACACACCCATTACAGTGACGATATCACTCTGACAAATATTACACACCCATTACAGTGAGGTGCTCACTCTGACCAATATTACACACCCATTACAGTGACGATATCACTCTGACCAATATTACACACCCATTACAGTGACGATATCACTCTGACCAATATTACACACCCATTCCAGTGATGGTCTCACTCTGACCAATATTACACACCCATTACAGTGACCGTCTCCCTCTGACCAATATTACACACCCATTCCAGTGACGGTCTCACTCTGACCAATATTACACACCCATTACAGTCACGGTCTCACTCTGACCAATATTACACACCCATTACAGTGAGGTGCTCACTCTGACCAATATTACACACCCATTACAGTGACGGTCTCACTCTGACCAATATTACACACCCATTACAGTGACGATATCACTCTGACCAATATTACACACCCATTACAGTGACGATATCACTCTGACCAATATTACACACCCATTACAGTGACGATATCACTCTGACCAATATTACACACCCATTACAGTGACGGTCTCACTCTGACCAATATTACACACCCATTCCAGTGACGGTCTCACTCTGACCAATATTACACACCCATTACAGTGACCGTCTCACTCTGACCAATATTACACACCCATTACAGTCACGGTCTCACTCTGACCAATATTACACACCCATTACAGTGACGGTCTCACTCTGACCAATATTACACACCCATTGCAGTGACGGTCCCACTCTGACCAATATTACACACCCATTACAGTGAGGTTCGCTCTCTGACCAATATTACACACCCATTACAGTGACGATATCACTCTGACCAATATTACACACTCATTCCAGTGAGTTTCGCTCTCTGACCAATATTACATACCCATTACAGTGAGGTGCTCACTCTGATCAACATTACACACCCATTACAGTGACGGTCTCACTCTGACCAATATTACACACCCATTACAGTGACGATATCACTCTGACCAATATTACACACCCATTACAGTGACGATATCACTCTGACCAATATTACACACCCATTACAGTGACAGTCTCACTCTGACCAATATTACACACCCATTACAGTGAGGTGCTCACTCGGACTAATATTACACACCCATTACAGTGACGGTCTCACTCTGACCAATATTACACACCCATTACAGTGAGGTGCTCACTCTGACCAATATTACACACCCATTACAGTGAGGTGCTCACTCTGACCAATATTACACACCCATTACAGTGACGGTCTCACTCTGACCAATATTACACACCCATTACAGTGAGGTGCTCACTCGGACTAATATTACACACCCATTACAGTGACGGTCTCACTCTGACCAATATTACACACCCATTACAGTGAGGTGCTCACTCGGACTAATATTACACACCCATTACAGTGACGGTCTCACTCTGACCAATATTACACACCCATTACAGTGACGATATAACTCTGACCAATATTACACACCCATTACAGTGACGATATCACTCTGACAAATATTACACACCCATTACAGTGAGGTTCGCTCTCTGACCAATATTACACACCCATTACAGTGAGGTGCTCACTCTGATCAACATTACACACCAAGTACAATGAGGGTCTCACTCTTCTTCCTGGCCCTCTTCCTCCCCCACACACACAGCAACTTCACAAGAACATGATTTTGCTTCCCTTGACTGCCTGACTCATCCACTTTAATCTTCAGCAGGCTGCAAAGCCATTTAATTATATGGAGCTCAGGCCATTTTCTGAGAGCGAGGCAGCGAGAAATGGCTTCTAATCAAAAGTGACTCGACTCTCTCTCCAAATAAGTGGATTCTGACAGGAAAGCTGGCATCTTGAGTTTGGAAGAGGAGACAGAATTTGTTGGAAAAGACAGGTTTGCATTGCTGATGCCTTCCCTTAATCAGGCCTTGGTCAATGGCAGGGACTCCCCTTTTCAAATATTGAGCTACATCTGAGGTTGGCGTTTCCAGCATTTTTTCTGTGTTCTGTTCCAGTTTTTGCAGATTTTTCCCAAGCTTCGTCCAGCTGGCCTTCCAGGAGGTGGAGAGGATTTGACTTAGTTCAGTGGCGGCACGGTAGTTAGCACTGCTGCCTCACAGCGCCAGGGTCCCGGGTTTGATTCTGGCCTTGGGTCACTGTCTGTGCGGAGTCTGCACGTTCTCCCCGCATCTGCGCGGGTTTCGTCCGGGTGCTCCGGTTTCCTCCCACAGTCCAAAGACGTGCAGGTTAGGTGGATTGGCCATGATGAATTGCCCCTTAGTGTCCAGGTTAGGTTATGGGGATAGGGCGGGTGGATGGAAGAGTGAGCAAGGGGCGGTGCAGACTTGATGGGCTGACTGGCCTCCTCTGCACTGTAGGGACTCTGGTTCAGAGGTGCACTATGCCAGGAAGGTTTGAGTGTTGACCCCTGGATTTGGTAAGGTTAGTTTATCTCGGCCTGGGGCTTCAATTGATCTTAATTGTCCTCAGTTAGAAGGGAAGGAGAAGGAGCCCTTTTGAAAAGTTATCATTTTGAGTTATCTTTTGAAAGTTATCATTGAGTCTTTCCTTTAGACAATGCATTCCGGATCACAACCATTCAGCGTGCAAAAGGTTTTCTTCCCTATCTCGCCTCTCGTTCTTTTGCCACTTACCTTCCTCTGCTGGTTGACCCCCTCGGCCACTGGAAACAGTTTCCCATCACTGACGCCATCAGGTTTTGAATTCCTCTGTCAAACCGCCCCTTCGCCCTCGCAGCGCGAAGGAGCACCAATGCCAGCATCTCTACCTTGCGCCTCCTGCTGGAAACTGCACACCAGCTGCGGACGTTTGGGGCTGAGAGCAGCATCTGCCTCAGCTGTGATGCCTCGGAGTCCAACAAGCTGCCCACACTGACCGTCTCAGCTCTCTGTCGGCCAACTGCGACAGGGTGCTGTTGGCCAGCCAACGCTCATGGAACTGTGCCCCCCCATCGCACCCCACCCCACCCAGCAAGGAACTGGCCAGAGGAGGGGAGGGGTGCAAATTAAAATGAAATGACCACACGCCCGTGCTTTTCCCTCATGTGGCTAGCGAAGAGAAGAAACCTTGATTGGCAGCCCAGGTTTCGCAGGCCAAGCACACATGTTTTTTTGGCACAAGGGTCAGCATAATATGGGGGGTGGGGGGTGGTTTGTCAGCACCCAACCCATCTCAAAGGAATATCCTGCTCCTGTGATCTGCACAAATGAGCCCAATTATCCCATTCACACAACCCTCCTTCTGCGCACCCTCCCCCCCCCCCCTCACTCACACCCCATCTCGTTCCCCGTTTCATTCAGAACTTACCAGTGTCTTGTAGTCTATCTGTTGCCTAATGAGCTTGTCCTCACTGAGCGAATAGCGTGCCTCTCCTGTAATTGAGTCGATCGGTCCCTTCTCCATTTGCTGCTTGATAGCACAGAAAAGCATGAACAGAGGCTCCCCTGCACATTCCTGGTCAATGTGGGAAAACAGAAGAGGCCAGAGTTAGTACAGCTGCATGTTCAAGATGACCATCCCCTCGGGGTTTCAGAGCAATGGTGCTACCACCACCCTCACCACCACTCCCAAAGCTAACTCTGCCTCACCCCCTCACCAGCCTCATCCATCCTCCTCTCACCCCCTCTCATCACAATCACCAGTAAGAATCAGGTAGGGGCTGGTTTAGCACAGGGCTAAACAGCTGGCTTTGAAAGCAGACAAGTCTAAGTCAGGCCAGCAGCACGGTTCAATTCCCGCACCAGCCTCCCCCGAACAGGTGCCGGACTGTGGCGACTAGGGGCTTTTCACAGTCACTTCATTTGAAGCCTACTGTGACAATAAACAATTTTCATTTCATTCGGCCCATCAAGTCTGCACCGGCTCTTGGAAAGAGCACCCTACCCAAACCCACATCTCCATCCTATCCCCATAACCCAGTCACCCAACACTAAGGGCAATTTTGGACACTATGGGCAATTTAGCATGGCCAATCCACCTAACCTGCACATCTTTGGACTGGTAGCACAGCTATTTGGCCCATCATATCTATGTCAGTCCTTTGAAAGAACTGCCAAATTAAGTGGTATTTCATAGAATTATAGAATTTACAGTGCAGGAGGAGGCCATTCAGCCCATCGAGTCTGCACCAACTCACTGAAAGAGCACCTTGCTTAAGCCCACGCCTCCACCCGATCCTCGTAACTCAGTAACCCCACCTAACCTGGATACTAAGGGGCAAATTAGCATGGCCAATCCACCTAACCTGCATATCTTTGGACTGCAGGAGGAAACCAGAGCACCCGGAGGGAACCCACGCAGACACTGGGACAAAGTGCAAACTCCGCACAGGCAGTCACCCAAGACCGGAATTGAACCCAGGTCCCTGGCATTGTGAGGCAGCAGTGCTAACCACCATGCCACCAGGCATTTGATTACTAGCCTAGCGGCATAGCCACACCACCGCTATACCCATGCAATAAGTTGCTGTAGAGGGTCGGACAGCAGGCTGGCATCAGTAGATGGACATTCAAAGAGAGATAGAAGAGGTCCCCAGACTCTGCAGATAAGCTCCTGCAATGCCTGCAAGGTACTGCACATGCACAGCCCACACGGACTCCAGAAAGTGTGATTTGGGTCATTCACAGGTGAGGTGCCAGAGGACACGAATTCAGAGCAGGAGTTAGCCCCCTGAGCCTGCTCCACCATTCAATATGACCGTGGCTACGATTGTGAGCTGAAAACTACCTACTCGTCTGCCGCCTTCCGCACCCCCCGCCCCACCTCGACACCCTCATCACTCAAAAGACCTGTCTAACCCAGCCTTGAATATATTCAATAACCCAGCCTTCACCGACATGCAGGGAAGAGAATGCCATAGATTAACGGCCCTCTGAGGAAAAAGAATTTCTCCTCATCTCAATCTTAAAGGGAAGAGCCCCTACTTCTGAAAATGTGTCCCCTCGTTCTCGACTCCCCACATACGGGGAAACATCCTCTCATCATTCGTACTCCTGAGTCAGGATCTTATGTTTCAATAAATTAAGAATGGAACAATCTGCAAATGGACATGGCGTCGCTGCACTGGGGTGGGGAAACTGAAAGCACACGCTCCCTGCTCCCCATTGTGGCCAGGCCACCCCCCACTGAAAATCGGACAGTGTTCCGAACATGATACCGGGCATAGTCATACTGGGGCAGAGCCCGCTGGGGCAGGGCCCGCTGGGGCAGGGCCTGCTGGGGAAGGGTCCGCTGGGGCAGGGCCCGCTGGGACACCTCCCGCTGGGGCAGGGCGTACTGAGGCAGGGTCCGCTGGGACACCTCCCGCTGGGGAAGGGTCCGCTGGGGCAGGGCCCGCTGGGACACCTCCCGCTGGGGCAGGGCGTACTGAGGCAGGGTCCGCTGGGGCAGGGCCTGCTGGGGCAGGGCGTACTAAGGCAGGGTCCGCTGGGGCAGGGCGTACTGAGGCAGGGCCCGCTGGGACACCTCCCGCTGGGGCAGGGCCCACTGGGACACCTCCCGTTGGAGCAGGGTCCGCTGGGGCAGGGCGTACTGAGGCATGGCGTACTGAGGCAGGGCCCGCTGGGACACCTCCCGCTGGGGCAGGGCGTACTGAGGCAGGGCGTACTGAGCCAGGGCCCGCTGGGGCAGGGCCCGCTGGGGCAGGGCCCGCTGGGGCAGGGCGTACTGAGGCAGGGCCCGCTGGGACACCTCCCGCTGGAGCAGGGTCCGCTGGGGCAGGGCGTACTGAGGCAAGGCCCGCTGGGGCAGGGCGTACTGAGGCAAGGCCCGCTGGGGCAGGGCGTACTGAGGCAGGGTCCGCTGGGACACCTCCCGCTGGGGCAGGGCACACTGGGGCACCTCCCGCTGGGGCAGGGCGTACTGAGGCAGGGCGTACTGAGGCAGGGTCCGCTGGGACACCTCCCGCTGGGGCAGGGCGTACTGAGGCAGGGTCCGCTGGGACACCTCCCGCTGGGGCAGGGCACACTGGGGCACCTCCCGCTGGGGCAGGGCGTACTGAGGCAGGGCGTACTGAGGCAGGGCCCGCTGGGGCAGGGCGTACTGAGGCAGGGCCCGCTGGGGCAGGGCGTACTGAGGCAGGGTCCGCTGGGACACCTCCCGCTGGGGCAGGGCGTACTGAGGCAGGGTCCGCTGGGACACCTCCCGCTGGGGCAGGGCGTACTGAGGCAGGGCGTACTGAGGCAGGGCCCGCTGGGGCAGGGCATACTGAGGCAGGGCCCGCTGGGGCAGGGCGTACTGAGGCAGGGCCCGCTGGGGCACGTCCCGCTGGGGCAGGGCGTACTGAGGCAGGGTCCGCTGGGACACCTCCCGCTGGGGCAGGGCGTACTGAGGCAGGGTGTACTGAGGCAGGGCCCGCTGGGGCAGGGCGTACTGAGGCAGGGCCCGCTGGGGCAGGGCCCGCTGGGGCAGGGTGTACTGAGGCAGGGCCGCTGGGGCAGGGCCCACTGGGGCAGGGCGTACTGAGGCAGGGTCCGCTGGGACACCTCCCGCTGGGGCAGGGCGTACTGAGGCAGGGCGTACTGAGGCAGGGCCCGCTGGGGCAGGGCGTACTGAGGCAGGGCCCGCTGGGGCAGGGCCCGCTGAGGCAGGGTGTACTGAGGCAGGGCCCGCTGGGGCAGGGCCCGCTGGGGCAGGGCCCGCTGGGACACCTCCCACTGGGGCAGGGCCCGCTGGGGCAGGGCGTACTGAGGTAGGGCCCACTGGGGCAGGGCGTACTGAGGCAGGGCCCGCTGGGGCAGGGCGTACTGAGGCAGGGCCCGCTGGGGCAGGGCGTACTGAGGTAGGGCCTGCTGGGGCAGGGCGTACTGAGGCAGGGCCCGCTGGGGCAGGCCGTACTGAGGCAGGGCCCGCTGGGACACCTCCCGCTGGGGCAGGGCCCACTGAAGCAGTGCCCGCTGGGGAAGGGTCCGCTGGGGCAGGGCCCGCTGGGACACCTCCCGCTGGGGCAGGGCGTACTGAGGCAGGGTCCGCTGGGGCAGGGCCTGCTGGGGCAGGGCGTACTAAGGCAGGGTCCGCTGGGGCAGGGCCCGCTGGGGCAGGGCGTACTGAGGCAGGGCCCGCTGGGACACCTCCCGCTGGGGCAGGGCCCACTGGGACACCTCCCGCTGGAGCAGGGTCCGCTGGGGCAGGGCGTACTGAGGCATGGCATACTGAGCCAGGGCCCGCTGGGGCAGGGCGTACTGAGGCAGGGTCCGCTGGGACACCTCCCGCTGGGGCAGGGCCCACTGGGACACCTCCCGCTGGGGCAGGGCGTACTGAGGCAGGGTCCGCTGGGACACCTCCCGCTGGGGCAGGGCACACTGGGGCACCTCCCGCTGGGGCAGGGCGTACTGAGGCAGGGCGTACTGAGGCAGGGCCCGCTGGGGCAGGGCGTACTGAGGCAGGGCCCGCTGGGGCAGGGCGTACTGAGGCAGGGTCCGCTGGGACACCTCCCGCTGGGGCAGGGCGTACTGAGGCAGGGTCCGCTGGGGCAGGGCGTACTGAGGCAGGGTCCGCTGGGACACCTCCCGCTGGGGCAGGGCGTACTGAGGCAGGGTCCTCTGGGACACCTCCCACTGGGGCAGGGCGTACTGAGGCAGGGCGTACTGAGGCAGGGCCCGCTGGGGCAGGGCATACTGAGGCAGGGCCCGCTGGGGCAGGGCGTACTGAGGCAGGGCCCGCTGGGGCACGTCCCGCTGGGGCAGGGCGTACTGAGGCAGGGTCCGCTGGGACACCTCCCGCTGGGGCAGGGCGTACTGAGGCAGGGTGTACTGAGGCAGGGCCCGCTGGGGCAGGGCGTACTGAGGCAGGGCCCGCTGGGGCAGGGCCCGCTGGGGCAGGGTGTACTGAGGCAGGGCCGCTGGGGCAGGGCCCACTGGGGCAGGGCGTACTGAGGCAGGGTCCGCTGGGACACCTCCCGCTGGGGCAGGGCGTACTGAGGCAGGGCGTACTGAGGCAGGGCCCGCTGGGGCAGGGCGTACTGAGGCAGGGCCCGCTGGGGCAGGGCCCGCTGAGGCAGGGTGTACTGAGGCAGGGCCCGCTGGGGCAGGGCCCGCTGGGGCAGGGCCCGCTGGGGCAGGGCCCGCTGGGACACCTCCCACTGGGGCAGGGCGTACTGAGGTAGGGCCCACTGGGGCAGGGCGTACTGAGGCAGGGCCCGCTGGGGCAGGGCGTACTGAGGCAGGGCCCGCTGGGGCAGGGCGTACTGAGGTAGGGCCTGCTGGGGCAGGGCGTACTGAGGCAGGGCCCGCTGGGGCAGGCCGTACTGAGGCAGGGCCCGCTGGGACACCTCCCGCTGGGGCAGGGCCCACTGAAGCAGTGCCCGCTGGGGCAGGGCGTACTGAGGCAGGGCCCGCTGGGGCAGGGCGTACTGAGGTAGGGCCTGCTGGGGCAGGGCGTACTGAGGCAGGGCCCACTGGGGCAGGGCGTACTGAGGCAGGGCCCGCTGGAGCAGGGCCCGCTGGGGCATGGCGTACTGAGGCAGGGCCCGCTGGGGCACCTCCCGCTGGGGCAGGGCGTACTGAGGCAGGGCCCGCTGGGGCACCTCCCGCTGGGGCAGGGTGTACTGAGGCAGGGCCCACTGGGGCACCTCCCGCTGGGGCAGGGTGTACTGAGGTAGGGCCTGCTGGGGCAGGGCGTACTGAGGCAGGGCCCACTGGGGCAGGGCGTACTGAGGCAGGGCCCGCTGGGGCCGGGTGTACTGAGGCAGGGCCCACTGGAGCAGGGCCCGCTGGGGCATGGCGTACTGAGGCAGGGCCCGCTGGGGCAGGGCGTACTGAGGTAGGGCCCGCTGGGGCAGGGCGTACTGAGGCAGGGCCCGCTGGGGCAGGGTGTACTGAGGCAGGGCCCGCTGGGGCAGGCCCGCTGGGGCAGGGTGTACTGAGGCACCCCCCGCTGGGGCAGGGTGTACTGAGGCAGGGCCCGCTGGGGCAGGGTGTACTGAGGCAGGGCCCGCTGGGGCAGGGTGTACTGAGGCAGGGCCTGCTGGGGCAGGGTGTACTGAGGCAGGGCCCACTGGGGCAGGGCCTACTGAGGCAGGGCCCACTGGGGCAGGGCGTACTGAGGTAGGGCCTGCTGGGGCAGGGCGTACTGAGGCAGGGCCCGCTGGGGCAGGGCGTACTGAGGCAGGGCCCACTGGGGCAGGGCGTACTGAGGTAGGGCCTGCTGGGGCAGGGCGTACTGAGGCAGGGCCCGCTGGGGCAGGGCGTACTGAGGTAGGGCCCGCTGGGGCAGGGCGTACTGAGGTAGGGCCCGCTGGGGCAGGGTATACTGAGGCAGGGCCCACAGGGACAGGGCCCGCTGGGGCACCTCCCGCTGGGGCAGGTCCCGCTGCGTTCAGCCAAAAGTCCATTGACTTTTGGCGGGACTGGAAAATCCCTGTCGATGTCTTCATTGGAGCTAATATACTGACAGTGTGGTGAAAAGTTGGACCCTGGTAAGAACTGCCCAGCTGTCTTCAAAACAGCAGCATGCAGTTTTATGTCCATGTGGGAAGGCTGAAAGGTCCTTGGATTTGGGTCCCATCCGGGGTGACACGGTGGCGCAGTGGGTTAGCATTGCTGCCTCACGGCACTGAGGTCCCAGCTTCGATGCCGGCCCTGGGTCACTGTCCGTGTGGAGTTTGCACATTCTCCCCGTTTTTGCATGGGTCTCACCCTCATGACCCAAAGATGTGCAGGCCAGGTGGATTGGCCGCGCTAAATTGCCCCTTAATTGGAAGAATTAGGCAGTCTAAAATTATTTTTAAGAAGGATCGCATCCGAAAGGCAGCACCTCCAACAGTGCTGCAAAATCAGTGGTTGAACGCGTAAACTGCTGCTGTCTATATTAACCTAATCTGGAGATGGCTCATCACCTTCAAATTAAGATTTTATGGACGACCGCTCCCATTTCACTGCAGCTGCTCCCTTTCTCTCCGGAAGGTTCCCTCTCACTTACCATGCCTAATGCTGCCCTTTGGCATTTTGTCCAACTCATATGCAGGAGTAGACTCTGAACGGCAGCCGTTCAAGTTGCTCCTGGGCGGCATCGCCTCAGTGACGGATCCTTGGATGGTCTACTCACCTTCTGTCACGCAGACAAGTACAGAGGTCAATTATCGTGAACAACTCCAATCTCGGGCTTTTCTAGGCTGTGTACTCAATCCATACAGGACACAGGGACTGGTGACATCCACAGACCGATAAAGCACTGAAAATAATGAATTTGGCTCCTTCTGGATCACAAAACCTTGTCTGACCCTTCGACTCCCTTACTCTATAACTCTAATTGCCCAAAGTTAATTTTTTTAAAAATTCATTCTGGATATTATGGACATCACTGGTAAGGGCTTCTCTGGAATGGCTGCAGTCTGTGTGGCGTTGACTCACAAAATTGTTACAGCACAGAAGGAGGCCATTCAGCCCATTACATCTGGACCGGCTCTCCAATGGCATCAGTGCCATTCTCCCATCTCTTCCCCATGCCCTTGCCCATTATTTCTAATGTCCTCTTGAAATGAAATGAAAATCGCTTTATTGTCACAAGTAGGCTTCAATGAAGTTACTGTGAAAAGCCCCTAGTCTCCACATTCCGGCGCCTAAAACAGCAAAGGGCATGATTTTGGAAAAGCAAATGTCTTTCTAACCACTCTCTCTCCCTATCTCCCGCAGAAATATTCAAGCTGAAACTCTCAGCACAAACCTGAGAGGAAACCAAAACGATGAGTGAACACAGACTGAGAAGAGGCCATTTTATAACCTTACCTTAAGGAATTTATACAGGAGGAATGTAAACCAGTTGGTGAGCATCTTTTCTGCCACTGACTCGGTCCTAAAATTGAAAGAGATGAAGTTAAGAGAAAGGAGATTAAAAATCCATCTTGGGCAACTTTATATTTAACATTATCAAGCCTGATACATTAGGAACCAACGTGTCACTGAACAAGGTACACACCGAGGGGGTTAACAACAAGTGACGAACGCCAACTTGCATTTATATAGCATGTCGAATGTAAAATGTCTCAAGGCAATTCATAGGAAAATTATCAGATGAACTCAGACTGGCGTCAAAGTATTTAGTCACGCATCCCAATATCTCGGAATGTGGCTTAGCCTCACGTTATATCTGACAAATGTGAAAAGCACTGGGAAAAAGCAAGTTATTGTTGACACGGTGACTGAAGCTCACCAAACAGAGACGGTGTAATCAGTCTGATGCCAAGAGGGTGAGAGGAAAATCAGATGGCTGGCTTACAACACCTGCACCCAACACGCGAATCGGAGACAAGACACCTCCCCGTCCCCCAAACAGGGGTTTAAATTGTGATTAGTGTTAAACTATCAGCAAGATACACTTCCCCTCTGCTAATAATTTAATCAGCTCCAAGGAGATCAGTGAAACCTGTTTCATGAATGATTCAATGGTTATCTTTTAATTACCCAGTTAAGAAACATTTGGAAACGAGGATAAGAGTTTTCAAATCAAGACATTGCCAGACCTGGAGCCAATAGACATCAGGGAACATGGCTGAAAAGGACTTGGTGGGTGTTAGGATATGTGAATCAGAGTTTGGGATGGGCTCCACTTTAATGAATCTCGTGCATTTTCCCTGCTTGTTTCCCTGGCAGCTCATTCTGCTGGGGTCTGGTGCGTCAGTCCCACTTGTCACTCTGGAACTGTATCAGAAGCTTGGGGAAAAGTCCAAATCCAACAAACAAATCCAACCAAATTCCAGCCACACCATCGTCCCTCAGGGTCTCCAGATTACAGAGGCTGCAGAATTAGCCAGTGTCCCTGCTCCTACATCTTTGCCTTTCTGTCAGAAGGTTCAAGCCCCAGTCCAGAGTCTGGGACCCAATATCTCGGCTGACACTCCACTGAGGGAGTGCTGCACTGTTGGAGGTGCTGTCTTTTGGATGTGGCTGGTTTAGCTCACTGGGCTAAATCGCTGGCTTTTAAAGCAGGCCAGCAGCACGGTTCGATTCCCGTATCAGCCTCCCCGGACAGGCGCCGGAATGTGGTGACTAGGGGCTTTTCACAGTAACTTCATTGAAGCCTACTCGTGACAATAAGCGATTTTCATTTTCATACCAAAGCTCTGTCTGCCCTCTCAAGTGGGCACTCAAAGAAGAGGAGGGGGCGGTTTCTCACCCATTATTTATCCCTCAACCGATATCACAGAAACAGACTGTTACAGGTGGCCGTCATCATGTTGATGTTTATGGGAGCTTGCTGTGTGAAACTCAGGCTGCTGCTTTTCCTACATTGCACGAGAGATTGCATTTCAAAATACTTAATTAGCTGTGAGGCGCTTTGGGACTTCCTGCATGAGGCCAGGAAAGAGCGCTATGTCAATGCAAACCCCTTCTCCCTTTCAGTGACACCTACTTGGAACGTGCGCGCGTGAAGTGAGCAAAGGTCAAACATCCCATAGTCAAACAGGCGAGCGATGTTGACTCTGAACTTGTAACTGTGGAATGGGCTCTGGGTAGAGGAAACCCCAGCTGGGAGGAGAGAGGAGGCAAGAGAGGACGCCACGGAACAAAGCTGGAGAGAGTAAAAAGGCGAAGTGGCCTCGTATTTGACTTTAATTCCTCTTTGAATTAAAATTTATAGCTTAATGCCTTGTGTTTATTTAAACAAAGGCCTTTTTCATTCTCGAGCTTGCTTCTGATCTGTCAAGAGCAGGGAGATAATGAACAGTTAACAGCATTCAAATAAGTAAGATTTAATTAATACTGTGAGGCATTTTTCGTGTGACTGCATTAAAATGCAATTCTCTCCATATTTTAATTGGAAGTCACACTTGCAATGGAATGACTTGCACCTACCGCTAAGGATTGTGACAGGATGTAATTGCACAGGTCAATCTTCGAAAAGCTAAAAAAATTATATTGTTAGCACCAGGGGGAAGTAAAAATGCTCAGGTGATGCAGTGCCAGTTACATACTACAAAGGTCATTTTGCTTTGGAGCGGATTTTGTAACTGTTATGAGAGTTATTTTGGGGTGATTCACAGATGATTGGGTCAAGCTTCTGGATGAGGTCTCCCAGTTCACACAGCATGAGGGACAAGTGGGGAGTCGGTGGTGAGGGGTGTTGGGGTGGGAGGGAGTGGGTGCACACCCAAATTGCAACCCTTCTGATTGTACATGTTAATGACAAAATAGTCGGAGGCTCAAGGCCCCGGTGTCCTGACCTTAACCTGCATACTTTTTTTCAATCCGTTGGCGGATTGCGAGTGCTTCTGTCAAAGCCAGCTTTTACTGGCCATCCCTAACTGCCCTCAGGAAGGTGATCCAGAGCTGGCCCGTCTTGCGTGCAACCAAGTGGCTTCCTGGGCTCTTCCAGAGGACACATTGGGGTAGGTCTGGAGTCACATTCAGGCCAGTCAGGGTAAGCAAAGCAGATTGCCGGACGTTGGCGAGTCAGATGGATTTTTATGATGACTGGTGGTTCCGTGGTCACAATTGCTGGTGCTAGTTTTTAAATTCCAGATTCATATAATTAACTGAATTTAAATTGCTGAAGGGATTTCTACTCATGCCTCTGGGTTACTTGTCCAGCAATATAACCACAATACTACTGTATCCCTGGGAGGAGGCATTGCCAGTAGACGCACACAGACTGGCAGAAAATATACATCTGTAATGTACCATCTATCTCAGTATCTCCATATATATCTTCATATAGAACATAGAACATAGAACATTACAGCACAGAACAGGCCCTTCGGCCCTCAATGTTGTGCCGAGCCATGATCACCCTACTCAAACCCACGTATCCACCCTATACCCGTAACCCAACAACCCCCCCCTTAACCTTACTTTTTTTATTAGGACACTACGGGCAATTTAGCATGGCCAATCCACCTAACCCGCACATCTTTGGACTGTGGGAGGAAACCGGAGCACCCGGAGGAAACCCACGCACACAGGGGGAGGACGTGCAGACTCCACACAGACAGTGACCCAGCCGGGAATCGAACCTGGGACCCTGGAGCTGTGAAGCATTTATGCTAACCACCATGCTACCCAGCTATCTCTCTGTTTCACACTTGCTTTCTCTCCATCATTTCCTCTCTCCCTTTCTCTCTCCCTCTCCAACTCTCTATCTTTCCAGCCCTCTTTATCCATCGCCACATCCCGCTCTCCACCTATCTATCTAACTCTCTCACTCTTTCAAAGTCCGGTGTTGAGAGCAGCTTTAAGATGTCACACTTCAGATTGCTTTAAATATTTTAAAAGTAAGAGGGAAATTCAGACACATTTCCGACCGGGGTTTAATTATTTTTGCGGAGGGAAATTTGCATATTGACCTGGAGTGGAAATTGACGAACAGTCGAGAATCTGAAAACTTCTCCCTCCCGGAGTAATTAACCTGTAATTAACACGAGGACGTTTATAGCAAAGAGAATCCATCACCTTAAAGAGACATGGCAGGTTAAACGCAGCTCTGTCGGAGCAGCTGAAACATACATTGTGGTTTGCAATGTATAACACACCTGTCATTATTAAAACAATTTGTCGCCCGACTTGTCGTGAAAAATGCTGCCAAAGATTTAGCTTCAGCCACAAAACCAGCCTCCTTTCTGTGTGGAGCACTTTGTGCAATGTCACAGGAGACTTTCAGAGGAGCCTGGGTATTTCAAGACTTTTCCAATGGATCCATTGACGAACACACTGCCCAGGGTAGAATTGGGCCTTTCGAGTCACAATGCCCCCCACACCAGGTGTTTTTTCAGCAAGGGGAGTGGGGGGTGGGCATATAACACAGGCCAGGCACCCACCCCGCCACCTTCCTGTCCACCCCCCAGCTCACACCCAGCAGCACCATAGCACAGTGGTTAGCACCTTCGCTTCACAGCTCCAGTGTCCCAGGTTCGTATCCCGGCTTGGGTCACTGTCTGTGCGGAGTCTGCACGTTCTCCCCGTGTCTGCGTGGGTTTCCTCCGGGTGCTCCGGCTTCCTCCCACAAAGTCCAGAAAGACGTGCTTGTTGGGTGAATTGGGCATTGTGAATTCTCCCTCTGTGTACCCGAACAGGCGCCGGAGCGTGGCAGCTAGGGGATTTTCACAGTAACTTCATTGCAGTGTTAATGTAAGCCTACTTGTGACACTAATAAAGATTATTATCACCAAATTGTTTTACCCAAATGGCCACTTTGGTGAGATTCCAGAAGTTGGCCGGCGCTTATGAAGCGGTATCTCAGGCATGAGTCAGGAGGCAGGGGGAGGGGGAGAAAATCAAGGGGGAATTAAAAAGCTATTCTTTCACTTGAAGCAGCAGCCCTCGGGAGGTAAACAATCCAAATCGATAAACAGTCTCGAAGGGGCCTACGTCCTAAATGGAAAGTCTCCGCACCCTTTGCTTTTGATCCAGGCAACAGAAGCTGAAAGCTACAGAGATACACAATATGTACCATGAAAAAGCCAACATTGATTCCTGTGTTACAGAGAATGTATACCACAGAAAGTGATCAGTCCGCCCAAATGGTCAATGGCAGTGTTAATGCCCCGCGCTTACTTCTCATTTCATCCAACCCTATCAACGTGGCCTTCCGGCACCTTCTCCCTCTCCTGTGCTTCCCCAGCCTCTCCTTAAACCCATGTGGCAGTAAGCTCCACACGGTATCCTCTCTCTGGGGAAAGATGCTTTTCCCGAATCATCTGATCACATTCATTAGCAGCTCCCTTATATTGTGGTTTTGGTCTCGCCTACAAATGGAAATGCCTTTTTCCACATCCAAATCTTTCACATCCTTCAAGCTTGAGCAATGTGCTTGTGTGCCCGCTGTGGCCCAGTTGGCAACACTCCTGTCCGAGCCAGAAGGTTGTGGGTTCAAGTACCACTCTCCAATTTATGAGTTTGAAAATCAAGACCGATGGTCCAGGGCAGCTCTGCGGGAGCTCTGCCCCAGTGCATGTGGGCGATTCTTGGCATCAGACATTAAACCAAGGACCCAACTGCCTGCTCAGGTGTACGTCAGAGATCCTTTGGCACAAATTCGAAGAAGAGCAGGGGAGTTGTTCCTGGTGTGCTGGCCAATATTCATCCCTCAATTAACGTCGCAAAAAGGAGATGATGTGGCCATTCCCGCCCAGATGCTTGTGGCAGCTTGCTGTGTGCGGGCTGCCCCGTTTCCTACATCAGAACAGTGACTACACTTCAAAAGTACCCCAGTGGCTGTAAAGCGCTTTGGAATGTCCAGTGGTCGGGTAAGGCGCTATATAAATGCAAATCTGTCTTGCTGTGTGAATTGAGCAGCCTTCAGTGATGGTGGGACGAAAGATAAATTTGGAGATGACTTTATTGACAGAATTGGATGAAGATTGCGGGAAACCTGGTGCATTATGAGTGATAAATCTGCTCTTGCCATCATTGCCAATGTATCAGAAAGCCAGACAGTGAAAGTTAGAATTGGAACCTAGCCCAAACTTTTATTTACAGGGACACACATTATGTATTGTGCACTTTCCTTTTCTTTTTTTAAAATTTAGAGTACCCAATTCATTTTTTCAAATTAAGGGGCAATTTAGCGAGGCCAATCTACCTACCCTGCACATCTTTGGGTTGTGGGGGTGAAACCCACGCAAACACGGGGAGAATGTGAAAACTCCACACGAACAGTGACCCAGAGCCAGGATCGAACCTGGGACTTCAGCGCTGTGAGACAGCAGTGCTAATCACTGCGTCAACGTGCTGCCCTATATTGTGCACTTTCAATGCAGCAAACACAGTCTCAATCTGCACTGGAGCGCAGGTGAATCTCCAGTTAATACCCACCATCTGAGGACCATCAAATATCCAATTAACATGTAATTAACAGCCGACGTCTATTGTTGAGTTGTCCAACCTTGCAAAGCAGTGGCACCAGAAGGTAATGTAAATGCTGGATTATTCCCATCAGAGACACCGTGCATGGGTGACAGATATGACTGGGGGAGAGAGATCAGAAGTGGCAGGTTATCCACACACATTCGGCGGTGACAGAATTTAACTTAAACTGGATGGGAGATGATGGTCATACAAAAATCATCAAGTCATCACTCACAAACTGTGAGCTATTGGAACTGAAGTTGCGTGTGCTGCTGATGATCGGCGTGTTGAAGGTGTTGCTTTTAATTAATACTGATCCTTCTATCAGCAATAGAGTCTCTCCTTCTCATATATATCAGCTTCTATTTTGCTTCGCTCGATGATGTCTCTCTCGCTGTTGTGTCAGAGGTGCAAGATTTAATCTTCGCACCAGGATTTCAAACGCACAGGCTGGGCTTGCGCTCGAGTGCGGAGGGAGCTCTGCACTGTCCGAGGTGCCAACTTTCAGCTGAGCCTCGAAACAGAGGCCCTTCCCTGTTCAGACGCGGGTTGAAATTTCACGGAAATAATGTTGAGCAAAAGCAGGTACTCCTCCCGGTCTCCTGTCCAAATTTATCACAGGATCCCTACAGTGCAGGTTGAGACCATTCGGCCCATCGTGTCTGCACCAGCTCGCTAAATGAGCTTGATAGATGCCATCAAGTCAACGAGGTGAACTGGCTATTCAATCCAGTCTTGTTTACAGGATTGACTGGTTCCCCCACACACCCTCAGAACAATCATTACCCCCCCACACACCCTCAGAACAAACGTTACCCCCCCCACACACCCTCAGAACAAACATTACCCCCCCCACACACCCTCAGAACAAACATTACCCCCCCCACACACCCTCAGAACAAACATTACCCCCCCCACACACCCTCAGAACAAACGTTACCCCCCCCACACACCCTCAGAACAAACATTACCCCCCCCACACACCCTCAGAACAAACATTACCCCCTCCCACACACCCACAGAACAAACATTACCCCACACATGCTCAGAACAACGTTATCCCACACACCCTCAGAACAAACATTACCCCCCCCCACACACCCTCAGAACAAACATTACCCCCCCCCACACACCCTCAGAACAAACATTACCCCCCCCACACACCCTCAGAACAAACATTACCCCCCCACACACCCTCAGAACAAACATTACCCCCTCACCCACAGAACAAACATTACCCCACACATCCTCAGAACAAACATTACCCCACACACACTCAGAACAAACATTACCGCACACACACTCAGAACAAACATTACCCCCTCACCCACAGAACAAACATTACCCCACACACCCACAGAACAAACGTTACCCCACACAGAACAAACATTACCCCCTCACCCACAGAACAAACATTACCCCACACACCCTTAGAACAAATGTTACCCCCACACCCACAGAACAAACATTACCCCCTCACCCACAGAACAAACATTACCCCACACACCCTCAGAACAAACATTACCCCCCACACACTCAGAACAAACACTGCCTCACACACACTCAGAACAAACATTACCCCACACACCCTCAGAACAAACATTACCCCACACACCCTCAGAACAAACATTACCCCCTCACCCACAGAACAAACATTACCCCACACATCCTCAGAACAAACATTACCCCACACACCCACAGAACAAACATTACCTCACACACGCTCAGAACAAACATTACCCCACACACCCTCAGAACAAACATTACCCCACACACCCACAGAACAAACATTACCCCACACACCCTCAGAACAAACATTACCCCCCACACACTCAGAACAAACATTACCCCACACACGCTCAGAACAAACATTACCCCACACACACTCAGAACAAACATTACCCCACACACCCACAGAACAAACATTACCTCACACACACTCAGAACAAACATTACCCCACACACCCACAGAACAAACATTACCTCACACACGCTCAGAACAAACATTACCCCACACACCCTCAGAACAAACATTACCCCACACACACTCAGAACAAACATTACCCCACACACGCTCAGAACAAACATTACCCCACACACACTCAGAACAAACATTACCCCACACACACTCAGAACAAACATTACCCCACACACCCTCAGAACAAACATTACCCCAAACACCCTCAGAACAAACATTACCCCACACACCCTCAGAACAAACATTACCCCCCACACACTCAGACCAAACATTACCCCCCACACCCTCAGACCAAACATTACCCCCCACACACACAGAACAAATGTTTCTGAACTGGAGGAAGTGGTGGTTGTGTGAAGTGCTTTGGGATGTGTCTCAGCAGTATGGTAGACAATAGTACATCAGCATAAGTTTGTCCTTTCCTTCTTGGTGTGTTTAGCTAGTTTAGAGGGATGGTGAATCTTAGCTGTGTATTTTTATTATGATAAGAGATTCAGCTGTCACTCAGGCTTCCTGAACACGCAGGTAAGCTGATGGCCAGAGAGAGCAGCCAGCAGAAGGGACCCTGGGTGCATTTTCCTCTCTCTCAATCTCGCATCAATCTTCAGCCGAGTGGAAATTGAGCCTCACTTCAACAAGGCAACTTCCCTAACAAATGGTGAGGGAACTGATTGTGTAGCTAATTCATTTTGGGAGACAGCAGCTTCCCCAGCTTGTACCAGATGGTTCAATATGCAGTGATAGTGCGACTCTGACTCCCGTTGAAGTGGCAAGTGTACGTTGAGACTCAGTGTTACTGTACAGACTGTTGTGAGACAGAGGGAGGGGGAGTTGGTAAAATCCATCCTGTCAACAATTTTAGCACAACAACAGTCAACATGGCGAGATTACACTGAAATCTGTGCTGATATGTTTCCTAAAATTGCCAGGAGGAAACCCACCCCTTTCTTCCAGCCCTCCTCTATCTGCTAGTTCCTTGGAGAACACTTTTCAACCCACTTGACAGTTTGTCGCCGTGTCTGGCTCTCAGGAATTCCAGCTCGATTGGACCCCCGATGGCCATTCAGACCAGAAGGCCGCCTCTTTGGTATTCCGAGCAGAACCATCAGGAGGTTAAGGCAGCAACAGCGATTGCAATGCTCTGTTAGAGTTTTCAGTTGCTTCACTGCTACCCAGATGATGTGGGGATGCCGGCGTTGGACTGGCGTGAGCACAGTAAGAAGTCTTACAACACCAGGTTAAAGTCAACCTGAGGAAGGAGCAGTGCTCCAAAAGCTAGTGATTCGAAACAAACCTGTTGGACTTTAACCTGGTGTTGTCAGACTTCCTACTGTGCCCACCCAGCAGGGACTTCGGGAGTTGGGGGAGGGGGCTGGCCATTTTAATGAAGCATACAAATCTGACCTCCAACACACCCCGAGGTTTCCACATTGATTTAAAGCACAGATCACATCTCCAGAAGAACAATGAAAATTGGGCATGAGAAACAAAAAACCTTCCCCCATGGTGAGCGATCTCCAACTGATGCTCCATAGAGAAACACTTGTATTAGATGAATTCCCTCTCCGTCTGTTATCGAGGAAGCAGAACCCAGACCCACTGTCATTCTGAGCAAGCTTTCAGAATATAACAGTTAAACAAGGAGCCTCGATTTATTGTTTCACTACATTGCTCTTGAAAGAGCTATGGTGTGGCATTAGAGACACTGACCTGAGAATGATCCGACCAGCGACAAATCCCCAATCCCTGGGAGCGCACGCAGCCACGAGGCAGAATCTAGAGAAGTGTGTGCTCACCAACATGCCCACTGGTCACATCTCTGGTTCCCGTCAATCATGAATCTGACGAGGTCTTGCTCTCGTGAACAGTCTCGAGACCCAAGCAAGATGCCAGACTCACTGCTCAGCACTTCCTCTGACTTCCTGCTCTCCAGACACCTGCCCGTCTGCAGCAGTCCGAGGGGGACAGCGAGCACATCGCAGCACTGATGAAGAGACCTCCCCCCCCCTGCGCCACATGGTCGGACACGCACAGCCACCAGCACAGACACTGGCACTGCATGTACCCTGGGCGCTGTGTAGAGTTGGGAGGAAGGCAGGTTTAGCTCAGTTGGCTGGACGGCTGGTTTGTGATGCAGAGCGAGGCCAGCAGCGCATGTTCAATTCCCGTACCGGCTGAGGTTATTCATGAGGCCTTCTCACTCTTGCCCCTCGCCGGACGTGTGGTGATCCTCAGGTTAAACCACCACCAATCAGCTCCCTCTCCTGAAAGGGGAAAGCGACCTTTGATCATCTGGCACTATGGCAACTATACTTTTAGTTTACTTTCGAGTTGGTGATTCGGCAGACACGAGTGGGCTGCAGCCAGGCTCGAAAGGGAAAGGATGGTTTGTTTGCCAACTCACCGGAGAGCATGGCGGCAGACAGCTTTTGCCGCAGAGATCTCAAATGAGGACCTCAATCGAACAGTCTAGAAGGGAGCGGGGACGCAGGCGGAGATTGTGGTGATCCAGGCAACGTCCTGTCTCTGTCATGGAGCACGGGGGAGTCCGGCTCCAGGTTGACAGCAGTCATTGTGTAGAAGTTACCCTCTCCTCAGCCTGCTCTCCCTCTCTGCTCTGGCACAGATCCCTGGGCACCTTCACTGCTTTCCTCCTTACCTGCACAGCCTTTTTGCAAAACTCCCCCCCCCCAAAAATTACCTTCCCTGCAATTTGGGTGCCTGGCCCTCGAAGTAGCTCGAGGGCAGGGCCAATCTTGCAGGGCAACAATTCAGGATGGCCTGAACTTGGGCGCTGCAAATCAGGCTTCCTGGCATTGCCCCGGCTGGTTGGGGCTTTGTGACCTCAGGATTGTCCAACACATGCCGGCATCACCGGTATGGGTGCCCTTCTCAAGAAACTGCGCTACGCAGGCCGGCAGCGGAGTGCGCCAAGCAAAATGGTGCATGGCCTCCATAGCGCAGGTGAATTTCATGCCTCATATGTTTGTTGCTGTCGATTCTTTAGTGCAATTCTGCCTCATATGACAGGAAGAGGATACACTTTTTCAAGGAGACAACAGTTATTACTGACAGGAAAGCAAGGCATCTGCTCAAGAAAGTGCAAGCGCCACCTGAAGATTTGTACTTGACAGAGTCCAAGTACATCAGCCCCATTTGCCTGCCTTTTCAGCATTACTCTCTCGAATCGTCTCTTGAAGCAATATAAACAAGTCTGTCGCGTCAACATGTTCTGCATGCATTCCCTTTTAACTCTTCACTCCTCACCCAGTGTCCCCTGGTGTTTGAACGCTTCACCTTCGCCAACAATGGGTTATTCCTAACGAGAGACTGTTTTTCTTACGGAGGCCTGATCAGTTGCATTTGTGAATATTCCAACGATAATTCTAGGACCTGTCTACAAACGGAGCTGGTCATCCAACCTGCAAAGTCTTACCTCCTCAGCAGTAGTTTGGGATGGTTCTTGCTCTCTAGGTTCTTGTCAATGAGGTCAGAGAGCAGCTGCTTCAAGACATCGGTGGCATACTCCAGCTTCGTCTGAAGGACAGTCATGATTAGTGAAGCCACGTTTCCTCGGTCCCTCATGGAGAAACTCCGTTGGGACTCGAGTGTCCGGATGAAGGTCAATAAGAAGATTTTGTTGTTGATAAGCTGCCCAAACAGTGTCAAGCCCCTCTCCACTCGCTCTTGCCTGTAGCCGGGAACCTTGCAGGGAAACAAAGATCAAATCAACAATCTCTCAAAGCAGAGGCCATGAAGACCTTCCCGTCTTGTTTACCATCACCTTTCCCCCCATCACGACTAACCCAATAGCCTGATTTCAGCACATGGGCCATTGTTTCAAACAATACATACATTAGATCAGGTTTGTCCAACCCACGGCCAGCAGGCTGGATTGAAGCCCCAAAGCCCATTCAATGAGGCCCACGGCGCCACTGTTTAAAATGTCAGGAAGACGGGTCAGTGAAATTGATTATCATGGAGGATGATTCTCCCAGCCTTGCACCGGGCCGGAGAATCCCCGCCAACGGGCCACGCCGCCCCAACGCTGGCACGCGATTCTCAGCAGTACATTTGAGAGAGAGGATCTCTGGGCTGCTGCCCAGGTAGGCGGGGGAAGAGAGGCTGCCGTCTCTGGCAGGGGGTAAGGGGGTGTGTGTGATTGAGGGAGCCAGTGTGTGAAAGTGACAGAGTGACAGTGTGTATATAGGTGAGTGGGAAGCAGTACGTGTGTGAGGAGGAGCGAGAGATTGAGTGTGTGTGTGAGAGAGAACAGAGAGAATGATCGAGTGTGAGTGATTGAGGGAAGGAAAGAGGAGTTTGAATGGATGTGTGAGTGAGGGAGAAAATGAGTGTGTGAGCGAGTGAGTGAGAGCAAATGAGTGCGTGTGAGAGAGGGAGTGCGTGAGAGAGAGGGAATGCGTGTGAGAGAGGGAGTGTGTGAGAGAGAGGGAGTGTGTGTGAGAGAGGGAGTGTGTGTGAGAGAGGGAGTGTGTGAGAGAGAGGGAGTGTGTGAGAGAGAGGGAGTGTGTGAGAGAGAGGGAGTGCGTTGAGAGAGGGAGTGCGTGTGAGAGAGGGAGTTCGTGTGAGAGAGGGAGTGTGCGTGAGAGAGGGAGTGTGTGAGAGAGAGGGAGTGTGTGAGAGAGAGGGAGTGTGTGTGAGAGAGGGAGTGTGTGTGAGAGAGGGAGTGCGTGAGAGAGAGGGAGTGTGCGTGAGAGAGGGAGTGTGTGAGAGAGAGGGAGTGTGTGAGAGAGAGGGAGTGTGTTGAGAGAGGGAGTGCGTGTGAGAGAGGGAGTGTGTGAGAGAGAGGGAGTGCGTGTGAGAGAGGGAGTGCGTGTGAGAGAGGGAGTGCGTGAGAGAGAGGGAGTGCGTGTGAGAGAGGGAGTGCGTGTGAGAGAGGGAGTGCGTGTGAGAGAGGGAGTGCGTGAGAGAGAGGGAGTGTGTGTGAGAGAGGGAGTGTGTGAGAGAGGGAGTGTGTGAGAGAGGGAGTGTGTGTGAGAGAGGGAGTGTGTGTGAGAGAGGGAGTGTGTGAGAGAGAGGGAGTGTGTGTGAGAGAGGGAGTGTGTGAGAGAGAGGGAGTGCGTGTGAGAGAGGGAATGTGTGTGAGAGGGAGTATGTGTGAGAGAGGGAGTGTGTGAGAGAGAGAGAGTGTGTGAGAGAGAGGGAGTGTGTGTGAGAGAGGGAGTGTGTGTGAGAGAGGGAGTGCGTGAGAGAGAGGGAGTGTGTGTGAGAGAGGGAGTGTGTGAGAGAGAGGGAGTGTGTGTGAGAGAGGGAGTGTGTGAGAGAGAGGGAGTGTGTGTGAGAGAGGGAGTGCGTGTGAGAGAGGGAGTGTATACGTGTTTGTGTGTCTGTCTGACTTACGACCAGTCTCAGGATTCGCAGTCACCCTCATCTCCACACACCAACAGATACTCACACCAAGTCTCACAGGGGGTGAGGGCAAGTGAGCATCCTCAGTTTGCTCATTATCATTCATGGGCCGGTTTAGCTCAGTGGGCTAGACAGCTGGCTTGCAATGCAGAACAAGGCCAGCAGTGCGAGTTCAATTCCTGTACCAGCCTCCCCGAACAGGCGCCGGATTGTGGCGGCTAGGGGCTTTTCACAGTAATTTCACCCTTGTGACAATAAAAGATTATTTAATAATTAATCTTTTTTTTTCATTTTTCAGTTTATTGCTTTGACATGGCTTTATTTTTGTTCAGCAAGTTGTTTCTTTCCATCAAAGTCAACTTTGTGTATCTGGTCATTGGCTCCTCCATTGAGAAAAAAATGGAAATGTGGCCCCCATGCAAAAAGGTTGGACAAGCCTGTACCAGGTCGGTATAAACTACTATAGATGCAATGCATGCAAAAGGTAGAACACGGAAACCAGTGTTAAACTCTGAGAAAAATCATTTACAAAATGAAAAGTATTGGCCTTGTTAAGTGTCAGCAACTCAAAAGATTGAGAAAATGATCACTGTTTCATAATGAGTTGGTGTCTTGAACAAAACAAGAAGTCGAAGGGACAGGAATGGATCATGAAGGTCCAACAATGACCCTTTGTACCACATCCCCTCAGTCTCTTCTACCTCTGAGAAATAGCTGACGGTTTCAAATACACCTTTACTAATCCCTGCTGTCCAATGGTTTCAGGAAGCTCCCATTTTCAGATATCCATGGTGCAGTCAATGGGATCCTCAACACTCCCAAGTTTGCAGGTCTGAGGATGGTAACTCGCGTTCTGACTCCCGACTGGGTTAGTGCTGCTCCAACAACACCCTCAGAAGCTCAACACCATCCAGGATAAAGCAGCCCCGCTTGATTGGCACCCCATCCACCACCTTCAACACTCACTCCTTCCACCATCGCCGCCCTCCAACGCCGTGAAGGACGAGGGCAGCAGACACACGGGAACGCCGCCACCTGTAAGTGCCCCACCAAGTCCAGAATGCTCCTGAAGTCCAGGATTGCCGGAATGGTTCTCGGGATGAGGAATTTTAGCTACCAGGTTAAGGTTGGGGAAGCTGGGTTTGTTCTCGTTGGAGAAAAGGTGATTTGATCGAGGTGTACAAGATTAAGACAGGTTTAGTTACGGTGGACAATGAAAAGCTGTTGCCATTAGCAGAAGGACTGGAGGACACAGATTTAGGGTTTTGAACAAGAGGGATAGGGGATGTGAGGAAGAGTCTTATTCTTCAGCTAGTGGTAATTAAGTGTAAAGGGTTCCTTACAAGGGTGGTGATAATAGACACGATGAATGATTTCAAGAGGCTCTTGAGGGAACTAAGCTTACTTAGGGTTAAGGGGGCAGAGCTGGGAAATGGAACTGACTAGATGGCTCAAAAGAAGGCTGGCATAAACTTGTTGAGCGGAATGGCCTCCTTGCATGTTATAATCTCTGTGGCTTTAAGGCATAAACCTTTTTGACTTAGAAATATATCCCTCTTCTGTCACTGGGTCAAAATCCTGGAGCTTCCGCAAACAGCACTATGGCAGTGTCGACACTACATAGACCTTAACAGTTAATTTTTTTTAATTTTCCAAGTGCCGAATTAATTCTTTTTCCAATTTCCAATAATTATTTCATGGTCCTTGTGCAGACACCTCTCGAGTTTAAAACTGGTTGCTTGAGAATAATCCCAATTACAACAAAGTTCACAGCCACATTAAAACAGCTTCGATTTCTTTCAATATGCCTAGTCAGAATTGCCGTCAATGCAAAATACTTACACACACACTTCTCTTTAGAATTTGACAAAGATGATATTGCCCTTTTAATGATTTGCATGTGTATTTTTGTCTTCATCTATGTTAACACCACATCAAACACTCAAATTAGTTGTGATTAGAGTTACAAGCAGAGTACATGTCTGTGCAATCTGCTCCAAAGATGTACTTCCAGCCGCAGCCCACTGCATTGTGCAATTTTTCAATCTCTTCCAATGCTCCCTCTGCCCATATCCATTAGGAAACACAGAGTCCACTTAAACTCCTTTCTCATGATCAATAAGGCCATTCAGTGTTTGCCAGCTCAGCCATCAAAGGCACATTGCCCCCATCACATCCATTTCTTAAATGAGCCCCAGTATATTTTTTTTACCTCCACCGACCTGTCCACAAGGCCATTTCAGATATCCACCATTCTGCATGAGGAGGAACTTTCTGACACCAACCCTAAGCTTGCCGTAGTCACTTCCATTCGAGACCGAAAAGGCCAACTTTCTTCTGCGAACTCAATCCGTCCTCTGAGACACTTTAGGATGCGCTATGTGGTTCCTCTCTGAACCACCTCAATTTGACGTATGGACCATACAGTCAATGGACTAAAAGGCACTTTCCTCACATCAGTCTGGCTCGGACTTGAATGTAAACCCCAAAAGAGGTGAGTCCAGAACCCTTTGTCGCTGTAAACAACGTTAAAGGTTTACAGAGCGTTGAATGAGAGCAGTTACTTAGTACCTGCATTATGCACTTACTCAAGTAGGGAATTCAGCAAGGGGCAAGTTGAGTAAGACTAACATTAGCTACATAATACCTTATTAAGAGCTTCCTACAAATGCCTGGGGCAGCAAGTTCAAGCTGTAGAATTTAAATTGAGCTTGATTCCCTTTTGAAATGCAATGGTTGACAAGAATTCCCACCTCCTTATAGCCTCATTAACAAGCTGACGTCTTGTGTCGTTTAAAGCTATTTTATGCGGTAAATAAGCCAAAGTATTATCTTTATGGAAGTGAAATAGTTTAGAAATAATTACGAGCCATACTTTCTGCCGTACTGTGGTGGAAGGATCCAGTGTAGAAGGCCCATGGCAAAATATATCACAGAAACCTTTATTTCCAATCTTGTCTGACGGCAGTCAATTAGGAAAGTAATTCCGAAATGGACAGTGTCTAGGCCCTCATTTGATTCCGCCGCCGTACAGGTGGTCTTGTGAAGTGGTTCAGAGGACGGAAATAGTGGCGCGCCGAAACCGACTCGGAATGACGGCCCCCAGATTGTCGCTCGGCGCCACCCCAGCCGGCAGCTTGCCCCGGCGGGCCACAAGCTTGCTGATTTAGAGACAGAAAAGGTGACCCAGGGAATCGGGGACTGAAAGCAGAACGTGCCGGTAAATCGCCGAACGGGTTATGAGGCAGCCTTCCTGCCTCAGATGCGGACGCTTCGGCAAGAGGCCTAGTCCCACCAGGCCTCGTTAACGAGCGAGGCTGAATTGCTTCAGTTGGAATGCGGTGTTCAGTTTTGGCTTCCTTGCGGCGTGAGCGCGTTTGTACAGAGTTGCTGAGAACCTGGGTCAGGGAAACAGGCTGATCAGCTGAATTAGTCCATGCCTGTGTTCCGGCTCCACTCACCCCAGTTAATTTAACCCTGTCAGCACATTGCTCCAGTCCTTTCCCACTCGTGCGTTTATCCGCCTTCTCCTTAAATGCACCTGTGCTGTTCACGTCAAGTAGGCCTCGTAACAGCAAGTTCCACATTCCAGCCACTCCTTAGGTCAAGAAATGTTGCCTAAATTCCCTATTGTACATATTAGTGACTATTTAATATTGATGGCCCACAATTGATGTCTCCACAATAAATATAAAAAGAACTTGCATTTACACTGGGCTTTTCACAACCAGGAGACACCCCAAAGTGCGTTACAGCCAATGAATTACTTTTTCCAAGTGTTGTCATGGATATAATGTGAGAGACACGGCTGTTTGATTTGCGCATGGCAAGATCCCACAACAGCAATGTGATCAGGCCTGGATACTCTGCTTTTGCCCAGGACAGGATCGATCGATCACCCAGCTCTTTTAAAGAGCCACCCGAGCTTTTATGTTCACCTGCGACAGGAGACAGGGGCCTCGGTGCAATGTCTCATCCGTTAGACGGCACTTCCGACAGTTCGGTGCTGCAGTGGGCTAAGAATATGTGCTCACCTCCTGGACTTCACAGAATCACGATTTGCTACGGCGCAGGAAGAGGCCGTTTGGCCCATCGTGTCTGCACGGACTCTCCAAACGAGCATCGTGACTTAGTGCCATTCCTCTGCCTTTTCCCCGCACCCTTGCACAGAAACAATGTGTTCTTGAATGCCTCAATTGAACCTTTCACCACACTTGCAGGCGACGCCTTCCACAGCTGAATCACTCACTGTGTGAAAAATGCTTCTTTTGCATATCACCTTAAATCTGTGCCCTCTCATTCTTGATCCTGGTACATGTGGGAACAGTTTTTCTCTGACTACTCTGTCCAGCCCCCTCATGATTTTGAACCTCTCTGTCAAATCTCTTCGTAGCCGCCTTTTCTCCAAGGAGAACAGTCCCAACCTCTCCAATCTATCCTCATAACTGTAGTTTCTCACCCCTGGAGCCGTTCTTGTAAACCTCTTTTGCGCTCTCTCCAATGCGCTCACATCCTTCCTATAGTGTGGCACCCAGAATTGCACGCAATATTCCAGCTGAGGTCTTTTTTAGAAATAAATTTAGAGTACCCAATTCATTCATGGTGGCCAATCCACCTAACCTGCTCACCTTTTGGGGTGTGGGGGGCGAAACCCACGCAAACACGGGGAGAATGTGCAAACTCCACACGGAAAGTGACCCAGAGCCGGAATCGAACCTGGGTCTTCAGTGTCGTGAGGCAGCAGGGCTAACCACTGCACCACTGTGCTGCTCTTAGTTGAGGTCTAACTAGTGTCTGGTAGAAGTTCTGCATAACTTCCTGGCTCTTGTACTCTATGCCCTTATTAATAAAGCCCAGGATATTCTATGCTTTAATAATTGCTCTCTCCACCTGTCCTGTTGCCAGGTGCATCCTAAAGACTGCTTCCAGCTAGTCACCGCTGGAATTCCACAAATAAAACATCTTATCCACATCTACCATATCAAAATCTTTCATAATTTCAAGACTTCGATTAGGTCACTCCTCAACCTTGATTTTTCTCGGGGAAAAAGAACGCCAAACTGTTCAGTCTTTCACGATGAACATTTATTGCGAGATCTGGTAGCGTGTTTATGAATCTGTTCTTGCACTTTCTCCAGTGCCTCTTCTTATATTCTAACTAAACAGTGAACAGCAATCAGGTTTAGTCTAACCTTCGGAGATAATTGCAAAGGGTGCAGATGAGGGTCCTAATTACCAATTTGAAAGATCTGAGTTATCACCCAAGATGGGCTCAAAAATGTGCGACACGTTAGGGAAGCGTAGATTTGGGGCTGGTTTCTTTGAGATCTATAAGTTTGCGAAGGAGGTAGATTGTGTTTGTGTCAGTAGTTTATTTTAACTAAGTAGATTAGGGGTCACAATGTCAAGTTATGCAAGGCCAGAATGACATTAGATACAGAAGGCGGCGCGGTGGCACAGTGGTTAGCACTGCGACCTCACAGTGCCAGAGGTCCAGGTTCAATTCCAGCCCCTTGTCCGTGTGGACCTCACACATTCTCCCCGTGTCTGCGTGGATCTCACGCACACAACTCAAAAAGATGTGCAGGTTAGGTGGTCTGGCCACGCTAAAATTGCCCCTTAATTGGAATTGTTTTTTAAATGCTCCAGTAAAGTGGGTGTTTAATTCCAATAAAGGTGCTATGTAAATATTTTTAATTTTTAAAAATATAAATTTAGAGTATCCAATTAATTCTTTCCAATTAAGGGGCAATTTAGCAAGGCTAATCCACCTGTCTTGCACATCTTTTGGATTGTGGGGGGCGAAGCCCATGCAACCATGGGGAGATTATGCAAACTCCATATGGACAGTGACCCAGAGCTGGGATTGAACCTGGGACCTCGGCGCCGTGAGGCAGCAGTGCTAACCCACTGCGCCACCGAGCTGCCCCGTGCTGTGTAAATATAGGGTGTTGTTAACTAGCCTGGAATTTGTCAGCTTATTCTGCCTCTTCCAGGAGATGACGTCACTTTTAGTTGGATTGAGCAACATCTGCATTTTGATGTACAAAACATCACAGTTGTATGGGATAGGTTGAATGGGCCAGAGAGTCTTTTACACCTACGAACATAAGAAACAAGAGCAGGAGGATGCCATTCAGCCCTTCTAGCCCACTCCGCCATTCAATGGGATCATGGCTGATCTTCTACTTTTTCTGCATTATCCCTGTGTCTTTTGATCTTTTTAATATGTCGAAATCGATCGATCTCGGTCTTGAACATACTCGGTGACTGAGCCTCTAAAGCCCTCTGGGGCAGGAAATTCCAAAGATTTTCTACCCTCCGAGTGAAGAAATGTCTCCTCCTCTCAGTCGTAAATGTCCTGACACTTTTTCGGAGACTGTGTCCCCTGGTTCTAGACCCCCGCCAGCCAGGCAAAACATCCTTCCCGAGGTCGGCACGCGGGCGCAGTGGTTAGCACAGCTGCCTTAAGGCGCCGAGGATGCAGGTTCGATCCTGGCCCCAGGTCACTGTCCGTCTGGAGTTTGCACATTCTCCCCATGTCCGCCTGGGTCTCACCCCCGCAGCCCAAAGATGGACAGGCTAGGTGGATTGCCCCTTAATTGGAAGAAAAATGATTGGGCACACTAAATTCAAATAAAAACATCTTTCCTGCATCTACCCTGTGGAGCCTTGTAAGAATTTTGTATGTTTGAATAAGTTCTTCTAAATTCCAGAGAATAAAGGCCCAGTCTATTTAATTGTTCCTCACAGGACAATCTCTCCATCCCAGGAATGAATTGAGTGAATCTTTGTTGCACTCCGTCTATGGCAAGTACATCTTTCTGTGGGGAAGGAGATGAAAACTGTGTACAATACTCTGGGTGCAGTCTTACCAGGGCCCTGTATAACCGCAGTAAGACATCTTTACTCCTATACTCAAATCCACTTGCAATAAATGCTAAGATACCATTTGCCTTTTTAACTGCTAACTGCACATTTAACCATTATCAGTTCCCTGGTGACATGAAGATCAGCCTGCCTCAGATAATGGGGATTGCTATCTGCATCACCAAGTACCAAGTAAGTTCCAATCTCGCATGGCTAGGTAAGTCCTTTCACGCTGCATCATCCCTTGGGGGATGACAGCCTTTCTCAATCATTTCCAGACTGACCCGATTGTGCATTTTCGCCATCATTTTATGATTGCAGAATCTGTTCCTTTGGAAGGTCAAAGGTTAAAGACTACATTCTATTTATGTGGCGATATAATTATGGAAAAGAAAAAGGTCCCTATTGTTATATGGACCCTCCAGCGCCATTGGCAGGGGAATTATAAAGTTGCCAAACTGTAGAACAAGTGCTTAGAGAACAAATATTGGCCTGAAAAGTAAAGAAAGACTTGCTTTTATACGTCTTCCATGACCGTAGCATGTCCCAAGGCTCTGAACAGCCATTGAAGTGCTTCATTTGACGTGTAGTCACTGTTGTAATAGAGGAAACATGGCAGCTAATGTATGTATAGCAAGATCCCATAAACAGCAATGTGATAACAGGAACATAGGAACTGGGAAATAGGCCATTCAGCCATTCGAGTCTGTTCCACCGTTCAGTAAAATAATGGCTCATCTATATCTTTAACTCTACTCACTCGGCTTAACTCCTTATCCAGTAATATCCTTGGCTACCAAAATCACTTGATCACATTAATTTAGCTGGCATCGTTGCTTTTTGTGGGAGAGTGTTCCACAACTCTACCACCCTATGAGCCGCACATATGCAGTTGTATGCATGCCCGCCATCTTTATAGGGGGCGATGTGCAGTAGGGCACGTGTGCGGCCACCATATTTATTGGGGACGATGTACAGTAGGGCACATGTGCGGCCATAATATTTATAGGGGGTGATGTGCAGTAGGGCACGTGTGCGGCTGCCATATTTATAGGGGACGATGTGCAGTAGGGCACATGTGCGGCCGCCATATTTATAGGTGGTGATGTGCAGCAGGCCACGTGTGCGGCCACCATATTTATAGGTGGTGATGTGCACCAGGACACGTGTGCGGCCACCATATTTATAGGTGGTGATGTGCACCAGGACACGTGTGCGGCCACCATATTTATAGGGGGTGATGTGCAGCAGGGCACGTGTGCGGCCGCCATATTTATAGGGAACGATGTGCAGCAGGGAACGATGTGCGGCTGCCATATTTATAGGGAACGATGTGCAGCAGGGAACGATGTGCGGCCGCCATATTTATAGGGGGCGATGTGCAGCAGGGCACGTGTGCGGCCGCCATATTTATAGGGGGCGATGTTCAGCAGGGCACGTGTGCGGCCGCCATATTTATAGGGGGCGATGTGCACCAGAGCACGTGTGCGGCCGCCATATTTATAGGGGGCGATGTGCACCAGGGCACGTGCACAGTGATCACTGGTTCTGTAATTGGAAATACTGCAGGCAGCACGAGCAGCATCAAGTTATTGATGCTTGGAAAATAATTTACAGACAATGCAAAACATATCTGAAAACATAGTAGCCCAAGCCTAGTTTATTGATGTCTTTGGCACAAAAATGCCAACAAAAATAATGGATGAAAAAATAACAAACATCTAGAGAAGATCAGTGGTTTCCATCGCTCCATTATTTGAAGTATCAGTTAACCTGCAATCATGTTGTTCCAGTAAGGAACCAATGATTCAGAAAAAATGAACTCACTCAAAAAAATTTAACTTGAGCAGCTGCTAGGAATTTCTGCAGTGTGATTAGAATGGTAGCAAGGGCACTGCGTAAACCTAACAATGATGCAATACAAAAGGTCACAATGATTTACCGTTGCTAGTCTTTAAGGATGCCAAAGTTTACCATTCAACACGCTATCTTATTCGCACATACTTAGCTGGATTTCAACACTTGTGACGGCAAGTGTACAAAGCCCGTCAACGGATATTTTGTTGACGTTACAATGATTCATAAATGGCCTGGTGATGATTTTAAAGTTCTGTGTCCTTGTCCAAATAATTGTTTTTTTATAAAACACAGTGGTTAGCGCTACTGCCTCACAGCGCCGGGTACGCTGGTTCGATCCGGGCCTTGGTGACTGTCTGTGTGGAGCTTGTACATTCTCCCCGTGTCTGCGTGGGTTTCAAACTTCCGGTTTCCAAAGAGGACTGGCCACGCTAAATCGCTAAATATTATCTGTGCGGGAGAGCCAGAGTTGAGACTGCTGGACAATATTTATTGAATTACAGAGAATTTCCAGACAGAAACAAGCCATTCAGCCACCACAAGGGTCAATGCTGGGGCCTCAACATTTTGCAATTTATATAAATGACTTGGATGAAGAGACTGAAGGTTTGGTTGCTAAATTTGCTGACGACACGAAGATAGGTAGGAAAGTAAATTGTGAAGGAGACGTCCGGAGGCTACAAAATGGACACAGATAGGTCAAGTGAGTGGGTAGAAATCTGGGAAAATGTGAAATTGTCCATTTCGTCAGGAAGAATAAAAAACGTACTATCTAAATGATGAGAGATTGCACAGCGCTGAGGTGTAGAGGGATCTGGGTGTCATAGTGCATGAATCACAAAAAAGCTAGTGTGCAGATACAGCAAATAGTTACGAAAGCTAATAGAATGTTAGCATTTATTGGGAAGGGGATTGAATACATAAGTAGGGAGGTTACGCTTCAGTTGTACAAGGCATTGGTGAGACCACATCTGGAATATTGTCGACAGTATTGGTCTCCTTCTTTAAAGAAAAACGTACATGTGTAAGAAGCAGTTCAGAGAATGTTTAACAGACCAATACCAGGAATAGGCGGGTTGTCTTATGAGATTAGGTTTGTAGAGTAAGAGGCAATTTTGATCAAAACCTTTAAGATTCTGAGGGGTGTTGACAGGGTGGATGTGGAGAGGACGTTTTCTCTTGTTGGAGAATCTAGAACTAGGGGTCACTGTTTAAAAATAAAAGGTCGCTCCTTTTTAAGACAGAGATAATCAGAAATGTTTTCTCTCAGAAGGTTGAGAGTCTCTGGAACTTTCTTGCACAAAAGGTGCTGGAAGCAGTGTCTTTGACCATATTTAATGCTGAGCTACACAGATCCTTGACTAACAAGGGGGTGAAAGGTTATCAGGGCTGGGCGGAAATGTGGATTTGAGGTTACAATCAGATCAGTCACGATCTATTGAATGGAGGAGCAGGCTTGAGGGGCCAAATGTTCTACTCCTGCTTCTAAACCATCTGATTGTATGTAAATTTGACAACGGGCCGACGTTGCAGCAAGAGGATATATTAGGACGGGAAACTAAAAGTTTAATCAGAGTTTTAAGATGCATCATAAAGAAGGAGAGAGTCCGACAGGAGTGGGGAGGTTTAGGGAAGAATTGCCAGAGCTCGGGGCCAGAGCAGATAATGGCACAGCCAGCAGAATTGGAGCAAAGGTAATCACTGATGCAGAAGAGGCACAGGTACGTCAGAGGGTCTGGAGGAAAAGGTGTGAAATCACAACAGGGTTCTCCAGTCAGACGAGCTCACCTGCTCCACAGAACAGGCCCCTCTTAAAGATCAGGGGAAGGGTCAGTCTGGGGCACCTTTGCACAAATGTATTCCCAAAATGAAGAGAAGGCAGGGAGGTGAGTGCAGAAGCCGCGAGTATTTATCAGACCACTTTCATTTCAATAATGCTAGGGGACGGTAACTGGACATAGAACAAGGGTGACCCGAAGGCCATCTATGAAGCTATGAATAACGGTCAATTTAAGTGGCTCTGTCACTTGCTGGGAAACGAGCTCAGCTGCCAGGAGCCGTGGTTCTGCAGTGCTTTGAATATTCCAAATGACAGAAAATAGACAGCAAAGGAGGGAATTGGTTCTCTTGGCCAGTATACAGTTTACAGCCTCTTTATCCCACCCGTTGAAACATGGATGATTATATTTCACACCGCACTATATTTTCTCTCAAGTTTCCCTTCAAAAGCCATAAGGATTGTTGGCCATCCTACCCAAAGCCTCTGCCCAGTCTGCGACAATCTAACAGCAGTACCAAAAATAAACTCATTTCTCAATTTTCTTTTCAGTCACTCCTTTATCATCTCTTCCTGCGCCTCCCCTCCCACTCTGGCTCAGGTGTCAGAGCCAGAAGGCCCATTCGAGAGCCTCCAACCCACTTCCGATGTCATTCCCGATATAGCCAGCAAAGAGCATGAACTAAGTGGATAGTGGAGCACCAACTCTCCAGAAAATGCTGCTGAAAAACCTTCTAATATAACGGGACTCCGATCCGTTTCATTGCCAGGGGTTGGTGGGCTGAATTACAAACAGATGTCAACACAGAATGAGACGGACAAAACAAAAGTAAAATACCAAAATCTCAGCTCACGTGTCATTTGGTCAATAGGTAGAACGGCCTTGATCACAAGCCAAAGCTTCAGGGAGACATGTTAAAAACAAAAGTGTCACCAAGGTTCAACGCTTTTTGAATCCGATTTCACAACTCGGGGCGGTGACCGTGATTCTGTTGTGCCGATTGTGTGGTGGGCCATCTCAAAGGTACCTACGGGACTGCATCCAAATGATCTTCACATAATGCTGGATTTTTGTTTCAGTTGCATACTGTTGGGCTACATTGAGATGAAACTGTACCCGTCTTACAGGAACATGGGAACAGGAGCAGGCCATTCAGCCCCTTGAGCCTGTCCCACCATTCAATGAGATCATGGCTGAACCTGCAGATTCATTTCTTTCTTGCCTTCAACAGTATGGGGCAGTTTTGTTTTTACACAAATAGTCCTCCAGTACCTTACTCAATTCTTCACGCTTGAGCCAAAACAACAAGTCTCGAGGGGCTATTTGACCGTGGCCATGATCTCAGCTGAGCCCAACAGTTTTAATGCCAAGTACAAATCGTGAGTAGGGAGCCTAATGCTTTTTCCCCAACCTGGCCCTCTCTGCTCATTCACCGTTTCTCAGCCACTCAGCATTTAGAAAAAGCTGGGTCTGGATTCTCCGTTGCCTGACGCTGATATTGTAATCAGGGATCGGGCGGAGAATACGCTCTGACGCCCAAATCGGGGCCAGCGCCGGTCAGCCATGTTCCGCCCCCTCGGAAATGGCGTCATCGCGGCGTGCGCCGCTGTTGCAACATCAGTTGGCCCTCCCGCGATACTCCGACCCCAGTGGGCCGAGTTCCCGACGGCCCGGGACACGTGTGGTCTCAGCGGTCAGGTACCCAGCGTGGCGGCTGCAGACTGTGTCCAGCGCCGACACACTCAGTCGGGATCCATGCCGTTGGGCGGGAGGGGGGCTTCCGCAAGGGTTGGGGGCACTGGTGGGGGGTGGGCTGTGGGGTCGCTGATGGCTGTTCGGGTCCGCGCACGTCCGGCGCCACGTTGCACGGGGCTACCGCTGCTGGTCGTCAGCCGTGCGCATGCGCGGCCAGGGACCCGGCCATTCTCCCGCCGTTTTTGGCACAAGAGTCAGGAGTTTCTGTCTGCGTCGCTGCGAGCTCCTCACCGGTCCCAGAATCGGTGAGGCCTTTATGCAGAATGTTTGGTAGGAAAAGACCACACATGCTCCGATGGCGTCAACACTTAGTTGCTGAAACGGAGAATCCAGTGCCTGGTCTCTCTTTCATAGGCTCAAACTAAATGACCTCACTTCCCAGTTTTTGCCCACTCACTGTTGCCCACAGACCAATGTTTCCACTCCCATCTGCTGTGCCAGCTAACCTAGTGTCACCATCAAACTTGGGAAATGCTTTCATCCAAGTCACTACAGAGAGAGTCAGTGCTGGGACTGCTTGATCTGGTTTTCAGTGCACTTAACCCACTGAGCTCTCTGGGGAAGATACACCACTAGCTGCATAGGGGAAGCAATAGAGAGCCTGTGTCACTGTTTGCTGACAACACTAAAGATCGACCTCCCCTGATCGCACAACCACAGGCCAGAGGAGGTGAGACATTTCTGTCAACTACGTTGCTGTGCAAACATTTCATGTGCTTCTGTCACAGCCCCTGCCAGAGGTGTCAGCCTGTTTCAAATGTGACTAATTTAATCCATACTAGACACCGAGCCCAAGGCTGCCATCTACATTACAGATTAAAATTATTCTTGAAAACCCTTGAGCTGTGGTTTTGACTGTCAAGATACGACATGGCAGTTACATAACACTCTCAATTAGACCAGGAATTCAATTCCAAATATCCATTATCTGTAGAATGCATTTCTTTGTTCTCCTTCTTCTGCCTCACAGCTGTTCCCTTCATCTCTCCTCAGCCTTCGCAACAGCCACTTTTGACTCTGTTGGTAGCACTCACGTTTTGGAGTTGGAAAGTACTGGGTACACACTCTATTCCCAGTTCTTCAGCACTACGTCCCGGCTGACTGCCCAATGCAATACTGCAGGATTGCTGTACTGTCAGGAGTGCCGTCTTTCAGGTGGGGCCCTCAGAGGGGGATATCACTTGAAGAAGAGTGGGGGGGGGGGGTTTCTCCCCTAATTCCTGACGTAATTTATCCCTCACCAATTAACTCAAAACCAGATCATCTGGTCACTCTCATTTTGCTACACGTGGGAGCTTGCTATGCACGAACCGGTTACCACATTTCCTATTGTTATGGGCCAGGGTTTAGAAACTCCAAAGTGTATTCTGAAGTTCACCTGACCTATAACTTTTATGTTGAATTTGGCTAGGATGAGCTGCAGGTGATTCACTTTAATCAAAACAAGCTTTATTCTAAGAACTTAGTTAACATATATATATATATATATAAAAACACACAGCAAGAATTGTTATCGATTACAAACAAGACACCACACAGCTATAGTAATCTATGCATAACCATTAATGAATTCCCCCTTAACTGTTCCAATTCAATAACAAAATCCAATAACCCAAAAAATCAATTTCAAAGGCTTGGCCGGGACACTGTAATCTCACTTGAATGAGACTGGCTTCCTCTGATATTCTGATCCCGGCTCAACCAGCCGATTCAAACTCCTTCCGGAAAGTAAACTATATCTTTTAAGTTACCAAAGCAGGTAGCCACAACCAAAGGTTTTTCTTTTTTACTGGAACAGGTATTTAAAATGAAAATAGAGAGAGATAGGCCAAAACGCTTCGTTTCTATGTCGGAGTCCAAACTGAAACTGAAAAACACCTCACAGCCACGGCCCAGCTCCACCCACAAAATGACATCACTGAAGCCATGTGATAAGACAGAAACCTTTCTTAAAGGGACATTCCCAGCGCAGTATTATCAGTGACTACACTTCAAAAGTACTTCATTGACAGTAAAGCAGTTTGGGACACTCTGAGGTTGTGACAGACAGCAGAGAAATGTAAACCTTTCTTTTGAATCTCCTTCTCTCTTTTACTTCATCTCCCTCCCATTTCTCTTCCTCCTGATCGCTTTCCCTCCTGCATTTCCCTCAATTCCCTTCTCTCCCCCTCCTTTCCTATTGAGAACCATGGAAGACAGAAGGAGACCATTCCAGCTTGCCGTGCCTATCACAAGTATAAATGCAACGAGCCACATTCCAGCCTTTTAGGGAGCTCTCGTCAGTCGGGAACTATCTGCCCAATCCTCATTCCGGCATCCTCTTACCTCCAACTCTCGGAGAACGGGATGGTCTTCGATTCCTGGGAAAAGAACTCGCATGGTGTAGGCCCGGTAATCTAGGAAGGGGATTCCTGTACCGTCCAGATCGCTCGTCAGTTCATTGATATCCGTCTGAAGCTCTGCAAAGGCTGGCAAAGAAAAACGTTGCAGAGTTAAAAGGGCTCGGCAAGATACACAGGCAAGCCGATTAATTACACAGCCATTAGCAAAATGAACGCCACAACGGAACACGCTGATCGGATAAATGGCTTGCCTACTAAAAGTAAATAGAAATTATTATTTTATTTTAGACTCACCCATCATGCTCCTACAGTCTGAGGCTTGTGCCAAAGATCTTGATTATCAGGGGTCACAGCCTCTTGGTTCTGTCCTATTACTTACAGTTTACAACCGAGTGCAGGAACAGAAAGACCTGGGGGGCTTAATGCACATTAAGCTTTGATGGTGTCAGGACAAGTTGATAAGTCTGGTCAATAAGAATTATGGATTTCCTTGGCTTTATTGATGGAGGAATAGAGTATAAAACAAGAAGGTTATGACTATGCCTAAATCTGAAAGACAGCACCACCAACAGGGCAGCACTCCCTCAGTACCCCACTGCAGAGGGAGTCAAGATCATGTGCTTAAGTCACTCTGTAGTGGGTCTCGAACCCAGAACCTTCCAATCTACAGGCGAGCCTAACGTATGGATGTCTTTCATAAAATCATAGAACAAAAGAGCATAGATGGAGGCCATTCAGCCCTTTGCCCCGTGCCAGCTCTTCTTTGGCAGAGCTATCCATGTGGTTCTACCCATTCTTTCACCATAACGGTAAACCCGTCAAGTCTGCATTCAATTCCCTTTTGAAAGTTGTTATTGAATCTGCTTCCACCACCATTTCAGGTAGTGCATTCCAAAAGCTTGCAGGGCCCAAAAATGTTTCTGATGTTGCCTCTAGTTTGTTTGCCAATCGCCTTAAATCAATCTTTTCTTTTATTCATTCATGGGAGGTGAGCATCGATGTCAGGGCCCATCCCTAATTACCCTTGAGAAGGTGGTGGTCAGCCACCTTCTGGAACCGCTGCAATCCAATGTGGTGCAGGTACATCCATAGTGCTGTTAGGGAGGGATTTTAACTCCGTGACAATGCAGGAATGATGACATATTTCCGTGTCGGGGTGATGAATGACCTGGACGGGAATTTGCAGGTGATGGTGTTCCCATGCATCTGCTTCTCTTGTCATTCTAGATAATAATAATAATCTTTATTGTCAAAAGTAGGCTCACATTAACACTACACTGCAATGAAGATATTGTGAAAAGCCCCCAGTCGCCACATTCCGGCGCCCGTTCGGGTACACAGAGGGAGAATTCAGAATGTCCAAATTACCTAATAGCACATCGCACCCGGAGGAAACCCACGCAGACACGGGGAGAACATGCAGACTCCGCACAGACAGCGACCCAAGCTGGGAATCGAGCCTGGGAACCTAGTGCTGTGAAGCCATAGTGCTAACCACTGTGCTACCATGCTGCCCATGGTAGCAGTCATGGGTTTGGAAGATGACGTTGAAGGTGTCTGGGTGAGTTGCTGCAACACATCTTGCAGATGGTACACATGGTTGCCACTCTGAGTCGGTGTGGAGGGAGTGAATATTGAAGGTGGTGGATGGGATGACAATCAAGCGAGCTGTATTGTCCTGGATGGAATGGGGCTTCTTGAGGACTGTTGGAGCTGCACTCACCCAGGCAAGTGGAGAATATTCCATCACACTCCTTATTTGTTACTTGCAGATGGTGGACAGCCTATGGGCAGTCTGGAAGCGAGTGACTTGCCTCAAAATTCCCAGTCTGATCGGTTCTGCAACCACAATATTTCTAAGGCTGGGCCAATTCAGTTTCTGATCAACGACAATATCCGTGATGTTGACAGTGGGAATTCAGCAATGGTAATATCACTGAATGTCAAGGAATGATGGTTAGAGTCACTCTTGTTGGAAATGATCTTTCCCTGGCAATTGTGTGGCACAAATGTTACCTGCCACTCGGCAGCACCAAGCTGGAACGCTGTCCAGGTCTTGCTGCATATGGCCACGGACTGCTTCAGTATCTGAGGATTTGCAAATGTTAATGAACATTGTGCAATCATCATTTCTAACCTTATGATGAAGAAAAAGTCATTGATGAAGACGCTGAAGATGGTCGGGTCTTGGACACCACCCTGAGGAACTCCTGCAGGATGCCCTGAGACTGAGATGATTGACCTTAGTGCTTGTGGAAAGTTTTCCTCGATTCCCATTAATTTCAGTTTGGCCAGGGCTGCTTGATGCTACACTTGGTCAATTATGGCTTTGAATTCAAGGGCAGACGCTCTCACCTCCCCTCTGGAATTCAGATCTATTGCCCATGTTTGGACCAAGGCTGCAATGAGGTCAGGAGCTGAGCAGCCCTGGCAGAACCCAAACTGCGCGACAATAAGCAAGTTATTGCTGAATAAGAGCCACTTGATAAGACTGTCGTCAGCACCATCAATTTGCTGATGATTGAGGGTAGACTGATATTTGTCCTGTTTTATAGAATAGAATAGAACAGTACAGCACAGAACAGGCCCTTCGGCCCTCGATGTTGTGCCGAGCCATGATCACCCTGCTCAAACCCGCATATCCACCCTATACCCGTAACCCAACAACCACCCCCCCCACCTTACTTTTTAGGACACTACGGGCAATTTAGCATGGCCAATCCACCTAACCCGCACATCTTTGGACTGTGGGAGGAAACCGGAGCACCCGGAGGAAACCCACGCACACACGGGGAGGACGTGCAGACTCCACACAGACAGTGACCCAGCCGGGAATCGAACCTGGGACCCTGGAGCTGTGAAGCATTGATGCTAACCACCATGCTACCGTGCTGCCCCCAAGCTGCCCCATGTTTTCTGTGGACAGTACATACCTCGGCACTTTTCCACATTGCCGGATGGATGCCAGTGTTGGAGCTGTACTAGAACTGCTTGGCTAGAGCTGTAGCTAATTCTAGAGCACAAGTCTTCAATATTATTGCCTGGATGCAGTCAGGGCCTAAAGCCTGAGCAGGATGCAGTGCCTTCAGCCGTTACTTGATATCACGTGGAGAGAATTGGATTGGCCAAAGACTGACATCTGTGGTGCTGGGGACCTCTGGAGGAGACTGAGATGGATCCTTTGTCCTTTTGTCACTGACCACTCAGTTTATGGAGACAGTTCATCCTCATCTCCTTATCAAAATTCTGAACACTTCTGCCAAATTTCCCCTTAACCTTCTCTGCTGCGAGGAGAAAAATCCCAGCCTCTCCAAGAACTGAAGTCCCTCATTGCCGGCACCATTCTATTAAGTATCTTCTGCATCCTTTCTGCTGCCCTAACATCCCTCCTGAGGTCTGGGTGCTCAGAATTGAACGTAATAGTCCAGCTCAATCCGAACAAGTGGTTTGCAGAGATTCAGCGTGACTTCCTTGCACTTGCATATGCTTCTATGAATAAAGAATCCCATATGTTTTTAACGGCTTTCTCAACTTGCGCTGCCACTTTCAACGGTTTGTGCGCACACACTCCCAGGTCTGTTCCCACACCCTATTAAAATAACACCACAGTCTATTTTGCCCCTCCCCATTCTTCTTACCAAAGCGCGTCACTTTATCCTTCTCTGTATTAACTTCAATCGGCATGAATCTGCCCAGTCCACCAGTCTATGTCCTCGAGGTCTTTTACTCTTCACCTCACTGTTTATTACATTTGCTTTGTGTCATCTGCAGACTTTGAAATTCTGCCTTTTGTAGCCAAGTCCAGGTCATTAATATGTATCAAAATGAGCAATGGTCCCAATTCCAACCCCTAGGGAACATAGCTGGATGTTTCCTTGTAATAAATGATCTTTTTCCTCATTCTGAGTTTTTAATAACATTTAAAGGAGCTATTTCTGTTGTTAGTTTACAGGTAGCCGTGTAATGTCAGTGTGTGCCTTCTACCAAGAACAAGCCATATTGATTCCATTCTTAAGGACACTGAAAGAATCTAAAGTTAAGAAAATGGGCACCATTTGTTTTTTTAATTTTTCCAATTAAGGGGCAATTTAGCCTGGCCAATCCACTTTCCCCCGCACATCTTTGTGGGGGTGAGACCCACGCAGACACGGGGAGAATGTGCAAACTCCACACAGTCAGTGACCCTGGATCGACCCCGGATCCTCAGCGCCGTGAGGCAGCAGTGCTGACCACCCCACGCCACCACGCCCCCTCCCCCCCCCCCCCCCAAAATGGCACAAGTTACCTTCTTTACATTCCAGGGCTACCCGCGACTCCAGGTTGTCCATCTGCATCTGTAGTCTCTTCAGGGTTAAGTCACTCTCCCGGGATTTCCTCTTGTAGGCGATCAACACCACAATGATGAAGATGATGAGGAGTCCTCCAGCCACTCCAATGCTGATTATGGCTGGGAAGCTCAGTGGGCTGTCTGGGAAGATGTGCACGGTGCCAGGCGAGTACTCCAGGCCTCCAACCTTCGCCTGAAAGGCAGGAAGTCAGTCCATTAGTTTGAACACAGGGTGACAAGGCATCCCGAGGAGAATAATTGTGGTGGGATGGAGCAAAGCAAAGGTGTGTACAACAAGGGCCAGCGATTCCCTAATAACTAAATGTTCAGCTGGATAATGGAAGTGCAGGTATATTAAGCAAAAAGAAACTGGATCCACAGACAAACGACCGCAAGTTAAACGCGCTTTTCGATGTTAAACCTTTTGGGGACACAGCCCACAATAAACCAAATTTCTGTCTGCTGCAGCCCCACTCAATCACTTTGTGTAACTGTAATAAAACCTTGCTGTGGCTAATAACGTTCCTTGAATTATTCCATTTTATAAATAATTAGCATTGAATGTATTTATCATATTATATTACTGTAAAAATGTTGCCATTAACGTCCTATAATTGATGGCATTTAACCTCGGGGTCCTGCAGTAAAAATAAATCTAACCACTTTGTCTCTGGCAGTTTATCTGATCATCAATCACTGTATCCAACCCTGTAAGAGTGGGTGAACCGCCTAGATCTTTCTGTCTGGCTGCACGATAGTTTTCTGGGTCTCTCCATCTGACTATATTGCTACCTCTGGAGAATTGCCATCAGAGAAACAGGCCATTCGGCCCAACTCACCCATGCTATCTTTCACACGCTCCACACAGGCCCTCCTCCCCATCCTATCCCGCCTCACACTATCCCTGTCTCCCTTCTATCCCTTTCTCCTTCGCGTACCTTTAACGTTCCCAGAAATGCACCGATGCCATTCATCTCAACCACTCCCGACAGCACAGCACTGGCCATGAGTTCCATATTCTAACCACACTCTTGAGCAAGACATTTCTCTTGAATTTTCTGTTGGATTCATTGGTGACTATGTTTCTGTCCTCGAGTTTAGTCTGCCCCACAAGGAGAAACGCTTTCTCAACAGTCTGTTCTATTGGAGAAGAAAATAAGTTTCTGAGCAGACCGTCCCCCCACCTCCCTCCCCATTTCTGTGCTTGTGTCTCCTCATCAGACACCATTAAGCTCAGCAACCCCCCCCCCCCCCCCCCCCCCCCCCTCGCCATTATTTTGATAACGTAGCTTCGATGAACAGCGCAGGTTAAATCAAAGACTTCATCCGAATTGTGGACGCTCCTTGCTTGGCACATAAAGCACCAACAGCCAGTTGGACCACACCCGGTGGACAACCTGGAGACTGTTCCACAGGGTTTGAAGAGAGGAAGGTTTCAGGAGTCGAGCAGCGGAAACACTCCTTCCCTTGCCCCACCACCACACGCCGCCCACACCCCATCTCACTTTAAAGGTAATAAAGGTGCATAGGTTAAAATCTCACTGCGGATTTTTATTTTTATTTTTAAATGTTGTTGACAGATTTCTCATCACCTCTATCGAAGGTGTCACCTGGGACCAGCCCTTATGGTACTTCACCCAGGTATTGATTGATTGATTGATTGTCACATGTACCTATGCGCTACAGTCTGGGAGGCATCACCATCAAGCCTGGCCCAATATTTTCAAGCACCAATTCTCAAAGATATCACTGGATATCAGTCAGAAGCCGGAAACTCTGGCTAACATTCCCTGCCAGATCCCAACACCATCCATCTCCTCCATCCAGCTCTGGAACACGGAGCCTGTGTGGACTGTTCCTTAGCTACCCTGATTCTACTGAGGAATCAGATCTGGGGTCTGCTAGCTCTGTAAGATACAACTACTCAATCTGGTGGCCTTCAGAACAGCTACGGATCTTAGAACAAACACATAAACTGAAATGGCACTAATGATTGGAATATGGCAGACCAGGAAACGTTGATACCTCTCGATCGCAATATGTGGCACATGAATAACCACCTAAACGATAAGATTCCGTCGACGCCGGTATAAACCCGTACTCACCAGGACTCTATGCCGTCCGGTAAGATTTGGAGACTCACAAAGGAGCTGAGTGTCCGTAACTGTAACAGGGCATGGCTTCTCTCCAATCAACACTGTGTAATTCAGCTTCATGTGACCAGCGGCAATGGACGGGATGAGGTTCCGACCCTGTGATTTGAATAAAACAGAAAACCACAGGTTTGGCAAAGACCACCACGGAGTGAGGAGGTTCAAACCCGCTGGGATATACAATCTGACAGTTTTGCGGCCTCCTTGCACTGAAATCGAGACACACAGTTTCCGTTCCCAGGTACCTCCCTCAGCATCTCCTTCCTCTGAGCCGGGCAGTAACGTGGGAAAGAATGCAATGCTTCCCTATTACAGCACAGTGAGGGTACAGAACAGAATCCTCGTCTTCTTTTCCCTCTACATTCAACACTACTGCCGTTCTAAACCATGTTTTTACATCATAGTGGTCATGTCACTGGACTAGTAATCCAGAGGCCTGGACTAGTGCTCCACAGTTACAGGTTCAACTCCCACCATGGCAGCGGAGTGGGGGGGGGGGGGGGGGGGGGGGGGGAGATTCACATTCAATTAATTAATAAATCCAGAATTAACTGCCAGTGTCATTAATAATGATCGGGAAACTATTGGATTGTCCAAAAAGTCCATCCGGTTCACTAATGTCCGTCAGAGGTTAGGGAGAAGGATTTTACCCAGACTGGGTGACATGTGACTCCAGACCCATAGCTGACTGCTAACTGACCTCTGGCTTTGCAAGCCACTCGCTACATAAAAATAGCACAATGGGTGTTCCTGCGCCCAATGGACTGCAACCGTTCAAGGCCCTGGCTCACCGCTACTTTTGGGATGGGCAACAAAGACCTGTCTTACCTTCAGGATAATGGGAGACCCGGGTTTCAGTTCCAAAACCCCCGAGGTACTCAGGGGTTCGAACACAGGGTTGGGGTAATAGATGAAGTTTGTGTTATTGTAGATCAGCAACGTCTGCACGTTGTCCAAGATAAATCCAAACTCGTCGGGGTGCTCTATGTGATCCACCAGCTCGTTCTGACCGATAGCAAGGGATGGAGCCTGACAGATCATAGTGGTCGAATTGTGTACCTTGCATGTCTGGCAAAAAAGAAAACATAAGGATGTGTTATTACTTGCACCTTAACCTTTGCCCTCCTTCCATTAGGTTGTAATCAGAATTCCCTGGGGGATTCGGCAATTCCTCAATGACTGCGTTGTGGCAGAGAGGTTTTGTTCAGATAAAATGACAGACAAAAGATGAGGGGCGGGATTCTCTGTCCCGGGATGCACGGGATGTGTTCCCCAAAGGGATAGAGATTTGGGCGTCAGGTGAAACCCCAATGGTTGGAAACATTTGACATCAAAGAGAGGGAAGTGCAGTGACATGACACACGAGTGATTGGAGTGCACTTAGCTCTCTTTGATGTGGTCAATGTTTACAAACATTGGGGTTTCACCAATGAGGCCACTGAACCATGAAGGGATGAATGAATCAAAGCTGCAGGTTTGTAGAAGTTGTCAATCACAGAGCATGACTAAAAAGCTATGAATGGCTTGTAGCTAATGGATCTAATGCAGCTAACAGGCACAGCTGCTCTCCTTCGAGGAATGGACATGTGGAGCTGTAAGGTAAGTGTTACAGCTGTATTTCCTCTCACTGCCCCAGTCTAGACAGATGTCTAACTTCCAGACAACATGGGTCTCTTTCCTGGGTGGGGGGGCTCTGTTGAGGGACGTGGGCGGGGGGGGGGTCCGTTTAACAAGGGAGTCTCTGTGGGGTGTCCAGGTATTACAGAGCTTCTTGGTTGGGGGGCTCCCCTATTGCAGGGGTCCTTGTGGGGAGGTCTCCTTATCACAAGGGTCCCTGTGTGGGGTCTCCCTATAACAGGGGTCCCTGTGTGGGGTCTCCCTATAACAGGGGTCCCTGTGTGGGGTCTCCCTATAACAGGACACCCTGTGTGGGGTCTCCCTATAACAGGAGTCCCTATCCCACACTGCTGCCAGATCCACCCATAGAATACACATCCCAAGTTCATTATACATCTTGACCACTCTCATTATTACTGAGACATCCATTTTAAAAATCGCACAGAAATCTCGTCCCACAGGGCTGAGGGAGCTGTCAACAAGGACCCTCCATTCAGTGGGAATCTCCGTCGGCTGCGATGAGAGTGTGATCGTTCCGCTGTGGACCTTAATCTTTGCCACGTCTCTCACTGTGAGAGTAAGGAGAGCCGCATCAAAGATATTATGCCTTTCAGAATTAAACTTCATATCAATTCTGACAGATTACAATGTAAAACAATGATTAATCCAAATACAACGTGGAATTGACCAGAGCCCCGCAATAGGATACTTCAAGAAATTCTACAGAGCCTACAACATTAATCCATAAATATTCGAACCTGTGGCAAGCAGGCCCCAAAGAGTTCATTATATTTGATTTGTTATTTATGTATGTGTTTGTTATTCTCCCGTGAGGCTCATTAAGGCAGTGATGTCATTGCAGGAGAGGACACCGTGCAAGTGGACAGATTCTCTCCCAGCCCCTTACAGTTTTCTGCACCGTCAGAGGTGGGGTTTTATTTTGGATGAGATGTTAAAACAAGGCCTCTCTCTGCCTCTATGAAGGTGGGCCTAAAGGTTCCTATGGCCTCTATTCCAAAGAAAAGAGGAGTTCTCCCCAGTTTCCTGGCCAATATTTATCCCTCAACTGATGTGAATTGAGGGCATGATGGCACCGCTACCGCACAGCGCCAGGGACCCGGGTTCAATTCCAGCCTCGGGTGACTGCCTGTCTGGAGTTTGCACTTCCTCCCCGAGTCTGCGTGGGTTTCCTCCGGGTGCTCCGGTTTCCTCCCACAGTCCCATGATAGGCAGTTTAGGTGGATCGGCCATGCCTTTGGTATCTCTTCGTGTTCAGGGATGTGCAGGTTAGGTGGGGTTACGGGGAAAGGGCAGGGGAGTGGGCCTCGGTAGGGTGCTCTTTCGGAGGGTCGGTGCAGGCTCGATGGGCTGAATGGCCTCCTTCTGCATTGTAGAGATTCTATGATACTGTGTCTCAAAAAAACCCCAGATAATCTGATCATTCCCACATTTCCCTTTGTGGGAGCTTGCTGTGTACAAATTGCCAGCCGCGTTCCCGACTTTACATCAGGGACTACAAGCCAAAAGTAACGCAGTGTCCGCAAAGCATTTTCAGTCGTCCTGAGATGACGGGCGTTACATAAATGCAAGTCTTTCTTGTTTTCCACAGTGTGCAAGTCGACTGGGATCAGATCTGGATGTGAGTTGGTGGGAAGGTATCGATATACACCCGATAGGCTCACATACCTCACAATGCACTAAACGAAAATATCATCAATCAGAAAAGATCTGGTTGCTGCTTCCGAGTGTGGGCAATGAGCAAGGACAGAGATGGACTTTGGTATAACATTTATTTACAGTTCAAGAGTCTGTGGTATTATCATAACGATAAGAACTGCAAGGCTTAATGAAGTATCGAGAGCAGCAACTAGATACAAGTTCATAAGGCATTGATGCTAAGCTTTGGGGGGGGGGGGGAGAAAGAGGAGTCCAGGAGTAAGCTAGAGACAGACAGGAGTGTTGATAGTAAGAGCAGATCATAGTTTAAAACAGTATTAAGATTAGTTGTAGATGAGTGTAGTTTATGTGTAACAATCAACTGTGAAGTCAAATCCAAATTAGTAGTGTTAATAAATTTATCGCTTTGTTGAAGTTCAAGCTATTTTTTAAAATATAAATTTAGTGTACCCAAATAATTTTTTTCCGATTAAGGGGCAATTTACTGTGTTCAATCCACCTACCCTGCACATCTTTGGGTTGTGGGGGCGAAACCCACGCAGACACGGGGAGAATGTGCAAACTCCACACGGACAGTGACCCAGAGCTGGGATCGAACCTGGGACCTCGGCGCCGTGAGGCAACAGGGCTAACCCACCGCGCCACTGTGCTGCCCAAGATCAAGCTATTTTGTGGTCTTTGTGAGCACTGCACCAACCACCCTGAATGAAGCAACACGAAGATCACCACAGAGTCTGTTGATGATGCTCAATGTCATGGGGGAAGCGGGGGGGGGGGGGGGGGGGGGGGGGGGGGTTCAGTGTGGTCAAGGCCTAGAGGAGGGGGTGCACAAGGTGAAAAATATCTGGGCCCGGGAGCTGTGTCATCATCACAGATGGAGTTCTTGTCGTCAATTCCACTGACTGGTGCTGCTTCTGAGCTTTGGGCAACTTAGTGGTTCTGCTTTGTTTTCACAAACCAGTTGGAAAAATACAAAGCTGCTCGATGGTCAGGAATACTGTTAAATAATAGATTATAAGCGCTCTGAGCTTGCCCTGGATGTCAGGAGAGTCGATTAGAGAGGTAAATAATTTTATCCATAAAATCCCTAGTGCAGAAGGAGGCCATTCAGCCCATTGAGTCTCCACCGGCCCCTCAAACGAACACTCTAGGCCCAATCCCCTGCCCTATTCTCAACCCCACCCAACCTGCATATCTTTGGACATTAAGGGACTATTTTACCATGGCCAATCCACCTAACCTATACATCTTTGAAATGTGGGAGGAAACCGGAGCACCCGGAGGAAATCCACGCAGACACGGGGAGAATGTGAAAACTCCACACAGTTATCCAGGGCCGGATTGAACCCACGTCCCTAGTGCTGTGAGGTAGCAGTGCTAACTACAGTGCCGCCCATATAGGAGAGTAAATTTGGCAGAGAGTTAAAACAATCTTGCCCCTCGCCCAAGGTATGGTGATCCCCAGGTTAAATCACCACTAGTCAGCTCTCCCCCTCAAAGGGGAAGGCAGCGTATGGTCATGGCGACTTTACCTTTCAAAGAAAACATCCGCCCCTCCTGGGTGAGTTAGGATAAAATCAGATTCTCCATATCTCTTCGCTTAAAGTTTATATCTTGCTTAAAACTTGAATACAAACAAAAGCTGTAACTGGCGTGTATCAGCCGGTGGTGTCTGAAATGGATCCCACTCACACACAAACAGCCTGTTTCTTTTTAATATGAACTTAACACAAACATTACTCAACTAAAGTGAGCTGGAGATTTTCTTCAAATCATTTGGAGAAATAAGCAAGACGATATGAGGAAACTGAACAGAATCATCTGTTGAGCTGACTAAGTGCTATTGAACCATCCTGGGCAATTAGAAGCATTGCTACTCAGGCTATTGAATCTGCTTTCAGCAAACACAATTACAGCTCCGGGCAACAAAATACCACGTTAAGGCCTGGGCTGTGACAGAGACCGAGGCTTTCAGACGAAGAGCAACGGAAAAAAAATGTAATAACCATTTACATTTATATAGAACTGAAACAAGTCCTCATGATATACCAAAAACACTTTACAACCCGTGAATTACTTTTGAAGTGGTCCCCATTGACGAGTAAGGTGGACACGGCAGACAATCATTCATTGTGTAAGTAATAAATGAAAAATTGATCGGGAAGATTTGCTTTTGGTCGCGCAGGTGGAGGGAGAAATATTACCCAGAACACTGGAAACTGTACCTATGTGAAACCTATGTCCACATGAGCAGGCGGACAAAGTGGGGGTGGGGGGGGGATTTTCTGCATTTGTTTTCAGGAGTGGGGGGGGGGGGGGGGGGGGGAGACGACAGAGGGGGTGGGGGCGGAGAATCCAGCAGGAGTCCCAAAATGGCTTTTACGCCGGTGGCATTTTCTTTTGAGATTGACCTTGCAGCACCCCCCCCCCCCCCCCCATGATGTAATGAGATTCCCACCATGAAAGGCTGGGAGCCCATTAACATATGTTTATACCCACTCCAGGGGCCTCCCTCTGTATCATCTCCCGCGTAGAGAATGCCACCCCACCCCACCCCCAGCGTTATGTCACATTGCGGGGTTTACAACAGTTTTGACAAACGGCCACTTGGCGCACAGAACCCGCCGGGGGCGCACAGGTAAGTACAGTACCACCCGGTGATGGGGGGGCATACCCGGAAAGTACCCTGGCAGTTACCGATTACTACCCCTAGCTTCCATTGGGGAGGTTGGAGGGGGTTTCCATGTCTGTGAGCAGGTTTCTGTGGGGGGGGGGGGTTACTTTTCTCGCGTTTATTCTTTTACATCAGAACCCCCTTTCTAAACGGCTCCCCGATCTGTCAGGGGTCGGAGTTGCTGGCGGGACAAGCTCCGAATGAACCTGTCCTGCCCCGCCAGCACAACGTCGTGGGACCCACCTCCAGGATGTTCTTTCTCCCAGAGTGTTCAAAAATCCGGCAGGAAAAACTGGCAACGCATTTGGCTGCGGTGGGCCAAATTCACCTTTTCCCGCCCGAGTTGACAGGCAGGGGAAGAAAAATGTGAAATTTCCACCCAGAGTCTCCACTTAACATCGCATCCAGAATGTGGCCTTGCCGATAATGTAGCTCTCCCTTGGTGTTACATTGAGGTGGGATTTAAATTCATAATTTTCTGACTCAAGAGGGGAGAATATACCCCCAGCTGTGGCAATTTGACCCCACAGGTATCAAAAGCTGGTTAGATTTAACCATGTCATCATAGAATCCCTACAGTGCAGAGGGAGTCCATTCGACCCATCCATCAAGTCTGCACCGACCCTTCGAAAGACCACCCTATCTAGGCCCAATCCCCCGCTCTATTCCTGCCACTCCACCCTAAGGGGCAATTTAGCATGGTCAATCCACCTAAACTGCACATCATGAAATATGTGACCCTATTTTATTTTGTTCAAAACCTTAGTTTGGATCTTCACTGACAAATAATGTTCAAGTGATTCAATTGGTTCATCTAAATCTTATAACTGGCAGGTTCTGACTGGTGGATCAAGGGTACTTGTTTCTTCCTAAGTATTTAGTAAATTCTCTTGGTTGTTTTCGAGATGATTGTCCTTGCTCTTGGTTTGCCCATTACCCATCAGCGTTCTGAGGCTCTCAAATGTTTCTGTGTACCAGGTGTTCACAACTCATTTGACGGCACAGAAGGATCATCTGTGCGACTGCAGCATCCCCGTGAGTGTGATCAGCTTCAAAACCTCACGACGTATTCTCATGTATTTTCTTGAATTCTGTTCAATTCCCTTTTCTTCCCATGTACTGAATGATCTGTTGAGCTGCTTGCAGAAAAATACTTTTCACTGTACCTCGGTACACGTGACAATAAACAAATCCAATCCAACGTTTATGAGAAAATTCTCACTCGCACCAAAAAAAAAACCAATCAACACCATGGTCCCATTCTGAGTATTCTCCAAATTTATCATCAATCTAAATGGTGATTGGCCATTTCCATCTTCGCTTCCTCCGCGAGTGCCCTACCTACTGAACCCAAAAAAACATCCGTTTGGATGTTCCCAGTTTTGCTGACCAGTCATCTCTTGGCGTTACTCCTCCACTCGCGTTCTCATACCTCTCCATTCACCTGAGGAAGGAGCAGGACTCCGAAAGCTCGTGTTTGAAACAAACCTGTTGGACTTTAACCTGGTGTTGTAAGACTTCCTACTGTGCTCACCCCAGCCCAACGCCGGCATCGCCACATCATGGTTCTCAGACTTAGCACTGCCTCCTAGCTTTCGGGCAGCAGAGTGGTTCGGATTCCGTCTTCTAAAAGCCCACCACGAAAACCTCGAAGCTGCCCCAAGGTCAGTAGCCGCAGTGCCCCGATTCACGGTGACTTTCAGCTAAACTGGCAGTTCTGATTTTATTTTTAAAAAGGTATTTCCCCACTTTCAGCTCTCAGTTTTCTTTGTAAATAAAATCATTAGCCGTCAGTTGAACTGTTGGCTGCTGAGAGCAATAACTGACAGGAGAATAGTGATTGGAGGAGCAAAAAAGGTGTGGGAATGACAGAACTTCTATTCCAATCACTGATTCTGTCTCCACCACACAAGTTCTTCCTTTTGTTCTTTGACTTCTTGTGATTTACTCGCCAAGCTGGTTTTCCTGTGGCTTTGCGTAATGTTCGCAGTTCCTCTTTCCCGTACATTGTTTGGTCTATGAATATCATCTAGTAATTCACCACGTTTTATGTATGAAAAGAAAAGAAAGTGAGTGTCCTGCTGATGGCTTTGTTTTCAAGTGCTCATGTCACCTTCCCTTGAAGTTACTAAGACCTGTTGAATACAACCTATTGTGGAAATTAATAAGACCCAGGAGGTGGGGGTTCAGGCCCCAGGGGGTGTTGTGGATCAGGGGCCTGGGGGGGGCAGTCACTCAGCTCTATGGTAGGCCGGAACCGGCTGGTGTCCACTCCCGCAGCGCAAACCACTCGCAGGGAAACCGGGACTTGGTTTCCAGTCACACAGAGTTCTCTTGAGCGAGGCGAGTGAGTGCTGCGTCATTGTCACTGGGGAGGGAGGGGGCAGCAGCAAGTGGATGGAACCGTTCCCTCCCTCTTTCCCACCTACAATTCTCCAACGAAGAAACAAATTGCGCTGCAGCATGGAGTAGTCTTTATTTTCTATACAGAACCAGTAGTCAAACTATATCAAAAGTATGTAAAACCAGAAAAGACTGCTTGGCAATCTGGGCAGGAAGTATTAAATCTTTCCCCCAAATTTGAATGTACTGTCACCATGCACATACGGTGCAATGTGCTGAACACGAGACGTCACCAAAGTCATCCTGCACAGTGCTATAAATCACCAATGGGATATTTTCCTGTCAATAAAGCACGATGTTCGTTTGATTAATACTTGTAATGGGATCACCAACAGGACGCACACAAATTAACATTGCATCATATCGCTGCTGCCCCCAATAGTGATGACCCGTGCTGCATATATATTGCATTGTATCGCTGCTGCCTCTAATAGTGATGACCCTTGCTGCATATATATTGCATTGTATCGCTGCTGCCTCTAATAGTGATGACCCTTGCTGCATATATATTGCATTGTATCGCTGCTGCCCCTAATAGCGAATACCCGTGCTGCATATATATTGCATTGTATCGCTGCTGCCCCTAATAGTGATGACCCGTGCTGCATATATATTGCATTGTATCGCTGCTGCCCCTAATAGTGATGACCCTTGCTGTATATATATTGCATTGTATCGCTGCTGCCCCTAATAGCGAATACCCGTGCTGCATATATATTGCATTGTATCGCTGCTGCCCCTAATAGCGAATACCCGTGCTGCATATATATTGCATTGTATCGCTGCTGCCCCCAATAGTGATGACCCGTGCTGCGTATATATTGCATTGTATCGCTGCTGCCCCTAATAGCGAATACCCGTGCTGCATATATATTGCATTGTATCGCTGCTGCCCCCAATAGTGATGACCCTTGCTGCATATATATTGCATTGTATCGCTGCTGCCCCTAATAGCGATGACCCTTGCTGCATATATATTGCATTGTATCGCTGCTGCCTCTAATAGCGAATACCCGTGCTGCGTATATATTGCATTGTATCGCTGCTGCCTCTAATAGCGATGACCCGTGCTGCGTATATATTGCATTGTATCGCTGCTGCCTCTAATAGTGATGACCCGTGCTGCGTATATATTGCATTGTATCGCTGCTGCCTCTAATAGCGAATACCCGTGCTGCGTATATATTGCATTGTATCGCTGCTGCCCCTAATAGCGAATACCCGTGCTGCGTATATATTGCATTGTATCGCTGCTGCCCCCAATAGTTATGACCCGTGCTGCATATATATTGCATTGTATCGCTGCTGCCTCTAATAGCGATGACCCGTGCTGCATATATATTGCATTGTATCGCTGCTGCCCCTAATAGTGATGACCCGTGCTGCATATATATTGCATTGTATCGCTGCTGCCCCCAATAGTGATGACCCGTGCTGTATATATATTGCATTGTATCGCTGCTGCCTCTAATAGTGATGACCCGTGCTGTATATATATTGCATTGTATTGCTGCTGCCCCCAATAGTGATGACCCGTGCTGCGTATATATTGCATTGTATCGCTGCTGCCCCTAATAGTGATGACCCGTGCTGCATATATATTGCATTGTATCGCTGCTGCCCCCAATAGTGATGACCCGTGCTGCATATATATTGCATTGTATCGCTGCTGCCCCTAATAGCGATGACCCTTGCTGCATATATATTGCATTGTATCGCTGCTGCCCCCAATAGTGATGACCCGTGCTGCGTATATATTGCATTGTATCGCTGCTGCCCCCAATAGTGATGACCCGTGCTGCATATACGTCACATCATATTTGCAACCAAATGCCAACAGTGGACTTCAAAATTTTACTGGGACTCTTCTGTGATTATTTGGTGAAAGGGGGAAAAAATAAGACGTGCATGACTGAGAGGGAGAGTTAAAAGGGACAGGAAATAAGAGGCCTGGAAACAGGGCAGCACAGCCACACAATGGTTAGCACTGTGGCTTCACAGCACCAGGGTTCCAGGTTCGATAGCCGGCTGGGTCACTGTCTGTGCGGAGTCTGCACGTCCTCCCCGTGTCTGCGTGGGTTTCCTCCGGATGCGCCGGTTTCCTCCCACCAGTCCCGAAAGATGGGCTGTGAGGTAATCTGGACATTCTGAATTCTCCCTCAGTACCCGAATAGGCGCCGGAATGTGGCGACCAGGGGTTTTTCGCAGTAACTTCATTGCAATGTAAGGGTACTTGTGACAATAAAGATTATCATTATTATTGGGACAAACACCAGCGCCCTTGATTTCTCTCCCGGGCCTTGAGGGTGGGGAGTGGGGGGGGGGGGGGGGGAAGAGCTCAGAGGTGAAGAATGGCCAATAAACCCGTGGTATGGATAGAGTGGGCTGCAGCCACGGTACCATATCCTCCGTGATTTATAAGCTTCAGGGTAACAAAAGTGGGTGGAACACAGAGTGAGACACTGGCTTTCGCCTGAAAGTAATCCCTTGAACACGGAGGACCGGCAGAAAGTCAGTCGAGGCACAGCCAGATATGGGAAAAGAGCTGTGATTTGCTCCGTCAGTTTCCACTGAGCCATGCGGCGCACTGTCCTTCTCCCTAATGGGCTAAACAATGGGAAATTACAGCAGAATCTTCACCATAAAGAGACAGTAACGGCAGAGTAACGGAAGCATCATTTACTTCACCTCCACAGTGAGTGAATTAGGACCATTGGCAGCTCTCCTGCCTCGAGATGGGACTTTAGATTATAAATAGGTTCCAGCATATATTGATAATGATGGAACAGAAGTGAGTTATAATGTGGGACAAATGAGCAAGGGATTGGTTTTGATGCAAAAGCAGCCAGGAGGTACCCGAGCCATTTGCTTTCTGTTATGTAGCAGTTTCAGGGGCATCAACGTAATTACACTTGAAATAAAGGCTGCCTCTCTCAGTCGAGGTTACAGTGGGATGTACGGAGCAGGTTAACACGTACGGCAACTGAACAGGGGATGTAAAGCTTGGAATATACGGAAACACAATCACGCCCAGGCAGTCCATCGGAGATGAACTCGAACCAATCCATAAATGTCTGGGCTACACTCTTACACAGATACTAGATGCCAGACCTCATATCAAACTGCATCCATCAGCACAAACATAGGACTAATGAAATCTACTTAATACAACAAGCGAGCCGCACAGTAGCAGCATGCTTATTTGAAAAATGATAGCGTCGATTTCAACAGGACGTAATCACACCTCAGCCTCAGGGAATCATTGGAATCTGGAAGCACTACAAGGAAAGGCGGAGATAAGGGACCTCTAAAAGGGTGTTGGGCAGGTACATGAGGATGAGGTACTGAGAGTTATGGACAACAAGAAAGGCAGCACGGTAGCACAGTGGTTAGCAATGTTGCTTCACAGCTCCAGGGTCATGGGTTCAATTCCTGCTTGGGTCACTGTTTAAAAAAAGTGCGGAGTCTGCGCTTCCTCCCCCTCCCCGTGTCTGCTTGGGTTTCCTCCGGGTGCTCCGGTTTCTTCCCACAGTCCAAAGATGTGCAGGTTAGGTGGATTGGCCATGCTAAATTGCCCTTAAGAGTCCAAAAAGGATAGGTGGGGTTACTGGGTTATGGGGTTAGGGTGGAGGTGTGGGCTTTGTTGGGGGTGCGCTTTCCAGGGGCAGGTGCAGACCCGATGGGCTGAATGGCCTACTTCTGCACTGCAAATTCTATTCTATTTATGAGCTGCTTTTTCAAAGATCGAACACAGAAATGATGGGCTGAATGGCCTGCTCTCTGCTGTATCTTTTCTCTGTTTTTATGCCTTCAACCAAAATAAATCCTGCCTCCAGTGGCTCAGTGCAGAACTGAGTTCCTGGGGGGGACCCTCAGACAAGCCTCACCCGCCAGGTGCGGGGTTCACAACTTGGTTCGGGTACTGGCTGGTAACAAACCACAATTTGCCCGTATTTAGGCTTCCTGAACATAGGGAAATACACCAGGACTGTGATTGGCTTCCCACATTTGCCGCAGGCACAATCGGTGACACGGCATCAAAATCCCGCGGGAGTGAGAAAATTGGAAACGTGCTGGTGAGCTCTTGTTTTCAGATTCTCTTCCCCCCCCCCCCCCCCCACCCCCAACCCCCAGCTGGTGACATAATGAGGTTCCCACCCAAAAAGGTTGGGAACCTCATCACACTAACCCTAATATAAAACCTAGGTCTGAACTCAAAATGACGGTAGGATTTGAACGCACCGGATTATTAGCCAGTGTAATAACTACTCCTCAATCGGATCGAGGTCGACCGGCTCAGCCTAGTTCCCAATGGGCACAAATTAGTGTTCGTTGGTCTAGTGGTATGATTTTCGCTTTGAGTGTTGTGGTTGCGCAAGGTCCCGTGTTCAAATCCCGGAGGAACCCTTTTCATATTCTATTTCACATAGAGATATAGGGCACAAGGAAGTGCGGAGGGTGTTGGCCAAGGTTGGTGTCATGACTGGTACAGGCTTGGAGGGCCGAAGGGCCTGTTCCTGTGCTGTATTGTTCTTTGTTCTTCATTCTAAATTCAGAGCGAACGACATGCTTAATTTGGCACCAATTTGCAGGCTCGGGGACAAAGTAACTCTTGCTCAGTGAGGCCATGGGATGTCTGAAGTGAAGAGGGCCGTGCTGATATTGGTGAAGCAAGGGGAACTCTCCTGTGTTTGGGGGCTGAGGTGAGCTGGAGTTTCACACTGGAGCCAGCCTCTCTCTCTGCCTGACTGAGAGGCAGCCTGACTCTGATAGCAGGGTAATGAGGAAACCACTCTCATTTCCATCACTGATATTGCCACAAAAAACACTGATGTTAAAACGCAACATAAAGGGCTCCTTACCCAATTTGAAGGCTTTTAAAAATTAGAATTCAGCAGGAATGATTTACAAAAGCAGTTTCTGTAAATAAAGGCAGTCATTGATTTCTTTTTTCTCTCTTTTCTGATAACCCGTCCATCATTTTCTCAGATAAAATGTTCTATACTCAATAATAATCAATTTGTTCATGGTTCTGATTCAGGACCAATCACAGGACTCGGCCTCCGAATCCCTGCTGCTGACAGAGTTCCACCGGAGAGAGCCAACGGGGAAGGGAGGAGCTGTGTCTTTCAATTGTGTCAAATGTAATACTGCTCTGTAATCTTGCAGGCCATTTACAACCAATTGGGGAAAATTGGGTGAATATCACCTTCAGCCGCTCTTAGAGCATTGCTTACAGCTACCTAACGCTCTGCACGCTGCGGGCTCTTGTTCATCTTACAGGCACTGGTGGGCTTCTCAGCCCAGCACAGAAGGAGGCCATTTGGCCAATTTTACCTGTATTGGGTTCTTTGAGAGAGCTGACCATTTAGTCTCACACACAGCCCAGCCCCCCCCCCCCCCCCCCCCCCCCCCCAAACCACACACACACCCCAGGTCTTTCCTCGCTCCTTCACAAAGACTGATTATCACATTGCTATTAGTGGCTATTAGCTGTTCACCATGTGGTTATCAGGTTTCTTGCATTAAGACATTGACTACGCATCGAAGAGTATCTCATTGGCTGTAAAACACCTTGGGATGTCCTGTGGCCATACAAGGCACTGTATAAATGCAAGGAATTCTTTCCCTCTCTTGGTTGTTGAGGACTCTCTGACACCCCTGCCCAAGGGCCATTCTTCATGTGAGCAAAGGCACCAGGGATGGGCTATTTCGCCAATGGCAGCATCACAATTCAGCGTATTCCATGTTCTCAGTGAGCGGCTTCATTCCAACATGAACTCACCCAGTGACACTTGGGAATGGGAAGTCTGAATGCCCCTTTCCTGTCTCCATCCACTATGGCTGAGGGAACACATTGCGGGAGTGGCCAATGGCCCCATTTTAATTGCCCACCCAGCATGGTTTCCACCAAGCAAGGGGTGGTTAAAATTCCCTTATTTGTTTTTGTATTTTATTCTGAAATTGTTTCATTGTTATCTCACCGTCATAAACTGCCCAGCCGATTGTGGTAGTCACCACTGATGTATTTATTGTATATAGAGGATGTTGTTATAGGTGCTTTACGGTAAGGCCCCTGTCCTACAGGTATGGGGGTAGATCCCTGCCTGCTGGCTCCACCCAGTAGGCAGAGTATAAATATGTGTGCTCCCCATACAGCAGCCATTTTGTTAGCTGCTGTTGGAGGCCACACATCTCAGTGTAATAAAGCCTCGATTACATCCAACCCTCGTCTTTGCGTAATTGATAGTGCATCACCGATCAACTCTTGTTTTCTGCAACTTCAAACAATATCAATATCACCGCTGCTCCAATGAAAATGCCCCAATAAAAGGTTCTCAGAGTTGATGATAAGAGCCCCAAGGTTTGGTATATGGTCCTTCTCCTGAGGCTCAATATTCCCTGCCAGCTGACATCTTGTGGAGATGGTCAGAATGAAAAAAAATCACAAAGCACACAGGAGTGTCGCCAAGCCAAAATTTGACAAACAACTACATAAGGAGATAGAACAGGAATCAAAAGTTTGGTCAAAGCTATTGCGGAAACTAAAATTCATGTCGTCAGGGTAACACATTGGCATGGTTGGAAGGACTGATTGACTAACAGGAAACAGAGAGTAGGCTTAAATGGATATCCGGATTGAATTCCATTTGCCATTGATCAGCCCATCCGACCAGCCTGTCGATATTCTCCTATAATCTAACGCTATCCTCCGCACTATTTACCACCCCACCAATTTTCGTATCATCTGTGAATTCACTGATCAACCCTCCAACATTTATGTCCAAACCATTTATCTAAACCACAAACAGCAAGGGCCCCAACACCGGTCCTTGCGGAACCCCACTGGACACAGGCTTCCAGTCAGAAAAACATCCTTGACCGTCACCCTCTGCTTCCTGCCGCTCAGCCAATTCTGGATCAAATTCGCCAAATTTCCTTGAATACTATGGACTCTTACCTTCTCTTACCCTTGTGGGACCTTATCAAAAGCCTTGCTGAAATCCAAGAAGGCTATGTGCAATGCATTTCCCTTATCTACCTGGTCGCCTCTTCAAAAAATTATTTTTTTCAAATTAAAGGGCAATTTAGCATGGCCAATCCACCTAACTTGCACATATTTGGGTTCTGGGGGTGAAACCCATGCAGACACGGGGAGAATGGGAAAACTCCACACGGACAGTGACCCGGGGCTGGGGTCAAACCAGGGTCCCCAGCGTTGTAGGCAACAGTGCTAACCACTTTGCCTTGGTGCCACCTGAATTCAATCACGTTGTTCAAACATTAACCCCCCTTAACAAAACAAAGCTGACTGGTCTTGATTAATCCCTGCCTCTCCAAATGGAGATTACTTCTGTCTCTCAGAATTGCTTCTCATAGTTTCCCCACTACTGAGGTTGGACTGACTGGCCTATAGTTTCCTGATGTATCCCTTCCTCCCTTCTTGAACTCTCTTCCTAAAAAGGGGGTGGGAGCAGAGTCTTTGAACATTTTTAAGGCAGAGGTGGACAGATTCTTGGTAAACAAGGGGTTGATACGTGATCGGTGTCTCTCACAAACCATTGCTGTGGTAGAGTGGCTACAATTTTCAGAAAGGAGACGGGGTAGTTGCTTGAGAAAGGGGAATATATAAAGGAAGAACTGGAGGAGTGGAATTAAGCCCGGTGGGTCACAGAGACAAACGCTGGTCAGAGTTGCTGGATCTGATGGCCTGAATTCTTTGATCTGACACCTGATGGTTCTATAATTCACTGCTCACTTCAAAAAATCTGAGCAATCCTCCATCTTATTTATTTCACTGGGGCTCACTAACAATTTGCTCCTTTCGGAACTCTTACCTACAAATTCTTTGTTCCCTCATAAAACATCTTCCCTGAACACACCTGAAAACTGACAATAAAAACTGGTTCTAACCGGTGAAGTATTTGTCATACGGTGTGGAAACCTAAATTCAGCCACTAAAAAGGAAGACTTGCGTTTATACTGTGCCTTTTACAACATTAGGATGTTCCAAAGGGCTTTGCAGCCAATGAAGGGGAATCACTGTTGTGAAGCAGGGAATGCATCAGCCAATTTGCACAAAGCAATCTCCCATAGGCAGCAATGCGAGAATTGTCAGATAGTCGGTGTTATTTTTAAACCATGATGTTTGGTTTGAGAGAGAAACATTGGCCAGGATATTCAGGACAAGGTCCCTGCTCAGCTTCAAAGCAGTAACCACCCAATCTTTAATGTTCACCTGATTAACCTCTCACCCAAACGACAGTGCAGCACTCCCTCGGTGGGTGTTGTGCTCATCGTCACTGGAATAGACGTGAACTCGGAATGTTCTGGCTCAGAACGCTACCCACTGAGCCAAGGTTAACACCTGTATTTGAGGTCTAGATGGCAAGTCACCACTTCAGACAAGCTGAATACTTACGTTGATTGTTTCCATGCCGTTGTGCTTCGCCCGGATTTTAGGATTCTGGATGATGTCCAGGTTTGATCCCCAGACCATAACCGGTGTGCTCCCGCTGGGAAAGGAAAGGGAAAGAAAGACTGCTTAAACACACAAACAGGTCATTTTTGTATTTGTCCAATGCGAGTAAGGCCAGCATTTATTGCCCATGCCTAGATACGCTCGAGAAGATGGTGGACAGCAGCTTTCTTACACTGCTCCAGTCCGTGAGGCACGGTGATCAACTCTTACAAAAGAAAATAAGGGACACTTTGACCATGGGACCAGGGGGTGAGGGTGGGATTTGCTGATGACCATAGGAATAGTTTGGGTGGGGGGGGGGGGGGGAGGAGGCAACACTCAACAAATTAAACCGAGAGTCAAAGGTAAGAGGAGACCTCCAAGCTCAGTCACTACCCCAGGCTGTCCTAGAAACCAGGGACAAAAGGCACCCCAACCAATAGTGAAAATAAGAGACAATCTCTTAAAATGTGATTTAGTAGCACTGCCATGTGGTGCATGTGCTTCTATGATTTTGTTCTGAAGGGAAATCCATGACTTTGAACATCCAACTCAGGCTACTGTGTGACTTTGAGGGGGAACTGGAGGTGATGATGTTCCCCCATGTACACGCTGCCCCTGTCCTTCTAGGTGCTGGAGGTTGTGGCTTTGGCAAAGTGTTGCCAAAGAAAGAAAGGCATATGTTGTGGTTACCGTCATTTTGGGTTTGCCATCTGTGTGACCTTTGCCGCTCACAGCAATTCACTTAAAGGAATGAGATCGTAAAGTCAGAGAGGGAGAGCAAACCTACACTGCTCCTGCGCATGCCCCTGAATAGGCCCGAGGCTGAGTTAGCCACTGCACCTGTCCTCTGCTTTTCCGATCAAAGTGCATCACCTCCCATTTATCTATGCAACAGTTCATTTGGCACTTAACTGCCCAGTTTGCGAGTGTCTTGTTGCTTTCTGTTGCATTGCTCGTCAGATTTAGCCACACCCCCCCAGTTTGGCATCATCTGCAAATTTTGATTTTGGATTCCTAATCCTCAAGTCTAAATCGTAAGTGTCTCCAGTGAACAATCGTCGCCCCTGCACCGAGCTTTGTGGAACATCTACCTTCCTCCATCCTGAACGATTGTAGTATTCTTGATAGTGACCCCCCCCCCCCCAAGACAGACAGTGCTTGGACTGCAATTGGAACATTAGCAAACGGCACCTGGCCAGGCCCAGGATTTAAAAAAATAGAAATGCTTTGGGCAAGTTCACATAACAATTGTTCAGTTGTCCCTATTCCATTCCAGCCGGTGTTACGGACTTTGAGAACCCGACGCAACTATTTTGTTTTCAAATCGTGCTTTTAATATAGAAACATGTCCAAAGAGCTTTCACAGGTTAATGGAGGAAATACAGGGGCTGGTTTAGCACACTGGGCTAAATCGCTGGCTTTTAAAGCAGACCAAGGCAGGCCAGCAGCACGGTTCAATTCCCGTACCGGCCTCCCCGAACAGGCGCCGGAATGTGGCGACTAGGGGCTTTTCACAGTAACTTCATTTGAAGCCTCCTTGGACAATCAGCGGTTTTCATTTTTCATACATGCCAGACCAAGGGAGAAATAAGGAGGAAGCTAAGTTGGAGAGATGGATCTTAAAGAGAGTCTTAAAGAATGAGAGGGGACCGAGGCAGCTCACAGCACTGAGGGGGAGGTAGACGAGAGGCAAGAGTCGGAGGGGTGAAAGGTTTGTGGGATGAGAGAGCTGCAGCGCGAGAGGTAACGAGAGAGGTAGTGGAATAGAGCGAGTTCAGCAGAGAATACAAGCTGTGTACAACAAAGGTAAAAGTGAAGACCACCAGCAGACCAAGGCAGGCCAGCAGCACGGTTCAATTCCCGTACCAGCCTCCCCGAACAGGTGCTGGAATGTGGCAACTAGGGGCTTTTCACAGTAACTTTATTTGAAGCCTACTTGTGACAATAAGCGGTTTTCATTTCACTTCATTGGCCCGACAGCCACTGGAGAAATGAAATTCAGGCCAGGACATGAACCTGCAGCAGGCTTGAACTGCGAAGCCAGCAGCGCACTGCAATACAGTCCTGAAGCCCAACAGGAACAACAAACTCCACATCGCAATCTTGTTAAACGCCATTTATTTCCCTGTTTAAATAACTTTGAATGCGGAGAGAAAACAAACGGTGAAGCTGCAATGGAGCAAAGAGACTGTTCAATGCCAATCGATGGAAAATATGGACTCGAAACAGGTGGACGAAAGCAAGGCATCCCGTGCAAAGTGTGTTGCCTGGGTAGGTAATTCAGCTGAAATTGTGATCCAGGATTTGCCTGCTGTCACCAATCGATTCGGGGATGAAATTCTGAGCTTGCGGCACAGATCAATAATGCAAATTGGAGAAGAGAAACAAAATGTTGGCTGGAGGAGGACCTGAAAAATCCAAGATCAGCCACGTCAGCTGAATGAGCTTGAAAGGGAGAGCCTCACAATCATCATGCGCCGATCACAAAGGTTTTCTGCTAATTACCCATTTTCTGGGCGCCTTAGCCCTCATCCAGTACAAGCCATTGTCCAAACCTACTAGATTTAGTCTCAATTGGCCCCTAATTACTGGAGATACTCAGAAAGCGATTGTATTAATCTCATTTCACTTCAATTCCTTCTTGCTCAAGCAGCAAGAGGCTGCCAAGGACCAATGTAAACCCTTCAGTCTGGACTGGAACGGTCACCGTGGTGAATGTTCAAATTTGAAGATACTGAAGTTTATAAAAAGCAAAGTTAGGAGTTGGAGGTGCAGCCAGCTGAAAGCTCGTCAGCCACTGATGAATCGAATTGCGGAGTAAATGATCAGAGAAAGGTACTGACGCATGTGCACAAATGGGTTTGAGCAACAACTAGATAGGTTTCTGGAGACAAACAGGGGGCTTGAAGGATAATGAATGGGGTTGGGATGAATAAAAAGAATGGGTGGATTTGTTGAGTCGAAAGACTTTGGGCTGGATTCGACAGTCCCCCAGCCACTTCTCAGCGGCGAGCTGTTCACTGGCGATGGGATTTTATCTTCCCGCCGCTTGTCAATGCGATTTCCCATTGAAACCACTCCACGCCGCCAGGAAACTCGCAGGCAGGAGTGCGCAGTGGACTGCAAATGTGAATCGCAATGGCTGGAGAAATCCGGCCCTTTTCCCATCCTGAATAAATCTGTTTTCGACAAAAACATGTCAATATTGATGAGAGTTTAAATCTTTGAAGGGTTAAGGAACTATGGGTCTTGGTGACTGGGGAGGAAGTTGAGCCCTTACTTCTTGCTGTGCTGCCCAATTACATCTTCACGTGGGTGATGTCTGATGTTTTCATTTTGGTTTATAACATGGAACAAGGGAAGAACAATGGAGGCCTTCCACGTGCTCCCATCCATACTTTCCATCAGGGTCATTGTTCCCACAGAATCACAGAATTGTTATGACGCAAAAGGAGGCCATTTGGCCTATCATGTCTGCACCAGCTCTCCAAACGTGCGCCATTACTTACTGCCATCTCCCTGCATTTTCCCCAATACCCTTTCACATTGTTTCTATTTAAATTATCATCTAATGCCCTCCTGAATGGCTTGATCAAACCTGCCTCCACCGCACTCCCAGGCTGTGCATTCCAGACCCAAACCAATCCTGAGTAGGAACCCAGTGTTCCTTTCTCTCCTTCCTAGCCAGACTACACCGTGGTAACTGAGACACGGATCTATCCTGCTTAGCTCGACAAGAAACAGGTTATCCACTGTGTCCTAAAAACAGAACCACTTCAAACCTTCATAAACCAAGGATATCATCAGCCCAGCAAAGGGGGAAATAATCTGACATAATCTCAGGAATCAGGAGGACGCTTTTCTATCACAACCTCAAATCTCTTGGATGTGAAGGTAGACCACACGGACCCATCGATAGCAGATAACCTTTTTTGACAGTTGCTATTTTTGTCCTCAAGTTTCAAAAAAACCTTTTGGACAATTGATGCCACCCTTTACTGCCATCTATTCACTGGGACATTGATCACCTTGCATCGCTGCAGTTCAGTGGTACAAGCAAAGGCTTTCACATTGTGTGACAGCCCATCGTTGTCAGGGAGAGTAACTTAAACAGAGGAACATACAAAAGGTAGTTGTTGAGACTTGGAGGCATTCCACAGGCATCTTTAGTTTGAGAAGGTAAAGGGCAGGTAACATGTGGTTAATTTAAGGGAAGCTCGCAAACGTGTTGGAGCTCTTGTGGCGCAGTGGGTTGCATCTCTACCTCTGAGCCAGTAGCTCCTGGTTCAAGCCCCACCCCAGGGCTTGATGGCCAAGGAAGGTGCGTTCATAATGCAGCCAAACAGGTGGAGAATTGACCTGCAAAATCCTTCCAATGCACCAATTGCTGGCCTTAAGAGTGGGAGAGACTCTTGGCCAGCCATACTTGTGGCACCTCTCAAGCCATAAGCCTCTGGTGACAGACTAGTGACATGTTCCAGGTAAAACTCGCTGTTGGAACAGATGAAAGATCGCCTTGTGCAGGAAGAGAAACAATAATGCAAAAGTGTCAGGAGGTAAAGAAGTATTTGGACAGAGTACGATGGGAGGAAGAGAAAAGGCACAACAAAACGAGGTTGACAAACGGAAAGGAAATAAGAAAACGGAAGGGGGTAACAATGAAATGAGATAGATGTTGGGAGGGACAGGGAGAGACATATAACAAGACAAAAAAAGAACAAGAGACAGATTGAGGAGGAGAATGCTGAGAAAGGAAGATTGAGAGTGAGTTAGCCACAGGTAGACAGACATAGAGAGGGAGGGGGGGGGTGGACAAAGAGAGTAGGAGGGGCAAAATAGTGGAATGTTGTGGGCGAGAGGGATGAGAAGGCAAGGAGGGTGAAGGGGAATGAGGGGCATCAAGATGGAGGGAGGGAAAAAAGGAGGGAGAGAAACAAAAGGGACAGACAGAGAACTATTTATTAAAATTCTTGCTTATCTTTCAGTCAACCATTTCGACAAAGGATTAGAAACAAAACATTAAACATCAAACATCAAACATCAAAACTCTTTCCAGCTGCTAACTGCCTGCATTTTCCGCCTCCATTTCAGATTTGCAGCAATATTCTCAGTAGACACACTGTAGGTTCACCGCTCTGGTGGGCTTCACTTACCTGACTATACTCCATTCTGGTTCAATCCTAACGACAGTGGGATCGTCCACATATACAAACCACAGCTCCTTCGCAATCCTGGCCTTGTCTACTCCCACCATTACGCTGATGTTACCCTTTTCTTGTGCAGAAGTGGAATTGCAAATAATTCCCCCAGCAAACCTCCTGATAGGCAGAGAAACAAGAAAGTAGTTCAAAAAAACAATAACGACTTGTATTTACACAGCACCTTCAATACAGTAACATGACCCAAGGCCCTCCTCGGGTACATTATTATCAAACAAAAGTTGAGTAAACTCGAACCATGTAAGGAGATAATAGGACAGGTGACCAAAAGCTTGGTCAAAGGCGTCGGGTTCAAGGGGCATCGTAAAGGAGGCGAGAGAGAAAGGCTGAGATGTTTAGGGGTGGGAAGACCAGAACTTCGGGCCTTGGGGGCTGAAGGTATGGCCACCAGTGAGGAACAGATTGAAATCAGTGGGGGCATGAGGCCAGAACTGGCAGAGGATGGTGAATTTGTGGAACCCGCTGCCCCATAGTGCGGTGGAATCCGAGCCATTAAATGGCTCCAGGAAGGAGATAGATATATTTCTGATTTTTAAAATGGGTTCAAGGGAGATGGGGAACAGGTAGGGAGGTGGATTTGAGGCCAGGAAGAGATCAGTCATGATCTGATTGAATGGCGGAGCAGGCTCGAAGGGCCGAATTGCCGACTTCTACTCCTAATTCCCATCCCCTTATGATCCTGGAGGATCATAGAGATCTCAGACGGTTGTAGGACTGGAAGAGGTTACAGCAATAAGAAGGGTTGAGGCCATGGAGGGATTTGAAAATAAGGATGAGAATATTAAATCTGGGACACTTAAGATTACATTAAACGCCCTAATCAATGCCCTTAGCAACAGTTTACCACAATTTACCATCCCCATCATCTGGGGAAGGGACATTCTTGGGGCTGTTCACAGTAACTTCACTGAAGCCCATTCGTGACAATAAGCGATTATTATTATTATCTTTCCCATAATTCTCCACCTCAACATCAATTAAGTTATAGATCATAGAATTTACAGTGCAGAAGGAGGCTATTCAGCCCATCGAGTCTGCACCGGCTCTTGGAAAGAGCACCCCACTTAAGCCCACACCTCCACCCTATCCCTGTAACCCAGCAACCCCATCTAACCAAAAGGCAATTTATCACGGCCAATCCACCTAATCTGCATATCTTTGGACAGTGGGAGGAAACCGGAGCACCCAGAGGAAACCCACACAGACACGGGGTTAACATGCAGACTCCGCACTGACAGTGACCCAAGCGGGAATCGAACCTGGGACCCTGACGCTGTGAAGCCATAGTGCTAACCACTATGCTACCGTGCTGCCCTAAGTCATGAATCAGTCACTGAAAGATCGAAAATGTAAGTTACCAATGGAAGCATTTCAAAGTATCATTTATTGCATAATAGTGTATGTACACTCTCACATACACACCTACCAACACTCACATATACACACACACAAATAACATTCTCCAGACCAACAGCTAAGCTTGCACTTTTAAGTAAGTTTAGCGATGTCGGCCGACATCAGTAGAATCAACGCAAGTGACAATTTAATGTAACGCCAACTTTAGGACTGACCAATTCCTGTTCTTCACCGCCAGCCCATACCTGTCAAACACACACGGCTGTTCTCCAAACATGACTGAGACATTGCTTCCGGCATCGAGATTTCTGCCCCGAATGGTGACCATAGTTCCCCCCGACACTGGGCCTTTGTTTGGCGTCAGGCCTGTTAGAGTTGGGATCTGGAGTGGATTCAAAATCAAAATGATACCAACGTGAACCACCATCGACAATCCTGTGCACAAATGTGCTCATGAGCTGAGGTACTGGAAGATAAATGTTGCTTCAAACACGAAATGGAAGGAGCAGGGTGAGTGAGAGAGAAAGGAGCAGGTGAAAGAAAGAATAAGGTTCGATCACAGTGAGCTGGGTAGCCCCCGGTTCATTCCTATCGTCATCTAATTTATTGTTTTTTTTTGGGGTTACGTTTTTGGCCAATAGATTATCCCAATTTCTCTTTCATATTCACCCAGCAGGCGTCAATTGGACCGCACTGATGAAATCTGGGCTGGGCTGGGCTGAATGCAGCTCATTGGGGTAGGAAACATGGCGGCCGGGCCCACCGAATCGAGGGAGATGTCCTGCATCAGTCTCACAGCAACGGGAAAACCTCCCGTCATTAAGTTGGAGGTGGGAATGGACCCACGGGGGGAAACTCTCCCGCTGTCGACAGGTTTTCAATTAGGCTCATTATTGAGCCAAATGGCACCAATTATTCCCCCAGGCCCACTGGAATTCAGTGGTGGCTCTGGGATTAAATGTGAGTGGCACAGATTTCCAACAGGTGGGCTAAACCAGTGAAAATTTCTGCCCTGTCCTCGGATGCACAACGTCACTCATCCTTTTGTATGGTCGGGAATCATTTATGTATCACGGTGATAGAATTATCATAGCTGCAAATTGCTCCATTAGAACTGATAAATTAAAGGATTAGATTTTTCAGTTTTATCAATCCCCTTGTTAATGATTGAGTTATGAATTTTATACAATTACAGGGGATCAGTTCCGCCATGTTGGAGTTTCTTTTTAGCACCTTCCTCAAGGGACCTCCAGAAGATTTCTTTGTGCTCGATTTTAACACAATCGCTAACCTGTGTTGGGTAACACGGCATTAGGCCCGAGGAGGACAACCTGGGCATTCTTAGATACTGGAGGGTTTACTGCAACCATTTTAAAATCTACAGTTCCGCCATTTTACTGGATAAGATGAATTCTCCAGTTCAGACTAGGCAATTCTCAAGTGTAACAGGACACAGTATGTCTTCGAGAAGCCAGTTTTCAGGCGGAGAAACTGCATATGGTACAAGCAAGGTCTATTCTACAATGCGTAACAAGGTACCATCGTGATGGCCCCAGTAATTCTGCTGATAGCAATAGGGAGATGGTCTGATGGCTACACCCCAGATATCGGGCCACCGATATCACTAATTGCAAGACAACATACGTGCCTCTGTAACGATTGGATAGTTTAAATAAGCATGGGGAGCTTTAATGTGATTGGTTAATTATTCTCATATAATATGCATAATATAACCTTAATTGATAGTCATGAATGGACATAGATAACTGGTAACAAATGATTGGTATATGCTAATTTCTTGTAATCGAATCTCAAAGTATAACTTTTTGAATCACTTTTGAATTTGGCCTTTTTCGTGTCCTAATTAGAATTCCAAGATCCCTCGCTGTAGCTTGTAAATAAAGACTAGTTTTTAACTCCAAGAGTCTTCGCCTGGTCTCATGAGAGTGAGGGGGAATAGTTCCTCCAATAGTTCATAGACTCCCTACAGTGCAGAAGGAGGCCTTTTGGCATGTCAAGACTTCGAAAAACCACCCCACAGAGGCCCCCTCCACTGCCCTATCCCCGTACACCACCCAAATATTAACACTAAGGGTCAATTTAGCAAGGCCAATCCACATAACCTGCACATCTTCGGATTGTGGGAGTAAACCGGAGCATCGGGAGGAAACCCACCCAGAAAAGGGGAGAACGTGCAAACTCCACACAGACACCCGAGCACGGAATTGAACCCAGGTCCCTAGCGCTGTGAGGCAGCAGCGCTAACCACTGTGCTACCGTGCCACCCCCACAGATTATCTGTGGAGAGCCGGGCAAATGGATTACACTCAATCTCCCAAAGGGTAGGAGGGCCAATGTCTCCCATGTGTCACCAACAACTGGATCAAAGGCCTGGAGTGTCCACCTGCTCCCACAGCCCTCCTGGCTCTGCGATGCCACCCAGGCACCTTGACGGTAACTGGATGGCAGTGTGAAGGTGCTCACGTTCCAGAAGGAGGGCTGGGAGCCACCTTGCCATATCCCTGACCACCAAGAGGCCTTCGATGGCCCGCGAGACCCCCACCCCCCCCCCCCCCCCAAAGCGCCTTGACACCTGGCCCACGTTTGTGTGGGCCAGTAGTAATCAGTGCCCATGTAACCGCTCGTTGGGGCGCCGGTTAGATGATGGGAGTCTGTAAGATAGAAGGTCCTTTCCTGTAATGGGACGGAGATTAGCCGTAACTGGTGATTATTGGTTTCTCGCCATGCAGGATCCCGATCTCGCCACCGGGAGCAGGCTAGTTAGGTCAGAAACCAATGTGCACCTGGCACAGTTCCCAATTCCAGACTCTCCTGCGATCTAACCAGCTTGTTCAGATACAGGCCTGGCCGTTAAATAGTGGCCACTGATTTTAGTGATCGTTTAAAAAAAAATAAGTTTAGAGTACCCAATTCATTTTTTCCAATTAAGGGGCAATTTAGCATGGCCAATCCACCTACCCTGCACCTCTTTGGGTTGTGGGGGCGAAACCCACGCCGACACAGGGAGAATGTGCAAACTCCACACGGACAGTGACCCAGGGCCAGGATCGAACCTGGGACCTCGGCGCCGTGAAGCTGCAGTGCTAACCACTGCGCCATCGTGCTGCCCTGATTTTAGTGATGTTGACTGAGGCATAAATATTGAGCAGGCACTGAGGGCAAACTGTTCTCCTCCTCTTCAAAATAGTGCCGTTGGATCCTATGCAGCAATCCGAGGGGGCAGACAGGGCCTCAGTTTAATGTCTCACTCAAATGATGCACCCCTGACAGTGCAGCACCCTCTCAGCAATGCACTGGGGTGGCCTTGATTCTGTGCTTAAGACCCTGGAGTGGGACTTGAACCTGGAACCTTCTGACACAGGGTTGAGAGTGCTGCCCCTTGAGCCACAGCTGAAACCCTGGGGTGTAAAGAGACATCTTGGTTCAGCAATTTCCCCCTGTCCATGGAATTGAAATGAAGTTAGACAATGAGCAGCATGGTAGCCCATCATGGGGTTCCCATGGGCTTCAGGGCTTCATTGCCGAGTACATTCAGTGGAAGACACCTCACTTCAATTTGCAAACTCACTCACCACAAAGCTGTAGAGCTGTGTTGACTTCGCCATGAACTCCTGTTTACACTCTTCCACACACACCTCCACAAATCCAGCGAATTGACTGCGAGGAGTCACCCCCATCTCGCACATGATCCTTTGAGGAAACAAAGACTGAATTAATGGGGCCCATTCCATCCCTGGAGTATCACAGTGCTCCAATACATCAAAATGTACCCTCAATACCCAGAGGCCACACAAATATAAACTAAAGTCGCCATAGTCCCAGGTGACCATTGACTGCTTTCCCCTTTGAGGGGGAGAGCAGATTTAACCTGAGGGTCACCACACCTCAGGCGAGGGGCAAGGTTGAGAAGGCGGGACCTTCATGAATGACCTCGGCCACACTTGTGATAATTGGAAGAACATAAATAATCATGAGTTTGACAAGAATACATTTCAAATAAAGACCGGATATACTTATTTCATGAAAGGACATTGATGTGAAACGTTAACTCTGTTTCTCTTTCCAACAGTGCTGCCCACTCTGCCACGTAATTCCAGCACATTCTGTTTTTACTTCAGGTTTCCAGAATCCACCGTATATGGCTTCTGGGATAATAAATTGACATTTATGTTTGATATACCGGCAGATACATCAGCCTTTAAACCTTTCTCTCAGGGCTTATCTTAAAGTGGTAGAAAGGGTGCTTTGCAACGGAGGCACAAGCAAGGTAGCTCCTTAGGTGGTGTGGCAGGAAACTGGGTATGTTCCTCTGATCCACCTACAAGTTATAAGATACAGGAGCAGAATTAGGCCATTTGGTCCATTGAGTCTGCTCCGCCATTCGATCATGGCTGATCTCATCCTGGCCTTAACTCTTGCCCTTTCTCCGTAACCCTTCAACCCATCGTCAATTACAAATCTGTCCAACTCCTCCTTAAATTTACTCACTGTCCCAGCATCCACTGCACTCCGGGGTAGCGAATTCCACAGATTCACAACCCTTTGGGAGAAGTAGTTTCTCCTCAAATCTGTTTTAAATTTGCTACTTCTTATCCTAAGACCTTGTTTTGAGTCTTTTTAGTTCGTTAAATCATTAAGAATGATCAGGTCCGAAATCCATGAAGTTTCATTCATTGCCTCAATATGTTGGCTCACTGCTTCCTCGGCTCCAGCACTGGCTGGTGTTTTGTTATGCTCTTGACGTAACATAAGCTGCTTCCTTGATGTGCACTCTGACAAAGGAAGGTTCCGACTTGGAGATAGCTTTAACACATTTATTTAAACTGTTAACAATTCTCCCACTTGGATTCGACTCTCCTGTTAATCCTGCTATAGCTACTCAGACTGACGAACCAGTCTGCTACAATCCAGGTGGTGGGTGTGATGTGTTTAATCAACCCTGTGTACACACTGAGTGTCTCCACTGGAAAGAGGAAGATCATGTGTGCTGTGTCCTTTTATATGGGTTGGTGTAATGCCCCCCTGTGGTAGTGTCACCTCTGTGTGCATCATCGTGAATGCCCATTGGTCGTGTCCTATCTTACTGACCTATTGGTTGAATGTCTGTGTGTCATGTCTCTGGTGCTCCCTCTAGTGTCTAGCTAGTCTACGTGTATTTACATTAACCCCTTGTGTATTTACAGTGATGCATATCGCCACAGCTGGTGCTGTACATCAGCATGAACTTAGTGTCAATTATTCTGCCGGTTCACTAGGTGGCAATGTTTTCGGTGTTTGTCCTCCAGTTTCCATGGTCTTGCCTGGTGACGAATGTTCTTGAATGGAGGTTGCACATTCCACTCACAGGGACAAGAGAAGAGGAAGATGTAAAGCGTTCATCGGAGGGGGGGAGGGGGGGGGGGGCGGTTTCACACACTGTCCGCGATGGTGGTCATAGAATCCCTACAGTGCAGAACAGGCCATTCAGCCCATCGTGTCCACACCAGCCATGGGAAAGAGCACCCTCCTTAACCCCACGCCTCCACCCCATCCCCATAACCCAGTAACCCTACCTAACCCTTTGAACAGTTTATCATGGCTAAATCCACCTAACCCGCACATCTTTGGACTGTGGGAGGAAACCGGAGGTCCCGGAGGAAACCCACGCAGACACAGGGAGAAAGTGCAAACTCCGCACAGGCAGTTACCAGAGGCCGGATTTGAACCCGGGTCCCTGGAGCTGTGAGACAGTACAGCTAACCACTGTGCCACCGTGCCGCCCCCTAAGTGTCCAAAAGCCCTGACGGGAGGCAGTGTCAGAACTGAATAGTCTACCCTAAACTTCCAAACACAGAAACGGGAAGCATGGGCGGGGGAGGGAACAGGGAGTAGAGAAGGTGCAATCCTTTAGACTAACACTAAAAAAAAACTTGTTTGTTAGGTAAGCTCCCTTAAAAAGCTTTAGCAGAAAAAGAAAGACTTACTTTTATATGGCACTTCCCAACTGCACAGTATTCCCAGAGCTCTTTACAGCAAATTAATTACTTTCTGAAGTATAGTCACTGTTATAATGTAGGAAACACAGCAGTCAATTTACACTCAGCTAATCTATTTCGGAGACATAGGTTATGGGTATTTACTGACTGTGACAACTCCCCATATTCTCCAAAATAGTACCACGGGATCTTTGACATCCACCAGTTCAATGTCTCGTCTTAAAGATGGCAGATCTGACAGTGCAGCACTTTCTCGGCCCTGCGTGCTAGTGTCAGCCTGGATTACCTGCTCAAGTCTCTTATCTGAATCCATAATTATCGAACTCCGAGCAGCACCGGCTGAACCATGGCTAGCAGCAGACGCTGCCGGACAACACCTGGAGATCTGACAACATTTCATCTATTCTTTAGCTGGCCTGCCAAATTATGAAGGGGTTTGCGAGGGAAAACATTGAAAAGGTGTTTGCTCTGGTCGAGGGGACCAAAACTTGGGGCTATTAAGTACAAGATAAGTCACCAATTGGGGAATTCAGGGAAAAAACTCTTCGTCCAGAGAACAGTTCAAATGTGGAACTCGCTCCCACAAGCAGTGGTTGAAGTAACTAACATCGATGTATTTAGGAAAAGCTAGGTAAACACACAAGGGAAAAAGAAATAGGAAGACGCATCAATAGGGTTAGACAAAGTAAATAGAATGAGATTCGCTGGAAATGCAGTGACTGCTAATTCCTGTGCTGTAAATTCCATTTAATTGTTGCTCGTGACATGTTCATTAATTTTTTTTTAAAAATTAGAGTACCCAATTATTTTTTTTCCCCCCAATTAAGGGGCACTTTAGCGTGGCCAATCCACCTACCCTGCACATCTTTGGGTTGTAGGGGCGAGACCCACGCAGACACGGGGAGAATGTGCCAACTCCACACAGACAGTGACCCAGGGCCAGGATCAAACACGGGCCCTCAGCGCCATAGGCAGCAGTGCTAACCACTGCACCACCGTGCTGCCCCAATGGCACACTCATTAATATATTATAATAGTCTTCCAATTAAAAGTGCAAGGCGATTTTTGAATCTGTCCCTGGTACAGCATTTTCCTGAAGCATCTTTGCAGTTAACCGTTGGATGGTTAGGATTGTGGGCTAAAATGTCAAGCATGATAAACTGCTGAAGGTGCTGGCTGGGCATGAGGTATCGGTGAGAAGGTAGGAGTAGCGAGGGGGGAGAGTTGGGAGAGGGGGGTTAAGGAATAACTGGATGCCGCATAGACCTTTAGCTCAAACGCTGCTGCCTAGCCACCCGCCAAAGATTCAAGCCACCAGCACTACCAAGAAGTAACATAGAACACAAGAACATAGAACATACAGTGCAGAAGGAGGCCATTCAGCCCATTGAGTCTGCACCGACCTTTTAAGCCCTCACTTCCACCCTAGCCCCGTAACCCAATAACCCCAACTATCCTTTTTCATCACTAAGGGCAATTTAGCATGGCCAATCCACCTAACCTGCACGTCTTTGGACTGTTGGAGGGAACTGGAGCACCCAGAGGAAACCCACGCAGACACGGGGAGAACGTGCAGACTCCGCACAGACAGTGACCCAAGCCGGGAATCGAACCCAGGTCCCTGGCGCTGTGAAACCACAATGCTATCCACTTGTGCTACCGTGCTGCCCAAACGTTCAAACGTGGCTTACTGTTCCGCTGGAATGTATCCTTCCGGCAATGGGATACAATCAACTCCAGCCACTCGCACAAAGTTTTCAATCTCCCAGAAATTCAGGCCCAGGTTCTCCCCGTAGATAGTCACTTTCGTTCCACCTTCCCGGGGACCTCGTAATGGAGTTATCTGTGAAAATATAAAGAGCCGCTGTCTCAATGGAACTCCGACATATCAAAAATTTCACTTAAATCTACATCCTTCATAAACAGGGAATCATACTTCACAATTGTTAATCGTTAATCAGAATATTCACAAGCATGTCGTGCTGAAATCTGTGTATGTACACACAAATATATAAAATACGTATGTAATATATATATATATATGATATATATAGCCATTTGTATATGTCTATACTTAATTTTTCTCTTAAACATTTCTACCTTTCCCTCGAGCTTTCTCAAAGACTCTTGTGTACACATGTGCGTGTGTGTTTGTATGTGTGTGTGTGTTAGATGCATGTGCAGGGACATATAGACAGACGCAGAGTCCGGAGGTCATGCAAAATTACCAGACCACAGACTGAATGAGTGGGGTCGAGTTGACGACCAAAATGTCTTGTGGACAAGCAGGACCCGAAGGACTCAAAGTTAGGAAGCCTCTGAATTCACTCATCGTGCGCTCAAAATGAGCATGAGAAAGATCTGGGCCCTAATTTAACTCAAATGGACGGATTTCGAGCGAGATAAAATCTCACCTAGAATCTCGGTCTGATCCCCGATGCATGAACTCTTCCGAGTCCTTGCCAGGACCGCAGAAGCCGGGTGGAATAGAGGGGGGTGGGGAGGGAGAAGTGCCCGGTGCCAGGCAGCCAATGGCAAAACACCAGGTGACCATCCACACCAACTACAAAGTCTATTTGTTTCCATGACAGTGCATCAATAATCTTTCTTCACAAGGATGATCCCACAATGGAACAAGATACCAAAGGAAATAGTCACTGGGAACCTTTAGATTATTTCTGTTCAAAAGTTTTGATTATCAGGATTATCCAATCAGCAGGTCATACCTGGTATAGCTGGTATATAGTTACCATGCCTGGTATAGCTGGTATATAGTTACCATGCCTGGTATAGCTGGTATATAGTTACCATGCCTGGTATAGCTGGTATATAGTTACCATGCCTGGTATAGCTGGTATATAGTTACCATGCCTGGTATAGCTGGTATATAGTTACCATGCCTGGTATAGCTGGTATATAGTTACCATGCCTGGTATAGCTGGTATATAGTTACCATGCCTGGTATAGCTGGTATATAGTTACCATGCCTGGTATAGCTGGTATATAGTTACCATGCCTGGTATAGCTGGTATATAGTTACCATGCCTGGTATAGCTGGTATATAGTTACCATGCCTGGTATAGCTGGTATATAGTTACCATGCCTGGTATAGCTGGTATATAGTTACCATGCCTGGTATAGCTGGTATATAGTTACCATGCCTGGTATAGCTGGTATATAGTTACCATGCCTGGTATAGCTGGTATATAGTTACCATGCCTGGTATAGCTGGTATATAGTTACCATGCCTGGTATAGCTGGTATATAGTTACCATGCCTGGTATAGCTGGTATATAGTTACCATGCCTGGTATAGCTGGTATATAGTTACCATGCCTGGTATAGCTGGTATATAGTTACCATGCCTGGTATAGCTGGTATATAGTTACCATGCCTGGTATAGCTGGTATATAGTTACCATGCCTGGTATAGCTGGTATATAGTTACCATGCCTGGTATAGCTGGTATATAGTTACCATGCCTGGTATAGCTGGTATATAGTTACCATGCCTGGTATAGCTGGTATATAGTTACCATGCCTGGTATAGCTGGTATATAGTTACCATGCCTGGTATAGCTGGTATATAGTTACCATGCCTGGTATAGCTGGTATATAGTTACCATGCCTGGTATAGCTGGTATATAGTTACCATGCCTGGTATAGCTGGTGCTACCTAAATAAATGTTGGCGGGATACAGTTATTATTCTGTGAGAGCGACATAACTAAAGCAAAAAGGGGGGAGAGATAAGGGGAGAGAGAGGGGGAAGGGAAGGAGAGTGAAGTAGGAAGGGGAAGAGTGAGGGGAAAGAGAGTAAAAGGGAAGGGGAAGAGAGGGCAGAGGGGGATAGAGGGGGGAAGTGGGAGAGAGGGGGGAAGGGGGGAGAAGGAAAGGGGAGAGAGGAGGAAAGGGGAGACAGGGGGAAAGGGGAGAGAGGGGAAGAGGGAGAGGGGGAAGAGCAAGAGGACAGGAGGGGGAAGGGGAGGGCGGGGGAAGGGGAGGGCGGGGGAAGGGGAGGGCGGGGGGAAGGGGAGGGCGGGGGGAAGGGGAGGGGGGGGGGAAAGGGGAGGGCGGGGGGAAAGGGGAGGGCGGGGGAAAGGGGAGGGAGGGGGAAAGGGGAGGGAGGGGGAAAGGGGAGGGAGGGGGAAAGGGGAGGGAGGGGAAAGGGGAGGGAGGGGGAAAGGGGAGGGAGGGGGAAAGGGGAGGGAGGGGGAAAAGGGAGGGAGGGGGAAAGGGGAGGGAGGGGGAAAGGGGAGGGAGGGGGAAAGGGGAGGGAGGGATAAAGGGGAGACAGGGGAAGAGGGAGGGGGGAAGAGTGAGAGGACAGGAGGGGGAAAGGGAGGGAGGGGGAAGGGGAGAAGGGGCATGAAAGGGGTAGGGAAAAGAGGGAGAGAAAAGGAAATGAAATGAAAAATGAAAATTGAGAGATGGGGGGAGAAAGAGGGGGAAGGGGAGGGGGAGAGACAGGGGAGAGGAGAGAGGGGGAAAGGGAGAGAGGGGGAAAGGGAGAGAGGGGGAAAGGGAGAGAGGGAGAGAGGGGGAAAGGGAGAAAGAGGGGTGAAGGAGAGGGGGGAAGGGGAGAGGGAGAGGAGGAAGGGCAGGGAGAGTGGGGAAAGGAGAGAGGTAAAAGGGAAGATAGAGAGGGAAAGGGAGAGAGGTAGGGAAGGAAATGGAGAGAAGGGAAGGAAGCAGGGAGAGGGGAAGGGAGGAGGGAGAGCGGGAAGGGAGAAGGGAGAAGGGAAGGGAGGAGGGAGAAGGGACGGGAGGAGGGAGAGCGGGAAGGAGGGAGTGAGAGAGCGGGAAGGGAGGAGGGAGAGCGGGAAGGGAGGAGGGAGAGCGGGAAGGGAGGAGGGAGAAGGGAAGGGCGGAGGGAGAGCGGGAAGGGAGGAGGGAGAAGGGAAGGGAGGAGGGAGAAGGGAAGGGAGGAGGGAGAAGGGAAGGGAGGAGGGAGAAGGGAAGGGTGGAAGGGGAGAGAAGGGAAGGGAAGAAAAATGGACAGGGGGGACGGAGAGATGGGTGAAAGGCCAAGCAAGAGGAGGAAGGAGAGAGGAAGAGGGGAAGAGGAGATAAAAATATAAGAAAGAGAAAGTGGAAGGTAAGGGAGACAAAACCAGAGAGAAAGAAAAAAAGCAAAGCTGGAACTTAAATGGAAACAAAAAGAGCACAAAGGAGGTTCAGAGAATTTTGTTTCAAATTGAAAGAGAGAAAACAACTAAATTACTGATGTGGCAAAAATATCCAGACATTGTCAAGAAAATGCAGAAAAAATAATAAGGAATATTATTCCTGCGCTTCCAATCCCGAACTGTGCTCGGTCCCGTATGCTAATACATCATCTATCTCACAGGTGTGTCTCAGTATGAAAGCTCCCTGTTGTTCACTAATCCTTGTGGGTTTTTTCCTTTCATAGCTCAGGCGGAAGGAACTGGTCAAGTCATGACTGAAATTTAAAACAGGGATTAAATCGGCCAAATACAAAAAGCACATTTCAACTGTCAAGTTTACAAATCTTCCACATCACTGCAAAGTACCTCTCTCTCCCACACAGGTGCTGCCGGAAACACTGTCCACGGCCTCCGCTCTGCACAGAGCAACACGCCGATCTACCAGTGGCGGCATTTCAAACAGTCATCCATTTGCCCTGGCTCGGGAACGGAGTCCCAGCCAATTCGGGGGAGAAGCAGAAGATGCCACAGATCAGCACAGGGTGAAGGAGCTGGGTGAATGAACAGCTGTCGGCTCTGCCCAGATGGGTTACCCCTGACCAACCCACTGGCTGCCTCCCCCCTCTTCGCCCTTTTTCCTGTCTCCATTGAGCACAGGAACACTTTCCGTATCACTGAGGAAGTGAACTTTCAGATGTCCAAGCAAACCCGGCCACACAAGGTACCAGAAGGCAAGTAGGATCTCAAACCTCAGGAGGGCATCACACACACAAAGAGCTTTTCAACCCTTTACACTAGTGTATAATTTGTCTGGTTATGTGAAAAAAGAGAGTCGGGGGGTTGGGGGAGGGGGGGGGGGTGGTGGAGGAGGACATTTAGGCCCATCAAGACCACCTCTGGTGTAAATGCGCACAAAACTGACCTGACCCCCCCCCCCCCCCCCCCCCCCCCCCCCCCCCACCTCACAATGTCCCGGGGGCAAGAAATTAAGCAAAGCTCCAGGGGATATATGGTCTCACCGAATCCTCAGAATAGCGACTGTGAGCCATTCAAATAAACAGGAGCAGGCCACTCAGCCCGCTTGGGCCTGTTCTGTCATCCAGTGAGATTAGGGCCAATCTGTGACTAAATTCCACACACCCAGCTTCACCCCATGTCCCTTAATACCTTCAATAAACACACTCACTATCAATTCATCGTTTTGTACATTGTCCTTCTTAAGCTTGCCAACTTTGATTAGACCGCAAGAGTCATAACACAGGAGACCATTCAGCCCATCCAATCCATGCAACATCTCGTCGTTTTCAAGTGTACGCCCCAATTCATGACCATCTCTAGATTCTTGGTGTTGCCTGAAAATGGTTTCCTCTTGCAAGGCTCTCTAACCTCCCCCACAGCTGCTCACGACTGGAAATCCTAAGAAGGATCCTTGGGCTGAAGAGGGCTATTTGACGAGGAAAGGTCAGGCCTGTATCCATTTCAGTTTAAAAGAATGAGAGACAATCTTATTGCAGCGTACAAGATCGTGAGGGTGCTTGGCAGGGTGGAGGCAGAACGGATAATTAGTCTTTTGGGAGGGACCAGAACTAGGGGACAGAGTTTAAAAATAAGGAGTCTCCCATTTAAGACAGAGATGGGGAGAAATGTTTTCTCAAAGGGGGTCATTAAGTCTGTTGAAATCTCATCCTCAGAGAGTGGTGGCGGCAGTGTCATTGACTGTTTTTAAGGCTGAGTTTGGTAGATCTTTTTATTGACGAGGGAGTCAAAGAGTAGAGGGGGTAGGCAGAAAGTATTGTGAAGGCCACAATCAGATCAGCCATGATCTTATCAAAATGGTGTAGCAGGCTGAAGGGACCAAATGGCCTCCAGCTGTTCCTAATTTGTATGTCTGTATGAACTGGTCAGAGCATACATTGGTCCAATATCTGTAACCAAGTGTACCACCTGAAAGACATGGAGATTTGCCTCATTAGACCCCAACGCATCACCAACAATCTGTCCTGGTCCACCCAGGTCGACACTACGACCAAGAAAGCACAACAGCGCCTATACTTCCTGAGGTAATTCGGCATGTCCACACTGACGCTCACCAATTTTTATAGATGCACCATAGAAAGCATCCTATCTGGCTGCATCATAGCCCGGTATGGCAACTGCTCGGCCCAAGACTGTATGAAACTACAGAGAGTCGTGAACACAGCCCAGTCCATCACGCGAACCCGCTTCCCATCCATTAACTCCATCTACACCTCCCGCTGCCTTGGGAAAGCAGGCAGCATAATCAAAGACCCCTCCCACCCGGGTTCATTTCTCTTCCAGCCTCTTCATTCGGACAGAAGATACAAAAGTCTGAGAACACGGACCAACAGATTCAAAAACAGCTTCTCCCTCGCTGTTACTAGACTCCTCGATTGACTGATTGATTGGATTTGTTGTCACAACTACCGGAGTACAGTGAAAAGTATTTTTCTGCGGCTGAGGGAACGCACACGGGGAATGTCCTGAATGACCCTCTTATGGACTGAACTGATCTCCCCGCACATCTTCTCTACTGAGTAGCACTACACTCCGTATTCTTCACCCGTATTTACATTGTGTATTTATCGTACTCCTATGTTTTTCATGTATGGACTGTACGCGGAACAATACTTTCACTGTACCTCGCTACACGTGACAATAAATCTAAATCAGTACATTAAAACCTGCCTCACTAGACTCTTGGTCCACAGGTACACTCCTCCATCTGGTCACCTCCAAAAGGTCTTTCTCTTTGACCTATTGTTGTTCTCACTCTAGCTTTATCCTCCCCAGCACTCATTTCCCCCTCTTCGACATTTACTCAACCACACTTGTCTTAGAGTCACAGAGGTCCACAGTACTGAAAAGGCCCTCCAACCCAAATTCTCTGTGCCCGTCAAAGACAACTACTGAAATGTTCTAATCCCATTTTCTAGCACTTGACCCATAGCCTTGTATGCCTTGGCATCGCAAGTACACATCTAAATACTTCTGAAATGTTACGAGGGTCTCCGCTCTCCCCCCCCCCCCCCCCCCGATTAAACCTCCCCCCCTCATGATCCGAGTGGCTGGCTGTTCTGTAGTTCCAACAATGACAGTGGCAGCAGTGACCAGGACCAGGAACTATTCTGCTGTACCTAGATTCGAAAACCTGAGTTGGGGGACAAGGTAAGGGCAGGGGGGTTGGGGAGCGAGTGGCCTCACAGCTGGGAGGGGAGTTGACGCTTTAAACATGTGGCATGTCACAACAAAGGCCCAAGCAGGGTGTCCCACTGGCCTGCACATCCCTCAGGGAGCGTATCACTTAAGCAGCCAATAACTGGCCACTTAAGAGCCTCAATTGGGACGAGGTTGGGAGGGCCGCCCTAGGCTTCGCAGACCCCGCATACTATTGCGGGCAGGAAAACAGAAAAAAAGGCCACCTGGGCAATTTTACGGGCCTCCCCGCAAACACCTCAAACTCTCAGCCCTCAAATCCCCCTCCCGCCTGCATTTCCGGCTGCCTGCATCTTCGCTGGCGGAGGACCATAATCTAGGATGACATTTCCAGTGGAGTACTGAGGGAGTACTGGTCATTACCATATTGCTGTTTGTGGAACTGTGCTGTGGGCAAATTGGCTGTCCGGTCTCCTGCATTGCAGCAGCGACTATTTATCAAGAAAGTCGTTAATTGGCTGTAAAGTGCATTTGGACTTCCTGAGGTCATGGAAGGTGCTAGATAATTGCAAGCCTCTCTTTCTTCTCGCTGGTGGTGCTATTCCACCATCGCAATTTGTCCACTTTTAATCCCAGCGGAATTGGCTTTCCTCACAGTACCCAGAAAACTGCTACCTTGCCGGTACAGCAAACAGTCAATAGTATCAGATTGTTCCAAGTGGATCCAGTTTGTCTGATAGTTCCTTTGGAACGCTGCCAGCTAGGGATTTTTATGTTGCATTATACATAAACCATGGAGGAATTCCTCAGCGCTAATGGTGGTGAAAAAAGCTTTTCAGGAAAATAGCAATGAATAATACATGAGAACATTTCACAGAACAAAATTGCAGAAATTTGTAACAGATTTTAAACTTTTAGCTGGTTTAAGGATATGCATTCTCAGCACAAACAAATGCGTCAGTTGCGCGGCATCCCGGCGCTAAAACGATAACAGCATGGGTTAGAGAGCAACTTCCTCGGCTTCGACCAGCTTAACTGTGCACAGAGCCAGCAACAGGGATGGCAGGAATATTGGAAATTGTTGGGCTGTTCAGAGTATTTTCAACCCATCAGGTTCGAGCCGGGGGAGGCAAATAAAAAAATCTCCAATTGTGCAAGTTAAAAGAAAGGCTTGCGTTTATATAGCACCTCTCACAGCTGCTGTAATGATGAGAAATACGGGTCTAATTTGCCCACAAACAGAGACGAGATGAAGACCAGATAACCTGTCTTAGCGAGGGTTAGCAATCTTGCCCAGGGCACTACTTTTCTTCAAATAGCGCCCACGTGAACTTTGCTTTTAAATTCCAGATTTATGACGTGAACTTAAATTCCACTAATGAGATTTGAACCCATATCCACACAGCGTTCGCCTAGGCCTCTGGATTACTAGTCCATTGGCATTACCACTCCACCACCATGTCCCCACCACCAACTAAACCCAAAGTGACATCCAAAATAAAAGGTCAAGGCGTCAAGGTTGAAAAATTATAGAATAGAAAGAAAGACATGACAGTAATGATGAGGTGCCACCGAGTTCAGTCTTAATGCTTTAGATAGAAGGGATCACTGACAGATTCTGAGTTACTGGGAAAAAGTAAGACCATAGTACACACAGTGCAGAAGGAGGCTATTCGGCCCATCTAGTCTGCACCGACCCACTTAAGCCCTCACTTCCACCCTATCCTCGTAACCCAATAACCCCTCCCAACCTTTTTGGACACGAGGGGCAATTGATCATGGCCAATCCACCTAACCTGCACGTCTTTGGACTGTGGGAGGAAACCGGAGCACCCGGAGGAAACCCACGCAGACATGGGGAGAACATGCAGACTCCGCACAGATAGTGACCCAGCGGGGAATCGAACCTGGGACCCTGGCGCTGTGAAGCCACAGTGCTATCCACTTGAGCTGCCGTGCTGCCCACCGCGCTACGGGTGCAAGTTTCAGGAATCAGAAAGATGAATTGGGCCGATTCTCTCTTTTTCTTTTACTCGGCCATGGGACGTGGTTATCGCTGGCTAGGCCAGCCTTCAATACCCATAGCTATTTGACCTCGAGAAAGGGGTGGTGAGCTGCCTTCCTAAGCCGCCGTAGTCCATGTGGTGTAGGTACACCCACAGTGCTGTTAGGGAGGGAGTTCCAGGATCCTGACACAGCGACAGTGAAGGAACAAAGATATATTTTCAAGTCAGGATGGTGAGTGACTTGGGAGGGGAACTTCCAGGTGGCGGGGGTTCCCATGTGTCTGCTGCCCTTGTCCTTCTACATGGCGGTCGTGGGTTTGGAAGGTCCTGCCAATGAGTTCTCTTGGATCATATCACCCGAAAGTCTCTTTTCCAGTCAAAAAACGGGATTGACCCAGTCTAATTAACAACAACCTGCCCCAAGGCACTTCACAGGAAATTGATCGAGAAAATGTGTCACCAAGTCATATAATGAGATATTATAGGACAAGGGTTCACAGAGATGGATTTTAAGGAGTGCCTTAAAGGAGAATGGATGGACAGAGGGGCGGAAACATTTAAGGAGATAATTGCAGAGCCTGGGGCTGAGGAAACCGAATGCACGGCCACCAGTTAATTGTAATCACAAAATTGGGGATGTGGAAGAGACCACAGTTGGAGGGTAGAGTTCTCAGAGGGTTGTAAGGCTGGCGGAGATTACAGAATTGGAGAAGGCAGGGTGGTGAGACCATGGAGGAATCTGAAAACACAGGTGAGAGTTTTAAAACTGAGCTGTTACTGGATCCGGGGCCAATATAGCTCAGTCAGCACAGAGGGAAATATGTGAACGAGACTTGGGGAGAGTTAGGATGCAAGCAGCAGAGTTTTTGATTCATGCCACGGGATCATTTGCATTAACCAGAACACACAGTTTATCATTTTAACTGAGCGGAGCACACAGTGATGTCAATAAGCCATGACAACATGTGTCAATGCTTCAGTCCGGTAGGCGTCCCTTCGGGAATTCCCGCCTGCACGGCCCTCTACTGACGTTTATCAGCTCACTCATTAAACGGGGAATGGAAAACATTGTGTCTGACAATCGGGCTCCTCCCCGAGGCCCATCACAGCCTTCCTGGCCAACATTCCCCCCATGCTCCGCCGCACATGCAGTTACCTCGGTGATTCGAGGGTTGGTACATTTCCGATATGTCCCTGATGGCTCCAACCACTGCTCGGCGGAGGCGGGACAGTCCTGCCTGAGAGTGCACCGCCCGTCGCCCCTGCACCAGCCGCATTCAAAGTCAGGGTCCGCCTTCAGGCACAGGCCGCAGCTCTCCCGCATCACGCCACACTTGTACAGGTGAACTGCCAGGTATAACAAAGACAAAAGAGAGAATGAACTTGGGGTGTGATTGTGGGGGAGCAAGACGAGATCGAATCGCAACTTATTTCAAGTAGAATCCAGACCAATTTTCAATATTTGCTTGCAACAAAACGTTGTGGTGAGCTGAGATTGGTGACTTGAGTTAGAACAAACTGGAGACTAGGCACAGGGCTGGACTGTCCTGTCCTCTAACCTGGAATCGGAATTCTAATCCATTTCTTCTCCACCAGCATGGAATACGTCAGGATACTTTCAGACACACAGGAATCAGTGCACCGTGCAAAACCATGTGCATTTGGTATACCCCATATGCACACTTGGTATACCCCATTCCTGGCAATATTCACTCAGCATCCCCCCCCCCCCCCCAAACTCCCTACCCGTGTTGCAGTCAGTATGCTCGTCCCACTCTGATGACATGCTCGGCCAGGTAACCAAGGGTGATGGGGAAAAGGCGGGCAAGTGGAGCTGAGGATTATCGTATCTGATAGGTCATGACCTCATCGAATGGCGGAACAGACTTGATGGACAGGGCGGCCGCCTTCTACTCCTGCGTCTGATGGTTTTGTAACCACAGGGAGGTCCCCAGTGTCAAGCTGTGTTGCGTTAACTGATCTCTATGGGGGTGGGGGAGCTGAAATAAGAACAAGCGAAGGGATCGGAACTCATGGGAGGGGTGAAGCCAGGAGGGAGCGGGTAAAAAAAACCAGCTCCCGCTCCTCACTCTGATTCAATATCTCCTGTCAGATGATCTGGGTGAACTATGGGCAAGGTCACCCTCAGTTCCGATGAATCCCATGTTTGAATAGCCACTGGGTACTGAGGCTGACATGAGGAATAGCTAGTTAGACAAGGCACTGTCCGCTCGCTCTCGGGGAACCCGTACCCAACCCTTCCCTTCCCTGCAATGCAGGAAAAGGCTGGATCAGGGTTGGCCCTGGGACTTGCACATACCTTGGGTTGTCAACCTTTTTGGATTGTTCTGGAGTCTCCAGGCATTACAGATTAATCTGATGGGGGAAAAGACCCAGATGGAAAATGAAAGGGACATTAGAAAATTATGATGCTTTTTCTTTGAGTGTATTTATTTACAGTTGATCGGAGGTGGACAGGGCAGGAGGCTCTTCGATTGGGTGGGGCAGAAGGTCATGTGATAAAACCTCCAAGAATATGTCCAACCAGAGTTGGTAACCCGAGGACTGGAATAGAATGTCCAGTGGAGAGGGGATGGAGTGAAGGAGGCTGGAACCTTGTGGGAGTTCTACCACTGGACCTTCCAGAGAGAATGCAACCAGGTGGGGTTGTGATGGTGTCATGCACCACGCAGCCTCCCAACTGTTTCCCCCCCCCCCCGCCCCCCCCCAACCCCAATGGTTAAAACTGTCTGGATCTGTGCTCTGCATCAGATGAGTAAAGCCACAATAATAGTAATCTTTATTGTCACAAGTAGGCTTACATTTACACTGCAATGAAGTTACTGTGAAAAGCCCCTGTTTGCCGCATTCCGGCACCTGTTCGGGTACATGGAGGGAGAATTCAGAATGTCCAAATTACCTAACAGCACGTCTTTCGGGACTTGTGGGAGGAAACACCTCCATTGGCTCACCGTACGACCATAAGATGTAGGAGCAGAAGTGGGCCATTCGGCCCATCGAGTCTGTTCCACCATCCAATGAGATCATGACTGACGTCTGATAATCCTCAACTCCACTTCCCCGCCTTACCCACATAAACCCCGATTCCCTGACTGATTAAAAATCTGTCCATCTCAGCCTTGAACATACCAGCCTCTACATCTCTCTGCGGTTACGAATTCCACAGATTCACAAACCCCCGAGAGAGGAAATTCCTTCTCTTTTCTGTCCTAAATAGGCAACCCCTTCCTCTGAGATTCTGCCCTCAGGCCCTGACTCTCCCACAAGAGGAAACAGCCTCTCAGCATCGACCGTGTCAAGCCCCCTGAGAATTCTATATGTCTCAATAAGGTCACGTCTCAATCTTCTAAACTGCAATGAGTTCAGGACCAATCTATTTGAGCTCTCCTCCCAAGAAAACCCCTCCATACCCGGGATCAACCTAGTGAACCTTCTCTGGACTGCCTCCAATGCCAGTATATCTATCCTTAGATAAAGGGACCAAAACTCTTCACAGTATTCCAGGTGTGGCCGAACTAGTGTCCTGTATAATTTTAGCAAGACTCACCTTGGTTGTGCGCTGGGTTGTCGATGCTGAAGTCCCCATTCCAGACCACAGCGAGGTCCACTGGGAGATTGTTGATCGTCGTCCCCTCGTAGGAGTACTGAAACGGGAAAGTTACAGGCAACATAAGCCGTCCGCCATCAAGGTGGCTCAGAACATCACCTTGGTTCCTCATCACTGCATTAATTCAAAACACAAGAGCAGGAAGGATGTGAAGGCCGTGGAGAGGGTGCAGAGGCAATTCGCTGGGACTGTTCAGGGGACGAGGGTCTAAAATGTTGTGGAAAATACTGAGAGAAGTACCAATTGTTACCCTTGCTGGAGAGCAGAGTGTGTGAATGGGATATTTAATTGAGTGTTCCACAGTCTGCGGCATTTTGAAAGAGTAATGTGGAATAATACGGTATAGGTGGTCACTCAACCCACCTGATCAGTGCTGGCTCAAAATCAAAGCAGTTAATTCCTCTCCCACAGTACATGTGGAGAAATTTTTTCCACTGGCACGAGCCTCATCAATCAGGGATCATAGGTTTAAAATGATTTGTCATTAAAAACACCCAAAGGGCTGATGAGGGGGATTATTTTCTATCCAGCGAGTTGCTGTGATTGGGAATGCACTGCCGAAGTAGGTTCAGTATCAACATTCAATGGGGAACATAGTTGAAAAGTCAAGAATCGGGGCTGAGGAGAAAGAGCCAGGATGTGAGACTAATAGATAACAGAGGGTCAGCACAGGTTCAAAGGTTGTGTGACCTCCTCTGGGCTGTATCATTTCCTGAATTTCAGTTCTCTGCCCAGTGCTGCTGGCATTAACAATCGAGTCTGCGGTTTGTTACGGTGCCAAGTGGGTGGTGTGCTCAAGGTGGAACAGTCAAAAGTACAGAGCTTTGTGCTGCCAACACCAAGCGTGGCACCGGTTGGCCATCCAGAAAGGTTTACTGGGTAAATGAGCCAGGGGATGTGGAACAGAGCCAGTCAGCTTCAATCGGGGGCACAGTCCCGAAGCTGATCCCAGCCTGGGGTCCGAATAGGAGGCAGGGTCCACGTGCTTGGCCCATGGAATGGAAAGTCAGACCCGCATGCTGTTCCAGACCCATATCCAGTAACTCCACGCTGGAGAGCATTCACATACAGACGTCAGGAGAGATGGGACCAGCCCCGCCCTTGATGTCGCTCAAACTCAGTCTACTTGTCAATGCTGCTGTGAGGACATGTTGCCCCGGCACCCTACCCACACCCCACAAAACCAACAGTTCTCAGAAGAGAACTGGTGCCTGTCGAGCCTGGTGTGGCGGGTGGAGGGGGGGGGTGTGGGGGGTTGAGGCGCGGGTGGCTGCAGGTGACAAAAACTACAAATGGGAGAAAATGTATTCTTTAGTTCCATAAATTTTATAAATTCTTTACGGAGCGGGCAGCACGGTGGCACAGTGGTTAGCACAACCGCCTCACGGCACTGAGGTCCCAGGTTCGATCCCGGCTCTGGGTCACTGTCCGTGTGGAGTTTGCACATTCTCCCCGTGTCTGCGTGGGTTTCGCCCCCACAACCCAAAAATGTGCAGGGTAGGTGTATTGGCCACGCTTAATTACCCCTTAATTGGAAAAAATAATTGGGTAATCTAAAATTAAAAAAAAAAATTCTTTACGGAGCACCCCCCCCCCCCACCAAAACACACTCCTCTCCATCTCTGTAACCTCCGATCAATTCTGGCCTTTTGTCTATCCCTCACTTCATTCACCCAACCATGAGCAGTGAGGAGCCTGAGCCCGAGGCCTTGAAGTTTCCTCACTGAACCTCTCTGTGACTTGCTATTTATTGCACATTCCTGATTGCCCCTGAGAAGGTGACAGTGAGCTGCCTTCTTGAACCACTGCAGCCCAGGGGTGTAGGTAACCCACATTGCTAATAAAGAGGAAATACCAGGGTTTTGACCAAGTGACAGTGAAGGAATGATGCTAAATTTCCAAGTCAGGGTGGTGAATGACTTGGTGGGGAACTTCCAGGTGACGGTGTTCCCAAGTATCTGCTACCCTTGTCCTTCTAGATGGCAGTGGTCTTGGGTTTGGAAGGTGCTGCCTAAGGAGCCTTCATGAGTTTCTACAGTGCATCTCGCAGTTGGTACACATGGCTGACACTGTGCATCGGTGGTGGAGGGAGTGAATGTTTGTGGAGGGATGCCAAACAAGCGGGTTGCTTTATCCTGAAAAGTATCCATCACACTCCTGACTTGTGGGTGGGTTTAGGTGAGTCTGGAGGTGCGTTACTCACCACAAGATTCCTATCCTCTGACCTGCTCTAGTAGCCAGAGTATTTGTACGGCTAGTCCAGTTCAGTTCAAATGTAACCCCCTTGATGTTCACAGTAGGGGATTCAGTAATGATAATGTAATTGAATGTCAAGGGGCGATGCTTAAATTATCTCTTATTGGAGATGCTCATTGCCTGGTACTTATGTGGCATGAATTTTACTTACAGTTCGTCAGCCCAAGCCTGGATATAGAACATAGAACATAAAACGATACAGCGCAGTACAGGCCCTTCGGCCCTCGATGTTGCACCGACATGGAAAAAAAAACTAAAGGCCATCTAACCTACACTATGCCCTTATCATCCATATGCTTATCCAACAAATTTTTAAATGCCCTCAATGTTGGCAAGTTCACTACTGTTGCAGGTAGGGCATTCCACGGCCTCACCACTCTTTGCGTAAAAAACCCACCTCTGACCTTTGTCCTATATCTATTACCCCTCAATTTAAGGCTATGTCCCCTCGTGCTAGCCACCTCCATCCGCGGGAGAAGGCTCTCGCTGTCCACCCTATCTAACCCTCTGATCATTTTGTATGCCTCTATTAAGTCACCTCTTAACCTTCTTCTCTCTAACGAAAACAACCTCAAGTCCATCAGCCTTTCCTCATAAGATTTTCCCTCCATACCAGGCAACATCCTGGTAAATCTCCTCTGCACCCGTTCCAAAGCTTCCACGTCCTTCCTATAATGAGGCGACCAGAACTGTACGCAATACTCCAAATGCGGCCGTACTAGAGTTTTGTACAACTGCAACATGACCTCATGGCTCCGGAACTCAATCCCTCTACCAATAAAGGCCAACACACTATAGGCCTTCTTCACAACCCTATCAACCTGGGTGGCAACTTTCAGGGATCTATGTACATGGACACCGAGATCCCTCTGCGTCCAGATTTTGCTACAATTAGGCATGGACTGCTTCAGTATCTGAGGAATCATGAATGATGCTGAACATTGTGCAGTCATCCGCAAACAAGCCCACTTCTGACCTTATGATGGAAGGAAGGTCATTGATGAAGTGGCTAAAGATGTTTGAGCCTAGGAAAGTACCTTAAAGGAATTCTGCAGTGACCTCCTTTAATTGAGATGATTGGCCTCCAATAACCACAACCACCTTCCTTTGTACCAAGAATAACTCCAATAAACAAAGAGTTTTCCTCCGATTCCCATTAACTCCAATTTTAGGGCTTCTTAATGCCATACACGGTCAAATGCTGACTTGGTGTCAAAGGCAATCATCTCACCTCACCTCTGGAGTTCAGCTCTTTCATCCATGTTTGAACCAAGGCTGTAATGGACACATGATCTGATTCGGCCATCGCGAACATGGATTAATGAATGGGAAAATAATGTTTGACAAATCTGTTTTTCAGAATATTACTAACAGGATTGATAAGAATGTCGTGTAAGGGATTTGTAGAAGACTTTTGATAAAGTCTCCATAGAAGGTTGGTTAGCATAATCAAAGCATATGAGATAGGAGGTAATACATTGACATGGATTAAGGATTGGCTAGCAGGCAGAAAACAGAGAGTAGGAATAAGCAGGTCATTTATGCTGAGGCTGGTGGGGCACTGCAGGGATCAGTACCCAGGCCCCAGATGTTCATAATATACATCAATTTCCAAGCTCGCAGATGACACAAAGCTAGACGGGAATGTATGTTGTGAGGAAGATGTAAAACGGCTAAAGGAGGATTTGGACAGAGTGCGTGGGCAAGAACATGCAGATGGAATATGTCGAAAAATGTGAAGTTATCCACTTTGGAACTGATGAGCAAAGTATTTCCTAAATGATAGGAAATTAGGAAGTGTTGATGTACAAAGGGAGCTAGGTGTCCTTGTCCATAAGTGACTGAGGGCTAGCATGCAGGTGCAGCAAGTTATTGGGAAGGTGAACGGAATGTTGGCCTTTCTCTTAAGAGGATTTGAGTACAAGAGTAGCGAAGTCTTGTTTCAAATGTACACGGCTAGACTGCAACTGGATCAGTGTGTTCCGTTTTGGTCCCCTTAACATAGGAAGATATTATTGCCACAAGGGGAGTGCGCTGAAGGTTCACCAGACCTGTTCCGGGGATGATGGGACTGTCTTATGAAGAGAGATTGGGGAAACTGGGCCGATGTATTCCCTAGAGCTTTGAACAATGGAACGTGATCTAATTGAAACCTACAGAATACTAAAAGGGATGGACAGGGTAGATGCAGGCGAGATGTTTAGCATGGTTGGGAAATCTAGAACCAGGGGAGTCAGGTTCAATATAAGGGCAAAGCCACTTACTACAGAGAAGAGGGGAACTTATTTTACTCAGAGGGTTGTGGAAGCTCAGCCAAGAGTACGTTTCAAATCGAGATCGACAAACTTCTGAATGCCAATGACAAAAAGGGATATGTGGACAGTGTGGGAAAAATGTGTCAAAGTGGATGATCAGCCATGATCTTAGTGAATGGTGGAGCATGTTTGATGGGCCGAATGCCCTACTTGTGTTCCTATGTTCCGACACCACTGAACCAAAGCTTCCTAATGGCGTACGGGCTGCCATGACAGTCTGGGCTTAGTTCTGAGATTCTGACCTGTGCCGACCCAGCCACCTCCACCCCACCCTACTCCCCCTCTGTCACAGTTCAACTGAAAGCGGAAGGTCTCAGCAACAATTGGGGGAATACCTCGTAAACGAAAAAAAAAGCTTTTGACTTTAACTTTCTGTTGCGACCTTTGCTCAGAGTTTGAACACCGATGCCTGACACAGCCTTTGACTGTGAACAGTTCCTCGCCGAATCAATGGAGATCAATGCCTTTGCGAGCATTACAACTGACACACATGTAGTGCTGAAGAACTGCTCCAGGCAAGCACAGCCAACCCCCTCGAGCCTCACACAGTGGCAGCTTAAAGGGGATTAAGGGTTCTGTGAACGACTGGAATTGCTAATGCTGGGCCAACAAAACTGACGAAAAAACGAAGCTATAATTGATAGATGGAAATGATGAGGTACCACTCCTTCTGATTTCAGAGGAGAATAACAAAGAGGGTTGGGCAAATAATTGATTGGAAATGAGCTGGGTGGTTATAGTGGTAGGTGCAGGCTGAGATAATGGAGTACTCCCTGGGATGTATTAGTCCCTGTACTGGGTGTGTTGTGGAGGTCAGCAAACCAGGCCTTAATGATGGGAATCTGATGTTCTATTGCGTTTTCCATACTTTTCTTTGGAAATTGAAATTCTCCTGGAAAGTCTGACCTCAAAATTACACGGTGGGATGGACCACGCGATCTGTGCAAGTGTGGGATTGGTTGGGCAACTTCTTTTTCTTTAATGTTGGCTCGTGTCCTCATAAACCATGAGAAGACGATTGGCTCAGAATTTGTACCTTTCCTTTAACATCATTCAAATCCACATCTCCTCCCCTGCTACCACGACCATATCATCCCAACCTCAGTCCTCCCGAGCCGACAAACCATACAAAGTGCACTTGCCCATGTTCTCGCCCACGTTAAGGTGGTGGCCCACTGCTCACTCAAAGCTCCACCGGCTCCCCAGGTTCTGAAAAATTGGCTTTCGGATCCTCAAGAGCTCACTTTCATATTTCCTACGGCCTTAGCTGCCCCAATCTCTGCAATCTCCTCCAGCTGTGCGTCCTTCTGTGCCCCCTCCTCTGCCCCCATGCAACAGCCTACTTCACCCTATCACTGACAGTCACTCTTCCAGTCATCTAGCCTCCATCCCCTGAAAAACCCGGTCTTAGCATCTCAGCCATGTGCTCTCCCCCCCCCCCCCCCCCCCCCCCTCCATAAAAGAAAAGCTAGAGGCCTTTCTCATCAAATGTGCCTCATACCCTCCCAAATCTCCTCTCCCCTTTCTCTTCCCTGGTCTATCCGTATTTAAGACAGAAATATCTCATTCAGGAATATTTCCACATGTGGATTCGCAATTGGCCACATGTCCTTTTAAAATTCGATCATGGGGTGTGGGCCTGGGCCAGTATTTGTTGCCCATCCATAATTGCCTTTGAACTGAGTAGCTTGCGAGGCCACTTCAGAGGGCATTTAAGAGTCAGCCACACTGTAGCATGGTGGTTAGCATCAATGCTTCACAGCTCCAGGGTCCCAGGTTCGATTCCCGGCTGGGTCACTGTCTGTGTGGAGTCTGCACGTCCTCCCCGTGTGCGCGTGGGTTTCCTCCGGGTGCTCCGGTTTCCTCCCACAGTCCAAAGATGTGCGGGTTAGGTGGATTGGCCATGCTAAATTGCCCGTAGTGTAAGGTTAATGGGGGGGATTGTTGGGTTACGGGTATACGGGTTACGTGGGTTTAAGTAGGGTGATCATTGTTCGGCACAACATCGAGGGCCGAAGGGCCTGTTCTGTGCTGTACTGTTCTATGTTCTATGTTCTATGCTGTATGGCAGGAGTCACACGTAGGTTGGAAGGAAGGTAGATTTCCTTCCCCAAAGAACATTAGTGAATCAGTTGGGTTTTTACAACCATCAGAAATGGTTTCATGATCATCTTTTGATTTCAGATTTGAAATTCAACCTTGGATTCAAATTTCATCAGGGCATTACCCCAGGTCTCTGGATCACTCATCCAGTGACGGTACTAATATGCCACCGCCTCCCCTCTGTGGCTAATGAATACCCCACTGACGAACATTGTCCGTAGTGTATTGAAAATTGCATTGTACATTTTGTCCACTTGAGACTACCAGACACACATGTACCAGCAGAGGGAGCTTAATCAGATGAGATAATAAAGGGTTAATGTTTATCAGCTCGTGCAGTTCCAATTGTGAATGTCTCTGGTTGAATATATAACTCTTACTTTCCCAAGAACTCCACAATTTTCCAAAGAGGTATTCTCATCATTTGCAAAATGGATGCTGACCTGTTTCCACTTGTTTGTTCAAAAGGATGTTCTGAATATCACCGAGGCACTCTCTTACAAAACTTCATACAAAAACATCATGTTCATTGCTATCAGACGTTGGGCCAGCCCCATTGGGAGTGCTTATGTCTTCAAGAAAGCTGAGGGTTCCATTACAGAGCATGCAGTGAAAATACATCAAGAACTGGGTTGTTGAAGATCCAGTCTCAGAGTGAGATGTTATACTAAGGTCCCTTTTGGCTACTCAGCTGGATAGAAAAGGTCCCACAACACTATTCCGTGAAGAGCTAGTGCCCTGGTTAACGTGTTTAGGGGCTCTTTAATCCATTTGTTGTTCTAAGGGATCCATAGCAGCTGTCAAATATTGCCTACACACCAACAGCCTCTGCTTCAAGAAAGCAACTAACAGCGGTAAGCACTTCAGACAGAATGCGGCGCTATATAAATGCAAGCATCTCTATTACTATCGGGCCAAACTGGCTCCTCTCATTTCACCGGCAGTTCACCTTTAAGAGCTACCTGTGGAAATATCTCTTTGTAAAGTGATACAGTGCCGTTGTACAATGCTGCATCTGTGCCGCGCCTGAATAGTTCTATTGTGCATTTAAATCAGCTTGTATTAGGTGTACTGTATGTCAGAAGCAGCTGGAATTGCAGTAATTAGCAGGCCGTCCAGAAATTAAAAACAAAAATGTGCTTTGTTACATCTGATATTTGAGCCTTCTGAATACCCTGAAGACAACACGTCTCCAATACAATCCTTTCGCTTTCAGTACACGTCTGTCCTTGCTTTTAAGTGGGAATGAAAAGAAGGAATCAAATCAAAAATGGGTCAGATGATTTGTGCATAATCCTCTTGCGTTAAATTTCATGGCGCTTCAAAACTCGTTTGTTTTAAATGAACAGGGAGAGCACCTTTGGCATTGCTCACGGTGCATGGGAGATTGCACTGCTTCATAACCACAGGAACCACGTCACACATAATGAGTCATTCTTCCACCAGCATGTAGCAATGCTCAGCTTGGCCTGTCCCTTTCAGAAAACAAAGACGATTTGTCATTGGGCACATCCTTAACTTGGTTTACCGTTAACTGGTGGCAGCGAGGGATGTTTCCCGATCTCGTACATGCACCCGGGGAGGGCAGGTGTGGCCTGGGTTTGACATTTACGGTCGCCGTTCCTTCACTGTCGCTGGGACAAATTCCTGGAACTCCCTCCCTAACAGCACAGTAGATTTGCCGGCACCACCTGGACTGCAGCGGTTCAAGAAGACAGCTCATCACCAAGGGCAATTAGGGATGGGCAACAAATGCTGGCCTAGCCAGCGAAGCAGACATCCCGTGAAAAATGTATTTAAAAAAAAAAAAGTAATCCTAAAGGCCCCTCCTTCTATACTATTGTAGACATGGCCTACATTGTGTGCCAAAGCCTCTGGGGTCGCGCTCGTGCCTTTTTGATTCAGATGCGAGTGTGCAGCCACACAGCTAGCAATTAACAACTGGAATCACCACAAGCACTACTTACTGATGTGTTCTGACACTGGACACTGGAGCTGTTGAATCGCAAGGCCGGAACACGCTGCTCCACCCCGTGGATTCTCAGGATGCACTCGTAGCCTCGCTGACCTGACTGCGGCTGCGGAAGATTTTTTGATTTCAAGGTGATGGGCTTCACCACTCCAACAGGCACCAGGATCTTCTCAGCCGCAAGCAGCTGTGGGCAGTCCTGGAGAGAAAAAAAAAACAAGCGGAGCTTCAAGCTAACCACCATTCTCACGATCAATCTTTCCTTATTGAGTCAGGCCGAAGCCCAGAGTACAATATGCCCCCGAGTGAAAGAGAAGGCGAGGGCAGTCAGAGAGTAAGTAATACCTCATTTCCAATGCCTCTCGCTGCCACTTCCCTTTGGTGATAATGACGAGGATCCAGGTTTCGAAGAAAAGAGCTAAAAAACGGAGGATGGCAAGAGTATGGAGTTCTGGGAAGGGGAAGTCACTGGGATGGAGAGGCTATGGAGGAAGCTGGAGTGATTGGAAGTGAATGAAACTTGAAGGAAAAAGAAGTGAAGGGAGTGATTGAAGAATCTGCACCAAGACGACACAATGTACCACACTTGGAACAGTAAAATAAAGGGAAAGATAGGGATCAAGAGACGAGTAGGGGAGAAAGGGAGTGATATGGGAGAAAAAGGATCGTGGAGACAGGGAATGGCAGAGGAAAAAGGGAACAATAAGGGAAGGATTTGGCTCCCAGTCAAGCAAAACTTTGATTTCTAAACTCTCGCCACGTTCTCCATTTCCCCCCTAAGGCCTCGGCCTGCACTCTCCTGTGTCATCTCCTCCAGCCCTACCTGAGATACGTGTGCTCGGCTAACCTTGAGTATCCCTGACCGCTCCACCATTGGTGGCTGAGCCTTCAGCAGCCAAAGCTCTGAAATCCCTCCCTAATCCCTCTCCCTCTCTCTCGGCCTCGCTCTCCTCCTTTGAAATGCCCGTTAACCGAGCTTTGGGTCATCTCCCCTAAAGATCTCTTGATGCGGCTCAGTGTCAGATTCTGTCCGCTTCCTCGGAAGCACTTTGGGATGTTTTACAACACTGAAGGGGGCCACATGAATACCACTTGATGTTGTTGTTTATTACTGGACTTGTCATGCAGTAATTATACTTTCCTGCCAGTGGTGGCACTGGAATGACAGATTTTGCCGTGAACAATTCCTATATTCACCTTTATAACAGGCATTGCTTGTGCTACATTGTGGCACTGTAATTATACCCTCCCACCAGAGGTGGCATTAATACCTCTAAAATGGAAACTATATGCACGGCAGCGCTGCCAGTGGTGGGGAGGAGGCCCCCACGTAGTGTGGGATGAGGAGAAGGGGGAGGGAGAGAAACAAACAAGAGGTATAAACTGGACGAGAGAGAAAACATAAAGGAACAAATCTTTTAACTTATCACTTGGAAAACAACACCTCATTATAACCAGCAGTTAGCAAGTAGGACTGTTGCCATGGCGAGAAAACCCTCTGCAGTTCACTCGTGACCTTAGCATCCAGTCATTAAATAAAGTGGCAATTCCAGCCTTCCCTTTATCGCTCCCTGATAAGAAACAAACGTGTAAGATGTCTGGATCACCCAGAATAATAGTGAAACTCAATTTAAGAAAGGGGTCTTGCTAATTCCTTTCCCAATGACTTGGCCACTTTGTGAGGAATGACCCCAAGGGGGACAATTCCAGCCTGCTGCCCCCATTGTAGCTGTCAGGGGCAGACTGCAACACACGACAAGACAAGACAACAACAAAAAGGAGCAGCTGCGAAGAGCACTTCTCAAAAATTAAAATGCTTGAATGCATTTTGTCTCATGGCTACTTCTGGTGAAGCATGTTGAAGAAAAAAAAATGTCACGATAAGACTTGACTTGAAGTTCATTAACTTGACTAAATTCTTCACTTCCCTAAAGATGGGGCCCACTTTGCATATGAAAAGGCCAAGAAGAGAGAAAAAAAGACCATTACAGATAGGTCTGAAGAGCTCAAATGAGAAACTGACAACTATACACAATGTTGAGTTTTATCCGCTTCACATGCCTGTCATTTTAAGTAATTGAAATTTAATGAGACTTTATTCCTTCGATTGGATCCCCACACAGATCTGGTAAGGAGGATGAAAAAGGAAATCTGCAAAGACCATTTTTATCTCCATATATATTTTTTTACGTAGATCAAGGTTCTTTCAAAGGTCAGACTATAGAACACACATTGCAACTACTGAAATATCTGTAAATCCATCTGATTCTTTCTCATCTGTTCTTTAATTCCCTTTCATTAAAATTTGTTTCATTTTCTTCTCTTCTGATTGTATGAACACAAAGGCAGCTAGGGAAATGTTGTGGCAATAAAACGCTTTACAAGAGAGCGAGATAAAGCATATAATTTTATTATTATTCTGCAGGCACAGCCACCGTTTTCACAATCCTCCCCAAGGAGATACTTTGTACCAATGAAGCTGGTATTTAGAGGGGCACTGGGTGGGTGAAGCGATTAGCACGCTGGCCTTTCACCTCACAACTTGGATTTTAATCTACCCCGAAGAGGTTGTTTCTGCTGTGTGTGTAGGAAATCTGCGAAATGGGGCTGGGAGGGTCTGAAGTTGAGTTTCTGATGAAAGCGCTCCAGCTGAAACATTTTACCGTCACTTCAGCTGACATCAGATGCCGCGCAGTTCCAGTATTTTTACCTCAGGCTCTCTGGGTTTAAGGAACACCTCTACCCCCCCCCCCCCCCCCCCCCCCCCCCCCCCCCCCCCGGGCCACCCACCCCATTCAGAGACCTCCTTGCAGATTTTCCTTGAAATCTCCATCTTCAATCAAACTTTTCGTCGTCTACCCTCATGTCACCTTTGGCTTCGTGTCAATATTTGACCCATTTCACACCTACAAAAACACTTGCGATGGTTTACCACATTCAGGATGCCAAAGGAATGCAAGTGGGTATTGTGCATATAATCTTCGCTCTCACCTCACCAAACACGTAGGTGATTCCATGGTATCCCCCGAAGAGGAGGGGAAGCAGAAATAGCAGGGGGGCACTCTCCTACCCATCTTCAATGTAGCACCATGGGATCATTAGTGTGTAACGGAGAGGGCAGGCAGCACTTCAGTTCAATGAGGGCAGCACCTCCAACACTGCAGCACTCCTTCAGTACAGAGGTGTCACTGAAGAGGATGTGCTCTTGCACTCGAGTGTGACCTGAACGCGCAGACTTCCAAGGCCGAGCAGGCTCGTGCGGAATCTAGCTAATACAAACAGTACGGAGCTCCTCAATTCAGCTGTTCGAGTCCAGTCCTCCCATACATCATTTTCAAACAACCCTATAATGAATCCTTCTCCTACATTTCATTGCTAGCGATAAGGTTTTTTTATCAAAACTTTTGATCCGCAAAGAATTCATTCAATCCCACATATCCAGTGTCCAATCTTAGCTTTGTGGAATCTACAAATTGCACTAATCCCTCTGCTCGCTCTTTTCCTCCCTCTCCTACCTCCCCCACCACCAACAGCTAAACAGGGCTCCAGATCCCATCAAGAATCTGATTACATTAGTTTATATCTTCCACTTAACTAAAAGGTAGGGTGCTTAGCGCAGATGGTTAGTTAGGACGCCAGTGCTGAGGGTTTAATCCCCATACTGTCTGAGGTGGTTCTCGGAGTCGACACTGCCCCATTGCAATACCATGGCAACATGAAGCCACGATTACTGACCCTCAGACAATGGGTTGCTACAGGAAGCGAGAGAGAGAAAAAGACTTAGCGGGAAAAAATATAAAATTTCACATTAAATAACCTTGCAAATTCTACTCAGCTTTTTCCAAGACTTCCATAACATTGGCCATCCGCATTCCTTTTCTCAGTGAATGCAAATTTCAATCCATCTGCCTCTCTTCATAACTTTGAATTTTTCTCTCTCTTCCCACCATGTAAAGCACCCAAGTTCCTTAAAGGACAGCCACCACAAAGCATATATTTTAATATTTATTCTTAGGAAGTGAACAACACTGGCAAGGTTACATTTATTGCCCATCCTTAGTTACCCTGAGGTTGTGGTGATGATGCTGGAATCTTGGAGATGTTTGCTTCCGCAATGTGAATTCCAAGATACATGCAATGTATTCAGCTCAAGGACAGGGAACAGTTCAGAAGTGCATATAATGAAAATGAAAATGAAATGAAAATCGCTTATTGTCACGAGTAGGCTTCAAATGAAGTTACTGTGAAATGCCCCTAGTCACCACATTCCGGCGCCTGTTCGGGGAGGTTGTTACGGGAATCGAACTCTGCTGCTGGCCTGCTTGGTCTGCTTTCAAAGCCAGCGATTTAGCCCTGTGCTAAACAGCCCCTAAGAGCATAAGAAATAGGAGCGTAAGTGACCATTCAGCCTTTGCGCCTGCTCCACCCTTTAATGAGATCATGGCTGGTCTTCTACTTAAAAAACATTTTCCTGGGCTTTCCCCATAATCACTTTTTAAATTTAGAGTACCCAATTCATTTTTTCCAATTAAGGGGCAATTTAGCATGGTCAATCCACCTACCCTGCACATCTTTGGGTTGTGGGGGCGAAACCCACAACCCACACGGGGAGAATGTGCAAACTTCACACGGACAGTGACCCAGAGCTGGGATCGAACCTGGGACCTCGGAGCCGTGAGGCAGCAGGGCTAACCCACTGTGCCAGCTGCCCTCCGTTGATATTTTTAACACATGAACGTACTCAATGACTGAACCTGAACAGCCCTCGGGGGTAGTGAATTCCAAAGATGCACCAACCTTCTGAGTGAAGAAATTCTTCCTCATCCCAGTCCTAAATTGGCTGCTCCTTATTCAGGGCCTGCACCCCAGCCAGGGCAAACATCCTTCCTGCATCTACCCTGTCGAGCCCTGGAAGAATATTGTATGTTTCAATTAGATCACTTCTCATTCTTCTGAACTCGAGAATAAAGGCCCAGTCTAGGTAATTCTTCCTCGTGTACAATCCCTCCATCCCAGGAGTGAATTGAGTGAATCTTCGTTGCACTCCCTCTATGGCAAGTACATCTTTATTTTGGCAAGGAGATGTAATTTCACACAATACTCCAGGCACGGTCTTACCAAGGTGCTATAGAATTGCAGCAAGACATCTTTACTCCTACATTCAAATCCTCTTGCAATAAAGGCCAACATACAATTTGCCTTCTTCTGATGTCCTTTCACCAATAATCTATTATAGACCAGGATATCTTCATTCTCCAGGCAGTCAGATGCCCTTGTATTTATTTTGCCTGGCTGACAACTATTTTGCATCGACTGGCACTCTAAGTGCATGATCAATAATCATACCCCAAAGTTTTCCCTTCCCTTCCGCTGCTAATGGATGCCCTTTCATCACGTACACACATCTGCTGCTCTCTGTTCCAGTAAGAATCAGTGTACATTCATCTACATTAAAGAAACATCTGTTCAGGCTATGGCAGTGGAAACTCTGCCCGAGGGCCTTAAAGCGATAAGACCGTCGTAGAAAAGTCTTTTTTTCTGGCACATTTTAATGTCGACTACAATAAAATGGGCCATTGACGAATGCATCATGGCATTGACAGTCAATGGTAGTGCAGAACTCCTACCAATCACAGTAACCTCGTTCAGCCCTATAATTCTCCACAATCCCTGCGCTCCACCAACTCCCGCCTCTTGCACATCCCCAATTTTAATCACGCCACCACTGGCGGTTTTGCCTTCTGCTGCAGGCCCCGAGCTCTGTAATTCTGCCTGGAAACCTCAAATGCTTCCCTCTCCCCACTTAAAACGCTCCTCAGATGCAGCCAGCCGGACCAAGCTGGTGAGCGCGACTCGGGTAACTGTGTGTGGAGTTTGCATGTTCTCCACGTGTCTGCGTGGGTTTCCTCCGGGTGCTCCGGTTTCCTCCCACAGTTGAAAGATGAGCAGGTTACGTGGATTGGCCAGGCTAAATTGCCCCTTAATGTCCAAAATATTAGGTAGGGTTACGAGAATAGGGTGGAGGTGTAGGGTGCTCTTTCCAAGGGCCGGTGCAGACTCGAAGGGCAGAATGGCCTCCTTCTACACTGCAGGGATTCTATGAGATGAATGCTGCTTGTTCGTCACACCCTTGTCTCCACTCGTGAAGGCCCTGCTCCTCAGGAAAAATGGTTTTGTTCTGTCTCTCCCTCTTGCTTTTGAAACCATCTTGAGAACCTCTGTACCAATGTAGCAATCAGCACCGTGGCACAGGAAAGCTCCCAGTTTCTTGCTTTCTTTCCTGCCATATTCCTAATAAGAGGTCTTGTGGTGCGGTGGGTGGCGTCCCTGCCTCTGGGTCAGAGGCTCTGGGTTTAAGTCCCACCCCAGGACTGATGGCCAAGGAAGGTGCGTTCATAATGTGGCCAAACAGGAGTCAACTTGCAAAATCCTTCCAACACGCCAATCGGCAGGCGCAAGAGCTGGCAACTCCTGGTCAGCTTGATCCTCAAACCAGAAGGTGAAAGAGCACTGACCTGTTCTGGGAATAACTAACTATGGAAATAGATGAACGGGTGCGGGAAGAGAAAGAGGAGGATATCCCTAACAGGAATTTAAAAGAATGTCTACTATTACCATTCCTCCCCTCAAAATGACGAAGGCAAACCATCCATCCCAGTCCAGAAATATTCCCTGACATAGTTCAGTGTCAGATTTTTTTCCATAACATTCCTGGTAAAGCACCATGGGATGTTTTAAGATGCTATCACCAGTTGTTGTTGAATAACGGTGATGAATCAGATGATGGGAGCTGGTTAGCCGCCATGTTTGCTGTGTTGCCTCAGTCACTGCACTTCAGGAGTACCCAAGCTGGCTTTCTGACACTTGGGGATGCCCTGAAGTCATGAAAGGCAGTGTCATTATTTCCCATACACCGCAGACACTGAAAGGGGGTAGTAATCAGTGTTTCGGGATAATGGGCCCAATTTAACCAAATGGGAACTATGTGTCATAGAGAGTGCGTTTAGCCACGCGTTCCTCGTGCCCGCAGCGCCGAGAAAAACAACGCTACCTAACGTGACTCCAGTTATATACGGGGCCTCAGCGGGGAACGCGTGGCAGAGGTCACACTTAGTCCCGCTACTTGACCACGCTCGCCGAAACTGCTCAGTGCAGGGAGAGATCAGGACGCCATTTTTAAATGGCTTCCCGATCTCGCGAGCCTCCAACCCCACCCCCGAACTCCCCAAACTCCTGGTACACTAAGGGGATCGCTGGGCCCTACCCCACACCTGCGCAGTGCATTTCCCCCCTCCCCCGCCCGATCATTGCCACACAATAAATGCCAGTTTGGCACCTTGGCAGTGCCCCTGCCATCTGGCAGTGCCACCCGGTTATCTTGGCAGTGCCTGTCAGGCACAGATGCTGCCAGACCTGTTGAGTTTGTCCAACACTTTTTGTTTTTGTTTCCTTGGCCTTGTTTGATTGCCTGGTTGACCCGGAGGGGAATTTCCCAGAGAGTCCCCCCCCCCCCCCCATGACATTGGTGTGGTCTTGATTTGGGGGCTTTGGCCTGGTGGTCCGCCCTTTCCGTTTCTCACGTTCAGCTTTTCAGATTGGATAATTGAGCCCGTTTCATTTAGGGCCTTGATTGGCAGCACTGTGCACGCCCAGGAATCCAAAAATAAACCACAACGCCGTCAAAGGGGCTGTTTAGCACAGGGCTAAATCGCTGGCTTTGAAAGCAGACCAAGGTAGGCCAGCAGCACGGTTCAATTCCCGTACCAGCCTCCCCGAACAGGCGCCGGAATGTGGCGACTAGGGGCTTTGCACAGTAACTTCATTTGAAGCCTACTTGTGACAATAAGCGATATTCATTTCATTTCATTTCAAACCCCATCCTCCCCCCCCCCCCCCCCCCCCATCCCCTCACCGCCATTTCAGAACTTCAGTTTTCCAATACTTTCTGTTTTCATTTCAGATCTTCAGCACTCGTGGTATTTTGCTTTTTATTAAGGTCAAGGAGAGTGTGGATCTCCGACGACCTTGATGGGCAATAAAACTCAATTAGGAAAATCTGCACACACGTGGGACTCGGGATGAAGCGGGAGACATGGACAGCATGGAAGCTGAATGAGTCTCAATGTAATTTATTCATCACCAACTAACTGCTTCAGTATTGGACTCGAGTGGCAATTTCTGCTGTCTTTACCCATTCGCCGACTTCAGTTTCCTTATTTGGATCATTAACTTAAAAGGCATATCAATATTATGGCTAAACACTGATTTCTGTCCCTTTAGTGCTCCGGCTTACTGCAATAGACATTCCTTTTTATGGCCAGTGGGTCAGTTACATGTTGATAGATTCCAGAGGGATTTAGTCTTACAGATCCTGAGAGGAGGCTAAACTGCAGAATAATTGAGCACCGGCTTGTTTTATTACAGTGTCGACTGAGGCTGATTTCCAGGGAATTGTTTTATTAGGTTTTGTGATCATCGGTACTTTACTGAAGGTATGTAGATGTCCTTTACTTAACTGCAATCCTTACACCGCACAGGAAACCCTCTGGTCCAGACTGTGAGTGGGAATTTTCTTGTAGGAAACTGGGGTTTTGCGCAGACATGAAAACCGTGGAGTTGCCCATAAATATGTTCAGAAGAAGCAAGTTAGCCTCTTGTACGTATCTGCACTCTCTTTTCGCCCTTGGAAAGTAGTGTGGAGTATGAGAAGCATTGTGTGGACTGATCAACAACCAGCTTTGAACGGTGTGAAAGTGCCTTCCGTGGCCAACAAGGTCTGGAGTGGGACTCGAACCTGTTGCTTTCCGGCATAGAGCCACGTGGGCTCCAGAAATCAGCTTGACAGTCAGTTTGGGCTTCCAGTCGAGCAGGGAGCACACCAGAGCAGGCCGCAGCCCAAGGGAGGGAGCCTGCAGCCGCCTGGTGGGAATGTCGTGGAGGAGGGGCTCCAGTCCTGGGGAGTGGGGTGTCTGACAGGAGGCAGTATAGTCACACGGCAGGGAAGCAGGTAACTTGGTCATTCGGGGGTAAGAGGTCGGCTTTCACTTTCCGGTCCAGAAGCAGTGATGTATAGGCATCACTTTCTTCCCGAAACAATCCTCGTTTACCTTCAACTGCACGGAGTTCCCAAGGCCCCATGCAGAGAAACTCAGTCGGCTGGTGTTAAACCTGCAAAGAAAGTTAAATACCAGGCACCAAACCTCAGAATAGTGAAATAGACTACCCACCTCCTGGGAGCAGGTTGACCCCTGCCCCTTGTCCTATCTCTGTCAAATCTAAGTTGCTCAGTGCCAGAGGCCAAGAATACTGGATAGCAGACTGGGTAGACATTAGAGTCAAGGGTTATAGGGGACAGGCAAGGAAGTGGAGTTAAGGTCACATCAGATCAGCCATGATCTCATTGACTGCTGAAGCAGGCCCGAGGCGCCGAAGGGCCTATTCCTGTTCCTTTTTGTTACGTTCTTATATTCTTAGAATAGCAGCATTGCAGGGAAACACTGCACAGGGAGACAACATTACCACACACCAGAACCACCTGTGTTTATGAGTTTACTGAACATTAAGGCATCCAGTATTGGACAGTGGACTTACCGACTAAAAACTAGACTATCCGGTACAAAAACAAACGCATGGTCACCTGAAACAAACACAGAGGTCAGGAGTTCAGAGATCTCTTAAAACTGAGCCGGCCCTCAATCTCTCATTTTGAGAGTTGTTGTGGGGGGGGGGGGGGGGGGGGGGGGGGGGGTTTAAAATTCATCTTTCTGGTTCTCAGACAGTGGAAGAATTTAATAATGGTGTCAGGGGGAGGAGAGAGAGAGATCTCATTTTCTCCTGACAATTTTTCCCCCCTGCCCAGCAAAGATGTTGAGTTCCTCACTAATGCATCATAACCTTTAGGTGAAACAATTCTCCTCTGATACAATATCCCAAAGTTCATGGATGACCCTGGATAATCCCTATGGGCTACCCAGCTATCGGAACATCACAGCTAGACCCGAAGGACAAGATCTCCACATAGCCACATATCCCACATTGGTTATTTCTGTCCCAAACTCACTGCAGCCTCCCTCATAGTGGCCCTACTTCATGCTTAACTAACTCATGACTGGGCACTGAACCTGCTTTATATGACAGCAAGAACATGGCCGACTCCAGCTCCTAATTTGTATGGTCGTATGTAAACGACGCCTGGTTGGCAACAACGCCTTTGTCCTATCTCCACATACACTCAGTGGGATAGCACTGTTGCCGGTGAGTGAGAAGGTTGTGGGTTCAGATCCCACTCCAGAATCGTCAGGCAAAATCCTCGGCTGACACCCCAGTGCAACATGAGGAATTTTATTTTAATCCCGCCATGGGGACGTGGGCAAGGCTGGCACTCGCTGCCCCCACCCCGAATTGCCCCTGAATTTAGTCGTCTTTAGGCCATTGCAGGGGCCGGTTAAGAGTCACGCACGTTTCGATAGGTCTGCAGTTACGTGTAGGCCAGGTACAGTCTGCAGATTCCAGCTAATGAACATTGGGTGAGCCAGATGGGTTTTTACAAGAATCAATGATAGTTTCATGGTCTGAACCCATTACTGAGACTAGCTTTCAATTCCAGCTTTTTGAAATCTATTAATTGAATTTAAATTCCGCCAGCTGCTGTGGTGGGATTTGAACCCGTGTCTCCAAAGCATTCGTCTGGGCCTCTGGATCACTTGTCCAGCGATATTACCACTTGGGCACCATCTCCCCGTAATTGCTGCACTGTCAGAAGTGTCATCGTTTGAAATGAGGCTGCATCTGAAGTGATGTCCGACAGGAAGGGAATTAATGTGATGTCATTATTTCCAGATGTTAAAAATCGTTTATGGTATTTTGAAAATAGAAGAGTTGCATTGAGATAGATCCTCAGTTCATCCCAAAGTGCTTTTTAATCAATGAAGTACTTTTGAAGAGTAGTCGCTGTTGCGATGCAGGAAAATTGGAAGCCAATTTGTACTTGGCAAGGTCCCTCAAACAGCAATGAAATAAATTATCAGATCATTTGATTTAAGAGTTTGTTGAAAGATAAATATTGGCAAGGACATCAGAAGAACTCCCCCCATTCTCCAAATGAAGCCAGCTTCTCTAACATCCACCTGTCGTCGCAAGCAAGGCCTTGCTTAACGTCTAACCCCAAAGATGGCTCCTTTGACAATTCAGAGCTCCCTCTGCACTGCAACCAGATTCTGTGCTCAAATCTCATGAGTGGTGTTTGAGTCTATTACCTCTGCCTCAAGTTACTGGCCAGTTTATATAATAATAACGGGTATGACTCTGGAACTACTGGCCCGAGGCCCGATGGATGGAGAAAGGCATTGGGTTCCTACTTGACACGCCAAGCCACACTCACACTTGTTGCAAAGCTTAAAATATCAGAAGCAACTGTGCAGAGGGAGCTCAAGGAGGCCAGCCACCTCACAGTTCTCTCTTTTTTGCTATGTAGCTGAGGAAAAGGCTTCAGTGTTATTATCGAGCAGCCACCGGGAACAAAGAGAGTACAAGAAAGACAGATCCAGGAGACGGAGACAAGTCATCACATCACGTCGGACCTGCAGAAGAAAACTGCGACAAAGAAACACTGACAACTTCAAGGCTTTTCATTATCTATGCCATTCACTCCTCAGGCTCAAGGTTTCTTGAGCATTAACAACGTGAGATAAGACAGCGAGCACCACACAAGAGTTCTGGTTACTGAACATATGCACCTGCTGCTTAAAGAGCAGGCATCACAGCATGTTTGCAAAAGGCGACTAGCTGGAGTGACTGGATGGCTTCCTGCCCTCGGTTATCACACAAATTAAAACAAAACCCCGCAAACAAGACATTGGCATTATATTCCTTCGGATGTGGGTGATGTTGGCAAGGCTACATTCATGTCCTATGCTTAACTGCCCTGGCAAGGTTGCACCGTGTCCTTATGTTTGCAACTGACAAGCTAGCCGTGCTGTTTCACAGAACCAATCACATCGGTGGGGTCACAGGTCAAATTGGGACATTCCGGAACCAGTTGGGTTTGGACAACCATCTGGGAGCAGCCAAGGGAACGAATTAGGTCACAAAGGACAAACTGCATGAGATCTGAGGGGGGCCCGGATAACCTCTATTGGCACAGCACAGGAGTTAAACTCCAGACACAAGTGATGTTAGACATTCCCCTTAAAAGCCACTTTTTAACCATCCGCCGACTGGAAATCTGGGACTCCCTCCACCTCCCGCCCTTCCTGCAGGAATTTTCAGCTTCTTTCACGTGTTGTGACATGTCTGGACATCAGATCGATTCGCCAATGTTTGCAATGTCATGATACTAAAGTTAATATATATATATATATATATATATATATATATAAACACACACAGATCGTGTGCCAAAGCCCCCAATGAAGATCAATGAGGGCAAACAAGTGGAAATAAGATATTGCAACTTTTCAGGGGAAACTATGTGAGGGTAAAAAAAAGACCCCGATATATCACTCTGGTTATTGGCTAGAATTCTAAAATGCAACAATAATGCCGACACCCTGCCACAGGAAGATCCCCAACTCTAACCAGATAATCTCAAATGTACACGTTATCATAAGACCGAACACCTTTAACATTCCTGGTGTGGTTACTGTCGGTAGGGTGTTGGTTACAGAATAGTGCCTCTCAAAGAAGTCCTCGTACTCTTCATTAGGTTAACCGTAAATCTTTGCTCGCAAGTCAACCTATTTACCCATGTTCAGTAAAGGATAGGGGCTAGGAGCGATCTGCTTGCTTAAGTCTTAACCATTTTCTGTTCAACAATGCACTAACTCTGGGCCTGTGTCCTATGCTCGCTCACATCACTGTGTTGAGGGGATACTGTAATCAGTCCCGCATTAACCCTGTGTGTGTCCTATACTGCGGTTACAACAGAACAGCGGCTTTCACTCGGGTCCTGGGAAAGATTAAGGCTTTCAAGGAGCATCAGTGGCCCCACGTGACACTACCCGCTGTAAGTCGGCAGTTGAATTTTATTTGGCTTCAACTTCCAATTTCCGCTTGAGTATGGGCAGATTCCCAAAACAGCAGAAAGAGGATCTGAAGCTATTGAGTAGTCAAGACTACAGTAACATCTTTGAATTAACAATAACCTTATTACTGTCTCCAGTTCAGATACAAAACCCATGTGTGTTAATTAGGTTTGTCAATCATTACAACTGACTGATGGAAAGCGCCTGCTAATCAGTCATTGTAGGAGCAACTGATTATGGATTTTATTTCCTCTCTAACTGAAAGATGCTGCCTTGATCTTCACTGTAAACTGTCTGAAGATCTTCTTGCTCCTTCCCGGCGTCTTCTGATCTTGAAGGCGCAAGACGAACGTGAGCTTCACCCTAATGAATTTCAGCAGGGCTACATTCTCAGCAAGGAAATTTGTTCAGCCAAAATGTGGGCCAGGGCCTCCGGGCTAGGGTGTTGTAGCTTCGTCACCGACACACAAGCCCTATCAGGAGCACAAACTTGCTGCATTTGCCATCACATTAGTGAGGTATTTGAGCATGGGGTCCTGCCAGAGCAGGTTTGGTAATTTCATCAACAAATGTGCCCACGCGCACGGAACCAGTGATGATTAATCAGGAGTAGGAATCCGGTGTGATTTCCATTCCCCTCTCCTCACGCTGAAATACAACCCGACTTTGCCCTAGGATGCTGTCACCAACTTAACGTCTTAATTGTTGCCCCCCCCCTCCCAAACCCGCAACCTCCAAGACCTCGAAGGACAATGGCAGCAACCAAATGCAACCACCGCTATCTCCAAGATCTCTATATCACACACCATCTGACATGAACATATATTGTTGTTGTCTCCTCAACTCACCAACTTTCATTTCTGGACTACCATTGTTTTTTAAAACACAAATCCTCGCTCCTCTCGGTGGGCATTTTTCTGGAGATGCAAGTCATCCACATTCTTTCCAAAGTGGATGTTCAGAGCTTGGCATGCTATTTGGCAATGGGAGGCATCACACATCAGCCTCAAACCCCTCCTTACTTTATGTTGCACAGGCTCGTCACTCCTATCTACAGGATACTCATCGTGGATTATTTAGCAGTGCGTCGCTAACCCCAATCTCCGTCATCTAAAAGGACAAGGTTAGCAGGTTCGTGAGAACACCAGCACGTCCAGGTCACACACTATCCTGACCTGGAAATATATTGGCCGTTCCTGCATCATTGCAGATTCGCAACCCTGGAGCTCTCTCACCAGCAGCTTCACTACACGGAGCTACAGTGGTTCCAGAAGGAAGCCCTCCAATATCTTCTAAATAGTAGCTGGGGTTAGGAAATAAGTGGCCGCCTTGCCAATGAGACACATTTCCTGAGAATGAATCAATATAAAGCCTGGCTGAGAACCAATTAGAGCCAGGATCAAATCTGGACTCTTAGCGGCTTGTTTGGCTTAATTCCCGACCTTTAGCTTGCTGGCCAAGAAAGCGTGGGAGTTGCTTGCAGGTTTTCACTGACACTTTACTGAGCTGGCTTTCCAAATGCTGTTTGGCAAGATTTATCCAGCACTTCCAACAAATAACTAGTGGGTAAACTTTTCAAACACTAGTTCAAAGAATTGTCCATCAATAAGTAAGCAACACAAGCCTGGTCCCCGTGACTCTGTACGAGCGAAGCCTTTTATCACACCCTTGTCATTGCCAAGAAAAAATATAATTACAGATTTTCTTTTCACAAAAATGCACTATTTCCAAACACAGCTTCTTGTCGTCTTTGATGTTAGACCCAGAAAATCTGCTTCCATCCAGCCATTGCCCTGTCACAGGAAGTCCAGGGTTTCCTGTCAATGAGTGTTTATTTATGCCATTGGTTAGAAGTCAAAGATTCCCAGACACAGCGCCCAGAATGGTGTGACCTCACTCGTTTCCCAGCTTCGTGTTTTTTTCCAGCTCGTTAATAAAGACAAGAACAACCACCAGCACCTTTAACGTAATAAATATCCCTAAGCACTTCACAGGGACATTCTGAAACCAAATATGGCATCAAGCCACATAAGGGAGATTAGAGTAGATGGTCAACGGTATGGTCAAAGAGGCCAGGTTTTGAGGAGTGTCTTAAAGCGGGGGGGAGGGGAAGCGAGGTAGAGGGGCAAAGAGGTATTCCTGAACTGAGGGCGTTGGCAACTGGAGGCATGGCCACAAAGCGACCAAAATTCAGAAAACTCAAGAGGCCAGAATTAAAGGACAGACATTCGCCCTGGATCTACATGGGTTTCCACCGGGTGCTCTGGTTTCCTCCCACAGTCCAAAGATGTGCAGGTCAGGTGGACCTGCCATGCTAAATTGCCCCCTTGTGTCCAACAGTTATGGTCTCAAGGAGTAGCATGTGGGAAACCAGCCAGGAAGGTGTCGGAATGGTTAAGCCAAAAGAAGAGAATGAGCATATTTAGACTTTGACCACTGATCTGGGATCTTGAGTTTTCTGAATTTTGGTCGCTTTGTGGCCATGCCTCCAGTTGCCAACGTTGTGACGTAGAATGTGGATTTTCAACAGGAAGTTGGAGAAATACTTGCAGGGGAAGAATTTGCAGGGTTATGGAGAGTGGGATTGTTGAGAGGTCAACAAATGTGTCCTCCCACATGTTGTGTGCTGGCATTCAGATGGAAAGCTGCATCCCACCAGCCATATGGGCCAATATTCCATTTCTTCTTAGTCATAGAGTTTTTCAGCATAGAAAGAGGCCCTTTGGCCCATCGTGTCTGCCGGCCATCCAGCACCTATCTATTCTAATACCGTTTTCCAGCACTTGGTACTTAGGCTTGTATGCTGTGGCATTTGAAGTGCTCATCTAAATGCTTCAAGCTATGCAAAACCAATTGCAAGTAGCGTGTGGCCTCATCACTGCCTGCCTGTTAAATTAACTCTGGTTTCTTCTCTTCACAAAACCGCCAGCATCCAACTGACCAGCCCCCACACTCCTCTCACTTGTTGCCCAACATGTCAACATTTGGCCAGCCTTTGGAGGCGACAGTAGCGTAGCGGTGATCTCACTGAGCTAGTAATTCAGAGATTCATGCTCCTGCTCCGAGGATATAGGGGCAGATCCCACCACAGCAGCTGGTGGAGCCTATGTTTATTAACTGGATTTAACTCAGGAACTGAAAGCTAGCCTCAGTAATGGTGACCTCAAAACTATCATTGATTGTTGCAAAAAACCCACCTGGTTCACTAATGTCCCTTCGGTAAGGAAATCTGCCATCCTTACCCGGTCTGGCCTACACGTGACTCCAGACCCACAGCAATGTGGTTGACTCGTACCTACCTTCCGAAATGGCCCAGCGTGACACTCAATTCTCAGACTATTAGGGATGGGCAGCAAATATTGGTCTTGCCAGCGAGTCCGCATCCAGCGGGTCCCCCATCCAGCGGGTCCCCCATCCAGCGGGTCCCCCATCCAGCCGGTCCCCATACAGCAGGTCCGCATCACATGAATGAATAAATAATATTAAAATTCTCAATCCTGGCAATGGACCATCTATCCAAATCAATCAGAAAGTAAGGAGGTTCTTAATTGTGCAAAGCTTGGCTGTCAGTCACACAGCCTTTCTAAGCCATCTCCAATATTTTTAAATCTAAGAAATGAAGGCAGCAAATTAATCACACAATTTTTTTTTTTTTTTAAACTTGATTAATTTTTAATTGCTAAAGACTCCAAGATAACCCTAGGGGATTGAAAGCTCAGATTAATAACTGCCCTGATACTGCACTGGGTTCGTACTCCACATGGTGCCATCCTGGAGTAATAATTCCACCAGGGAATTTGCTTCACACCCCCCACTCCCCCACCCCCCACTCCCCCACCCCCGAGTTAGAGTCGACCCAGAGTCTGGGATTAGCAGAACTCGACCCAAAACCAAAGCTGCCTCGCTGAGCGAGAAAACAGCTGCACTTTCAACACACCCAAGGTCAGATAAGCTCACAAACCTCCTCCTCCTCCACCAGATCCTCAAAGCAAAAATGTGTTCAATGTTTTCTTGCAAGAACAAGAGCATTTCAATATCCCAAAAAAACGCTATCTCCCGCAAAAACAAAAATCAATGGTCAGCATTCGGCTGGTGTACAAATTATTTCAAGCTCGTGTGAACAAGTACCAAAATGAATCAAAAAGGCTAAAGTCTCATGGGGGCTGAATTATAATGGGGAAGAAGTTATGTTGTATGAAACCTTGGTCGGACTCGGCTTTGCGTACTGTATTCAGTCCTGAACGCTGTACTGATCAGGAAGGATAGTCTGACTTGGAGGGGCTGCAGTGCAGATTCACTGGAATAATAACTGCACCGAGAAGATGACATTTCGGGTGAGGTTGCACAAACTTGGATTGTACTCTCTCTTTTTTTTATAAATTTAGAGTACCCAATTCATTTCTTCCGTTTAAGGGGCAATTTAGCGTGGCAAATCAACCTGGCCCAATTCATGGGAGGGAAATTTTAACTGGGCATTGGGATCATTTGTGAAATAGACGTGGCCAGTTTCAAACACAAAGCGGCAGGGTTTATTTGAACTGAAGCAACCCCTCCCCCCTCAGCAGGAAATACATGGATCCAGGACTGACGGCCATTTTACACACTGCAATCAATGGAGTAAACCTGAACGACCAGCAAAATGGACGTCTAGCCCCTGCCAGCCCTGAGGGTTAGCTTGAAGATATTCTCCAAACGTCTTCCTTCAGGGTAACAGAACTTGACCCCTTTCGCACTTGTCATTTCGTTCAGCTCGCACTACAGAAACTTGAACACACAAGCCAGGCCGGCACTTCAGGGGAGTACGGAGAGAGTGCTGCATTATCAGCGATGCTGCCCTATTGAGGTCCCATCAGCCTATTGCGCTGGTTCAGGCAGATGTTGAACAACTTTAAGGACTTTCGAAGCCTCTAACCAGCAATGCTTTATCATTGCGAAGTACGGCAGACCCAGGGAGGGAGAGGGGTGGGTGAAGGCAGAAAGAGGAGATGAAAACAGTCCATGGGACCCTGAATTTGAACCTCAAGACAAAGGGAACTTCATAACAAGAGGAGGCCATTCAACCCCTCGAGTCTGTTCTGCCATTCAATTGGATCATGGCTGATCTGGATCTCAACTGTTCATTCCCATGGTCACCAGACCAAATAAAAATCTATTGACATCCACCTTGAAAATTTCAACAGGCCAAGCCTCAAATGGCTATTTGCTGACAAGAGTTCCAGAGAAAATTGGAAGGACTCAGTTACCCCATCTCTCATTCTCGTTTGCCCGTAGATTTTCAGCCCATATGCGTTTGGCTGGTCCAGACAGCTGTGTGGGGGAGCGAAGAAAAATGGAAAATTTCCTTACCTCCGAAATATTGACCCGTCCCTCTTGGAAGGAGCACGTCCGTGGGTCATGTGTACACACGTGTCGATATTTACACCAGTGGCACTGATAGGGGCTGTTCACACATGACAGGCACCTGGTGAGACAAAATCAGCAATCACATGACTCTGCACAGGGCATTGCACAGTCTATGAATGTTTAATTTCAGGCCTCTTTCAGCGAGGTAGAACCCAGGTAGAAACCATCATGAAATGTTGAGTTACCATACATTAAAGAGATCAAAAACCAAGCCAGTTATTCAAACAAGTCTCTTCCGCCCTGGAAACAGAAAGTTACAAGTACAATTCAATCCCTCAGCAAATGGCAATTAAACTCTGATTAATCCTCCATTGCTCCCTCAAACGGCGAGATGTTTTTGACAGAGTAGACAGAGAAAAACTAATTCCCTCTGGTGGTTAATCACCATCGGTCATGAATTTAAAATCAGCGTAAGATCTCGAAGGGAAACAAGGGGAGGGTTTTCCACTCAGATTTTTCATGATCTGGAATGCTCGCCCTGAAAGGCTGGTGAAAGTTGATTCCATAAGTAATTTTAAAGGGGCGTTGGGCAAGTACTTGGAGGACAAGGAATTCATGAGGATACAGACAAAAGAAAATGGAGTTGTGAGGATAAGCCTGACTGCTCTTTCAGAGGGCCACCTGGATTGACTGCCCTCTTTCTCTACTGCAAGTTTTTATGACTCTTGCGGTGCATTAAAAATTACACAGTGCATTTTCTCTACTTGAGGCCACCATACACGCATTGTACCAGCAGAGGGAGTCTGCCAAGAAGAGATAATGAAGGATCAGTGTTTCACAGCTCATGCTGTTCCAATTGTAAATGTCTCGGGCTGAATCTACATCGCCTTCTGTTCCAAGAGTTTCATATTTCTGATCACAGGTCTTTAAGGACCAGCCCAGGTTAGATAAGAGCTCCACACTGGAGAAGCTGGGGTGCTTTCTGGAGAGCAGAGAAGGTTAAGATTTGATGGTGGTGCTTAAAATCATGAAGGGTTTAGATGCACTAAATAGGAAGGAACTGCTGCAAATGAGTGAAGTGTTAGTAACATTTCCTGATGTACATTAATGACTTAGACTGTGATGTTCAGGATATGATTTCAACATTTTCAGATGACCCAAAGTTTGCAAACATTATCAACTGTGATGAGGATTGTCTTGAACTTTAAAAGGACAAGAACATTGGTGGATTGGGCAGACAAGCGGCAGATGAAGTTCAATGCAGAGAAGTGTGAAGTGATTCATTTTGGCAACAAGAATATGGAAAGACAGTATAAAATAACCGGAGAAACGCTAAAGGAAGTGCAGGAAAAGAAACATCTCAGTCTACATGTAAATAAATCATTGAAGATGGCAGGGTATGTTGACAGAGCAGTTAACGAAGCATCTCATATCTTTGGCTTTATTAACAGGGGCATTGAGTCAAAGAGTGAGGAGGTTTTGTTGAATTTATATAAGCCACTAGTTAGGCCTCATCTGGAGACTGCTTCCAGTTCTGGATGCCATACTTGAGGAAGGGATGTGAAGGAATTGCAGAGTGTACAGAGGAAATTCACAAGAATCATTTCAGGGATAAAAAAACTTTAGCTACAAGGACGGATTGGAGAGGTTGGCACTGTTTTCCTTGGAAAAAGGAAAGCTAAGAGGCGACTTGGTAGAGATATTCAATATCCTGAGGGGTATGGACAGGGTAACAGTGACAAACGATTCCCACTCAAGAGAGAGAATCATGAACTAGAGAGCACAGATTCAGAATACGGGGGAAAAGGAGGAAAAGCGATGTCAGGAAGTTTTTTTAAACCTGGGGATGGTTGGAGTCTGGAATGAACTTGCTGAGGGGGGTGTGGAGGCAGATTCGATCGGGTTATTCAAAAGGGAATTGGATTGCTACCTGAAAAGGAAGAATGTGTAAAGTTGCGGGGTTAGGGGGAGTGGGGCTAGGCAAAATGCTCTTCAGGGCGCCAGCGTAAATTCGAGACGTCGAATGGTCTTCATCTGCACTGTAAAAGATTCTGTGATTTTGTAACGAGAGGGCACAGGTTTAAGGTGGAAGAACCAGAGGCGACATGTGGATAAAGTTTGTTTTTATAGAGTAAGGGGGTAAGATCCAAAATGCTCTGCCTCACAGAATGATGGGAGCAGATTCAATAGTAACCTACAAAAAGAAGTAGATAAATACTTAAAGGAGAAAAATAACTCGAGGAATATAGGAAGGAGGTAGGGGAGTGGGTTAATTGGATTACTGTTTGAATGAGCTGCCACAGAGATGATGGACTGAATGGTCCCTTGTGTTGTACTATTTTGATGATGCTGTGGATTTCCATGATTGCAAATTAAGTTATAGCAATGAATACCACCACCCCCTCCTGCTGATCTCTAGCTAGGAGTGAGCTGCCTGTTGCATCAAACAAAACTTCTCTGGAGCCAACCATTACCACCCCAGTAAGCGCGGGTTTCTGTATCAGTTCAATCCTGGAAGCTGATTTACCGCCATGAGGCTGTGAACCTCTGCTTCGTGGTTATATGTAAATAAACGCTGCAGCTGTTATTTTACCCAACTGGTAAACCGAGAAATATTCCAATACTTTAGAAACCAGAGCTCATCTGAGCAGAGGACAACAACAACCTGTAATGATACAAACCTTCCAAAGTGCTTCAGGGGGGCACTAATTAAATTTTACGCTGAAGTGCAGAGCCAAATACTAGGACAGGTCAGGAAAAATTTGATCAAAGAGGTTATTGGGAATGTCTTAAAAGGAGGACAGAGAGGTAGAAAGGTGGAAACATTTACATAGAACATACAGTGCAGAAGGAGGCCATTCGGTCCATCGAGTCTGCACCGACCCACTTAAGCCCTTACTTCCCCGCTATCCCCATAACCCAGTAACCCCTCCTAACCTTTTTACATCACTAAGGGCAAGTTATCATGCCCAATCCACCTAACCCGCACATCTTTAGACTGTGGGAGGAAACCGGAGCACCCGGAGGAAACCCACGCACACACGGGGAGAACTTGCAGACTCCGCACAGACAGTGACCCAGCACGGAATAGAACCTGGGACCCTGGCGCTGTGAAGCCACAGTGCTAATCACTTGTGCTAGGGAGGGTATTCCTGTGTTTCGGACCTGGAGGACTGAAGGCAGTGCCACTAATGTAATAATCTTAATTAGTGTCACAAGTAGGCTCACATTAACACTGCAATGAGGTTACTGCGAAAAGCCCAAAGTCGCCACATTCCGGCGCTTGTTCGGGTACACATAGGGAGAATTCAGAATCTCCCAGTCACCTAACAACACGTCTTTCGGGACTTGGCAGAGGAAACCAGAGCACCCGGAGGAAACCCTCGCAGACACAGGGAGAATGTGCAGACTCTGCACAGACAGTGACCCAAGCTGGGAATCGAACCTGGGACCCTGGCAATGTGATGCAACAGTGCTAACCACTGTGCTATCATGGTGGAGCAATTAAAGTTGCAGATGGATAGGCAGCCAGAATGAGGGCTGCCCAGATCTGGGAGCTTGACTCAATAATTCACCATGCTTTATAACAAAAGTTCTAAACACATGACATCTAAGGGGGTTAACATCTCTGTCAAAATGGCCGGCAGGGAAATGTTGCATGGACATGTTTAGAGTCCTTCCCCTCATTTCCATGTTTCAGGTAGCAGCAGAGAGACCTGGAGTACATGTGTACAACCCATTGATAATTGTCCAATTAATTACTGGATTAATTTATTGGGCAGGGCAGTTTGGCCAAATGGTTAAAGAGACATAGGGGACTTCCGGTTGCGGCTATGACCAGCTAAGTCGCACGTTTGGCTGCTCCTGCTACAAAGGTGTTTTCGGGCCGATTGGAGGGCCCCAACGGCGCTGTAAGGACAAATCCCGGTGGGGGAAGGCTCCCTGAAGAGAACCAGACCAACTTTATGGTCGGTACCCGGAGTGGGGTGGTAAAGAAAGCAACAGCAGCTCCCAAAAAAAAGCGGGGGAAGAAGACCAAAATGGCGGCCGGTGGCGCACCCGAGGAATGGAGGAAATGGGCGGAGGAGCAGCAGGCCGCTCTCCTGCGCTTCTTTACGGAGCTGAAAATGGAGCTCTTGGAGTCAATGAATGCGACGACCACCAGGCTGATGGGAGCCCAGGCGACCCAAGAGGCGTCGATTCGGGAGCTGCAACAGGAGATGACTGTGAGGGAGGAGGAGGCCACGGTCCTCGTGGGAAAGGTAGAGGTGCACGAGGCACTCCACCTGAAATGGCAGAGCCGTTTTGAGGAGCTGGATACCCGAATGAGGCGGAAGAACCTGAGGATCTTGGGCCTGGCAGAAAGCCTGGAGGGGTCAGACCTCCCGGGATATGTAGCAGAAATGCTGAGCTCCCTGATGGGGGCAGGGGCCGTCCCTTCGCCCCTGGAGCTGGAAGAGGCCTACAGGGTCATGGCTAGGAGGCCAAGAGCAAATGAGCCCCCGAGGGCGGTGCTGGTGCGGTTCCAGCGACTCAGCGACCGTGAGAGAGTGCTGGAGTGGGCCAAGAGGGAAAGGAGCAGCAAGTGGGAGAATTCGACGGTGAGGGTCTACCAGGACTGGAGTGCGGAGGTGGCAAAGCGGCGGGCCCGGTACAACCGGACGAAGGCGGTGCTACATGCAAAACGGATCAGGTTCGGAATGCTGCAGCCAGCGCGCTTGTGGGTCACCTACAGGAACCAACACCACTATTTTGAGTCCCCAGAGGAGGCGTGGGCCTTTGTACAGGAAGAGAAACTGGACTCGAATTAGACCCAGGGGATACTTGGCGGCCGTAGCCGCTCGGGTACTTTCTGCTGAATTCTTTGTTTGGATTTTGAACTCTTGCTGTGGTTTTTCTTCTGATGTTTTTTCCCCCTTTGCCAACTTCCCTTAGTTATTGTTATTGTGGTTATTCATGGTTATTTATGGTTATTTATGCTGTTTGGTAGAGGGCGACTGTTAAGTACATTGTTATTTGTTATTTATCTGTTATTTATAATGTTAAGTTGGGGAGGTGGGACGGGGGGGAGAGCAGATCGGGGATATGGGTTCCTAGGGGGGGTTCTTTTACAGGCATGGACGGGGACGGGGGTGGAACTGAAGATGGCGGGGTGGGGTGTGGCAGGGCGAAAGCGCGGGCTTTCCTCTGTTTTCCCGCGCGCGGGGCAGAGGAGGGGGGAGGGGAGGAGTGCGGGGCGTGGCTAGCAATGGCGACCTTTCCCGCGCTGGAGCGGGGCCAGGGAGGAGTGGCAAGGGGGGGGAGGCCCCCCCCCCGAGCCGGGGGGAGTCGGAGTGTGGCAGGAGCAGCCGGGTCAGCGTGAACCAGCTGACTTACGGGAGTACGATGGAGGGTACATCGCGGCTAGGAGGGGTCCTAGCCTGGGGGTGGGGGGGGGGGGGGGTTAGGGAGGGATACCGGGTTGCTGCTGAAAAGACCAGAAACGGGAAGTGGAGGGCTGGAGAGGTGGGGGGAGGGGGACATCGCCATGGGGAGCGGGTCAGAAGGGAAGGGTCGACCCGGGGCGAGCAGGGAACAGGACATGGCTAATCGGCAGGGGAAGGGGCGGGTCGTCCCGCGACCCGGCTGATCACTTGGAACGTGAGGGGGTTGAATGGGCCGGTCAAGAGATCAAGGGTATTCTCACACCTGAAGGGACTGAAGGCTGATGTAGCAATGTTACAGGAGACCCATCTGAAGGTAGTGGACCAGGTTCGCCTGAGAAGGGGGTGGGTGGGACAGGTGTTCCACTCTGGATTGGACGCAAAGAACCGGGGGGTGGCGATTCTGGTGGGAAAGAGGGTGTCGTTCGTGGCGGAGGAGGTGGTGGCGGATAAGGAGGGTAGGTATGTGATGGTGAAGGGTAAGCTGCAGGGGGAGAAAGTGGTGATGGTCAACGTATATGCCCCGAACTGGGATGACGCGGGTTTTATGAGGCGCCTATTGGGCCTCATTCCGGGACTGGAGGCAGGGGGCTTGATCATGGGGGGGGACTTTAACACAGTGCTGGACCCCGGGCTAGACAGATCGAGCTCAAGGACCAATAGGAGGCCGGCAGCGGCAGAAGTGCTGAGGGGGTACATGGAGCAGATGGGAGGAGTAGACCCATGGAGGTTTGGTAGGCCGAGGGCGAGGGGGTATTCCTTTTTCTCCCACGTCCATAGAGTGTACTCCAGAATCGATTTCTTCGTGTTGAGCAGGGGGCTGATCCCGAGGGTACGGGAAGCTGAGTACTCGGCCATTGCGATCTCTGATCATGCACCGCATTGGGTGGATGTGGAAATGGGGGAGGCGCGGGACCAGCGCCCGCTTGTGGCGGCTGGATGTGGGGCTGTTAGCGGACGACGAGGTGTGTAAAAGGGTCCGGAAGAGCATTGAAAGCTATCTGGACTTGAATGACACGGGTGAGGTGCAGGTGGGGATGGTCTGGGAGGCCCTGAAGGCAGTGATCAGGGGAGAGCTGATCTCCATAAGGGCGCACAGAGAAAGAAAGGAGAGGCAGGAGAGGGAGAGGCTGGTGGGGGAGCTATTGGAAGTGGATAGGAGATATGCGGAGGCACCAGAGGAGGGGCTGCTGGGAGAACGGCGCAGCCTGCAGGTCAAGTTCGACCTGCTGACCACCAGGAAGGCAGAGACGCAGTGGAGAAGGGCACAGGGCGCGGTCTATGAGTATGGGGAAAAGGCGAGCAGGATGCTGGCACACCAGCTTCGCAAACGAGATGCGGCTAGGGAGATTGGGGGAGTGAAGGAGAGGGGCGGGAAGGTAGTGCAGAAGGGGCAAGAAGTGAACGGGGTCTTCAGGGATTTTTACAAGGAGTTGTATCGGTCTGAGCCGCCGACGAGGAGAGGGGGAATGGAGGACTTCCTAAACAAATTGAGGTTCCCAAGGGTCCAGGAGGGGCTGGTAGAAGGGCTGGGGGCGCCAATAGGGCTAGAGGAGCTAGTCAAGGGAATAGGTCAGATGCAAGCGGGGAAGGCGCCGGGGCCAGATGGGTTCCCGGTGGAATTCTATAAGAAAAATGTGGACTTGGTGGGACCGGTACTGGTACGAGCCTTTAATGAGGCGCGAGAGGGGGGGGTTCTGCCCCCGACAATGTCGCAGGCTCTGATCTCCCTGATATTGAAGCGGGATAAAGACCCCGTGCAGTGCGGGTCCTACAGGCCTATCTCGCTTCTGAACGTGGATGCCAAGTTGCTGGCAAAGATCCTGGCAGCTAGAATAGAGGATTGTGTGCCAGGGGTAATCCATGAGGACCAGACGGGGTTCGTGAAGGGGCGGCAGCTCAACACGAACGTGCGGAGATTGCTGAATGTAATTATGATGCCGGCAGTGGAGGGGGAGGCTGAGATAGTGGTAGCGCTGGACGCGGAGAAGGCATTCGATAGGGTGGAGTGGGAGTACCTGTGGGAGACGTTGGAACGGTTTGGGTTTGGGGAAGGGTTTATTAAGTGGGTGAAGTTGCTCTACTCGGCCCCGACGGCGAGTGTAGTGACAAACGGGAGGAGGTCGGAGTATTTCGGGCTCCACCGAGGGACCAGGCAGGGATGTCCCCTATCCCCCCTACTTTTCGCACTGGCGATTGAACCGTTGGCGATGGCACTGAGGGGTTCAGGGGGGTGGAGAGGACTGACTAGGGGAGGGGAGGAACATCGAGTATCGCTGTATGCGGATGATCTACTGCTGTACGTGGCAGACCCAGAAGGGGGAATGCCGGAGATAATGGAACTATTAGCAGAGTTTGGGGACTTCTCGGGGTACAAACTAAATTTGGGCAAAAGCGAGGTTTTTGTGATACACCCGGGGGACCAGGGAGAGGGTATTGGGAGACTCCCCTTCAAGCGAGCAGGAAAGAGCTTTAGGTACTTAGGGGTGCAGGTGGCAAGGAACTGGGGGACCCTCCACAAGTTGAACTTTTCCAGGCTGGTGGAACAGATGGAGGAGGAATTTAAGAGGTGGGACATGGTACCGTTGTCGCTGGCGGGGAGGGTGCAGTCAATCAAAATGACGGTCCTCCCAAGGTTCTTGTTTTTATTT